>NC_054833.1:14580738-14893532 GCF_018345385.1 Vulpes lagopus
TGAGTTTAGAACATGAGTCCCAAGAGCTTATTCCAGGAGAGAGACTTGAAAGGAAGCTAAATAGAATTCTATTGACTGGTCAAGGCTGGACACACAGATTTGGAATTAAGAATCTAGACCTCATGTTTATTTTAAAGGATTCCAGTTTGTGTTGTAGCATGCTTAGTCACTAGAGAAAACTGAAAGTACTTTGCTCTCATACTACTTCAAGTACATATTCTGTAAATAACATTATGAGTGAGAAAATTAACATATCAGCAATAAACTGACAAAGACATTGACCGAATGAATGGTTGGGAATAAACGGCAACCCAAAATCCCACAGGAGGCTTGGATGCAGCCAAATTTTATCAGTAGTCAGCTCACTAGTAGGTGCTTTCCTACTAGTATGGCTTTTGCTTTCAATTTTAGTTTATAACTCCAGGGATTTGGGCAATGACTTTTTAAAGAATGAGAATCCTAATTTTTTAAAAAACATCAGAGGTTCAGACCAGCATAGATTGTATAATTCAGTTTTTAAAAAATGATGTTGTCATGTCTGCATAAACGTTTCTGAAAAGTAACAAAGAAATTAGTGTGAGTGCCTCTTAGAATGAGGATAAAGAACAGGGACAGGAGAAGGGAGAAAAGACAATTTTTTATTGTACATTGCTTCTGTACTAGTTGATCTTTAAAAAAAAAAACTAAGTGTATGCGTTATTCAGACTGCAGATGTATTACTTACTCATTTACATATATATGAATGCATAAAGATAGATGTATGTACATGTGAGTAGCCAAATCAAAAACAAAATTTGAATGCCTCAATTAAGAGTATATAAGTACTTACTTACATACTTAAAAAATTCATATATTATGTGTATTACATCTGTTCACCTATTAAATATACACGTATGCTCTCAGATTTTGTTTCTGTATTCTCGCTTAAATGATTATTCCATGTTTTCAAAGTCAGGGATGCCAGTTTCCTCCTTCCAAACTGAGGATACATTAACATGTACTGAATGGCAGTAATACCGCTGTAATTATTGCAACACACTGTTCTTTATACTTCCCTTTAACTTATTCAACTCAACATGTTAGTCAAAATATTCAGAGGTCAGATAATGTCTGTTTTTCACCTCAAAATAGTCCAATTTGCATCCCTGCCAAAGGGTAATTCCCTCACCAGCAAGAATCAGAAGGTAAAAGGATATGAAAAATTATAAGTAGGTGGTAGGGGGGACAGAAATAAGGTGAAAACAGACAAAGTCTACCAATTTTAGTCATCAACTACAGATATCATGTTTAAGGGGGGGAATCAGAGTCAAATAAACTAAAATACCCTCACAATATTTTGTCATTTATGAAGATCAAGCTGGGGGCCACTGATACGTACTCCTACAATGCCTAACACCCCACACTGTCCCTACGACAGCAGTCAGCTCATTTTACTGTGAGTAATGGCTTGCTTCAAGAATTACTTCCTAAAAAAAAAAAAAGAATTACTTCCTTACTCAACCAGTAGCCCATGAGGTCAGAGACCAGACAGGTGCTTATCAGCCCTGAGTCCGAAGCACAGTGTTGCATAAATGGCGGGTCAACTGTCCAATCATCTGGACGCTGGTATTGAACAAATGCCACAAATCCTAACCATTCTGTACTGTATAAATCTACACACAAGCGGGGAAGAATCTGATAACCACAAGAAAAGTAACCTTATGAAATTTCCAATTTTTGGATTAGCTACATCTTTTAGACAATCCTTATTAACTTTTCTGTGCTATAAAGTGAATAAATGCTCTAGTCTGGTCAAGTAGCTTTCCACTCAAGAACTCGCATGACAAAAACTCCCAAACTTTTCAGAGTTTCACAGAGAGAGAGATGAAAATATACACAATTATTTCCAGTTACAAATATCGTATGCCATAATTTTTAATGTGAAATGTATTAGCTTCTGAGTGATTTAGGTCATTACAAGTACAAAGTGGTAAAGAAGTACAGAAATGTATGGTGGTTGTTTGTGGGATCCACAGAATGAATGGCCAACCATGAACTTAAGAGTTAGCTTTTTATAAGTGGCCAACACACTAAGGGAGATATTCCCTAAACTGATTTTGAAATGAGTAACGCTTACAAAATTCCTCAAACGAATGCACTGGTTACATTATAAATTATATTTTAGAAAAACAAACTCAAATGATTGTTTGACGCTATGAGCCTGAATGGTCAAGTAACTGTTCATACAATTTTGCATATTTGTGTATGCAGACGTGTATAATGGATGATGTGTACGTTTGTATCATGTATGTTGTTATGCACGTTACCTTATTTGAAATATACTCACACACCATTACATGTATACATGCCTATGTTCCCTGTTAGTCTTCACTGTTACTGAGTAATAACATCTCATATAAGATAATGATAGCACTGGCCCTTCATACATGGAAGTGGTTCTGAATCAGTATTTATGAGAAATTTTACAAGGTATAAAATTGCCAATCCAAACTTTATAATGCAATCACTCTCACACACACACATACTCACACAACTCACAGGCTTTAATCAATCATCACAATTTAAACAATGAACAAATGTCATTTTTTCACAAAGGAAGTACTTGGCTAACTCCCACACACTTGCAAGGACTCTGGCCAAAAATAACAGTAATTAGACTTATAACTTCAGATGTATGGAGCTAATCTAGTCAAGCCAAAAATAGCTTTTTAGTCATTTATCAACTATTGTCATTTGCTTTAGAGGCTCCTGCATTATACAGACCCAGTTTGGCAAATCATGGTGAAAACACACTAAAATATAACTAAACGTAAGAAAATTTATAGTGCTTTTGTTATAATATTGTAGCACCTGAGAGATCACCATGATGTAATTACTGTGGATAGCTAGTAAGATTAATTCGTTTTTAAACTCCCTAAACCATATCTTAAATAAACTAGCAAAACAGAATTAACATATAACATGTTTCTTAAAGCTAATGGAGACATCCTAAGTTATCTCTTCCAACACATCATTAGAATCTCTGCTCTTGAAAACCCTCCTCTTGAGGGGGCAGCTTGGTGGCTCAGTGGTTGACCCTTCAGCTCAGGTCGTGATCCGAGGTCCCAGGATCGAGTCCCCCATTGGGCTCCCTGCATGGAGCCTGCTTTTCCCTCTGCCTATATCTCTGCCTTTGTCTCTGTGTCTCTCGGGAATAAATAAATAAAATCTTAAAACAAAAACAAAAGCAAAAACAAAAACCCTCCTCTTGAATGGGCAACACTGCCTTTTAGAGATGCCTACACTACACAGTTTGCCCTTCTCCCATCACTGCTTCAAATTCATGGGTATTCCTCGGGAGAAGTGCCTCCCAATGCTTCCCTTACACCTGCCTGGAAGTGCTCATCCTATTTCAGACCCTACTGAGGAGAAAGCTATCAAAATAGCGAAAATATGTTTGCTAGGTGCCCAACACTGTTCTAAGGACTTTATGAAAACTAACCCATTCGACTCTCACAGAAAACCTACCCGGGAGGAAGGAACTGCCCTTGTGACCTCCACTTTATAGAAGAGTGAACTGAGGCCCACAGAAGCTGGCTTCATAGGGCTGATGAGGAGACGTGCCAGATGGGAACCCTGGCACACTGCCTCCAGAATGTGCCCTCCCTACCCCTCTACCTCCACACGACCATACAGCTTCTCTACAACTAGATGGCTGTGGCTCTTCCCTGTGTATCCGTGCACAGCAAAATGGCATGCTGTCTGCTCTGGCAGTGCCTCCTCATCCTCTCTCATGTTTGCACTGTGAGACGCATGCTCTTGCAGCCCCTCCCTGGGCCCCTACTCTACGTGCACCAGCACTAACTACCCTAGCTCCTCCAGCATCAAGTTCGTGTGTGTCAGCTCGCTTCTTTCATCCTTGTATCACTCAAGTCATCAACTCCATGGCAAGGGTCTCCCACAGTCACTCTGTCCCCCAGACCTCACCAATGTTGCATGACCAAGCTTCACTCAACTCTCAGAATCTTCCAATAAATCCAGCAAAGACAGCTTCTTCCCTTCCTATACATCCCAAGAACTTTATTTGCTCTGTACTCCCATCTGTAATGAAGTGTCTCTTCAGTGGTATCAACTGTATCCCATTTGCCCATTTATTACTGGTGGTCTCATTTATTCCTTAAGTTCTCTATTACGTGGAAGCCTCTTTTCCATCTCTGCAATTTTGAAGCTACCTGCAGAGAAGAAAACCAATCCCTACGGCACACACACAACTCTAGAATCACGGCGTGTGTTCCAATGTGGCTGAACTCGTATCTGTCAGAGCGAATGAACAGAGATGAAGACCCACAGGGAAGAGGACTCAGGATGGAAAATGGAGTTGAAAAAGTCCTTCTCCAGGGGAAAATAAAGCAACCAATAGCTGATCAGGAGTGGGGCCTGTGGAGGAGGTGGGGGGCAAACCAAGAAATTAAGACTCCACGAAGCTGTCAGCAAAGGTGGCTTCTCCCCTCTCCTTTTGTCTTCCCCCTTTGGCCAGGCCAATGAACTGCAAGGCCTCAGTTCTGATGCAAAAAGGAATTTTTACTCTATTACCGTGGAAATCACTGACAGACACACTTAGCTACACACAAGTCCAACATCACAGTTTAGCTGTGTGGGGAGGCCAGGGGGCTAGTTTTTAGCATCACTGCTGAGGTAACTGGCATCACGATCCTGTAATACTAGCAACAGTGTAATTGCAACTCTGAGTGGTTTCCCCTACGATTATTAACAAAAGATCATTAGGTCATGCTCGTGTGATCTTACTGACTAAAAGAGCCTCAGAAAACAGCCTTTTGAGGTGATCTGCTGCGTGAAGAGAGAAGTTCCATTGGGTTTCCCTGGATGCTGTGCCGCAGACAGGGTCTGGGATGTTGTGTCCTTAGCATTTGTTAAATGTATGGCGTACGCTGTGCCCACTACAGAGATGCGCTGCTCTAAGGAATCTGCAAATTTCAAAACTGTGACTCAAAAGCAAGATATTCATGTGGTGTCCAAAAAGGTAATCACTTCACATGTGGATGCACTGGAGGAGAAAGCTCAGGAGCCAAGGAAAGAAACCAGGGTGGGGGGCGGGCAGGGGCAGGGACCCAAGAAGCAGCAGTAGCGTGCACCGAGGCACACCACTGGCCAAAACGGGGAGGTCCCCCGTCTCTCAAGATCACATCTGACCCTTCATGTTTTAAATATGCACTCACTTGGCAGTCACAGACATAAGACTCACGGTTTCCAATATTCACAAAGGTCTGGGACATTCAGTCACTTCTAACTTTGCTAAGAAACACACGTGAATCCCACACGCAGCCAAGCTGACACACAGAAGGTTCGCTCAGCTGGCAAGTTAGTCTTGCAGACTCCCCAGCATCCACCTCTCATACCCTCTTTGTTCTTTACTCTTTGCTGTCAGCACTGTAATACTCTAGCAAACCCCAAGTCTTCTGACTCTCCCTCCAGAAAGCTCTCCCAACTGTCCACCCCCAATGGCTGGTCCAGGCCCTCACTTTTTTTTCTTTTAAGATTTTATTTATTTATTCATGAGGGAGAGAGAGAAAAGGGGGGGGGGGAGGGAGAGACACAGACAGAGGGAGAAGCAGGCTCCACAGAGGGAGCCTGATGTGAGACTCAATCCCAGGACCCCAGGGTCATGCCCTGAGCCAAAGGCAGATGCTCAACCACTGGGCCACCCAGGCATCCCCAGGCCCTCACTTCTCACTGACATCCCTGCCACAGCCTCTGAGTTGGCTTCCATGTCTTTTCATGCCCTTCTTGGCCAACCCACACTCCACGTGCAGCCACACCCACCACAACTGCCAGTGTGCTCCCTCACATTATTCTTGTTTAGAGTGTCTTGGTCTATTCCATCAAAGTCCTCAACACACTCTATAATCATATTATGTTTATTTACTTGATTAATCCCTATATATCTCTAATAGTGGTCTTTAGCCAAGAATGATTTTGTCCCCCAGAAGGCATCAGACAATGTCTGGAGACATTTTTGGTAGTCACAATTGAAGGAGAGGGTCTGTGGCTGGCATCTAGAGGATGGAGGCCAGAGATACTGCTAAACGCCCTACTGACACACAGGACAGCTCCCTCAACAAAGAATGATCTAGCCCCAAACATCCTTACTGTCAAGGTCAAGAAACCTTGCTGTGTAAACTTGGACGCGTATTTGAAAGGATCTCTGCAAAACGGTTCAGTATTATTTTAATCATATCTTTTACTCCTCTATTCCATTCCTTCTAAACAGAACAATACAATATAATTTTGATCACTATCTTATATTTTAGCATTATGAATAAGAGTGCATGTTAGCCAGTAACTACTGCCATGGGGGTTGGAGGGAGCAGCCTTCCCATTAGCACTAAGATTAAAGTATTCACATATATTCCATCATTAAGAACCCACCAAAAAATTGAGGCATGAGCAGCCCTAACTTCTGCTATGTCACTCGGCTAAGACATGGAAGGCTGGACATCCCAGGACACCTGAACACAAAACTTTCTTGCTACCTCCGGTTATAGTTTTCACATGAAAGAAACAATAAAGTGTGATGGTTGTAGACTTTCATGGGTTCAAATCCTGCCCTCCTTCTTATCTCTCTGATATTGGACAAGTGACTCGATCCTACAAGTCTCTGTTTCCTAATCTATAAAATGGGTAAGAAAACAGCACCCACCCCACAAAGTTGCATAAGACTGAGAAAAGGCAACAAGGGGAAATGTTTAAAAGAATACTCAGCTTACAGTTGATACTCATTAAAAATTATTTATTATTGAGGCGCCTGGGTGGCTCAGTCCGTTTAGCATCTGACTCTTGGTTTTGGCTCATGTCATGATCTCAGGGTCATAAGATCGAGCCCCGTAGTGGGTGCTGTGCTCAGCAAGGAGTCTGCTGAGATTCTTTCTCTCCCTTTTCCTCTGCCCCTCCCTCCCCATTATTTTATCTCTATCTAAAATAATAAATGCATCTTTGAAAAAAATTACTTATAATTACCTAACAAATATGCAAATATTTTACACTTCATAGCCCTTTGACTTGCATGAGTGATCAAGAAAACTAGTTCTGGTTTCCTTGTTGAATCAGTGTACCTTGGAATTAATTTGACAACTAAGAAAAGCAATGAAAATGTCAAATTCATCAATATCTGTACCTAATAACTCATGAACTTTTGTCTATAAATATTATATTTAAAAAGTTAGGAAATTCAATCTTATTATACAATATTTCCAATACAAAGAGAAATTATTAGTAAGCCAAATAATGTTATCATTTAAGGAATAGTTTTTTTATACATATAATTTCCAATAAATATTTTTGGAACAATGTTTGAAGTACCCTAGCTTGAAGTTAACACTTTCTAAGTAAATTCTGTAATAAATCTGTATATTACATTACAATTCTTTTCAGAAGCACTGTGTACCACTCTATATGACACTATGTATAAATTTTAATAATGCTATCTGATAAAAAAAAAAAAACCACTTGGTTTGGCATTTCTTTCACAGACTAAACAAGCAATTAGTTGTCATTCTTAAAATAAGTTGTACTATGCATTAGGCAGCCAACACCAGTTACAACCTTACAACGTATTCTTCACCTAAGCCATTTCTGACTCAACTACTATAAAAACAGTATTAATATTCAGTTCTCATTCAGATTTCATTAGAAAACTGAAAAGTCAAGGTTTTTTTTAAACTTGGTAAATTTAAGACATGATACGATTTCCTCAAGAGAAACATAAATTCACCCAAAAATATTTTAAACAGTAGTTCCAGTTAAAATTACCAACCGCATTTTATCTTTAAACAAAGGCATTATCCACAATTTTACCCACGAGAAAACAAAAGACTACTATATCACCAGATTCAATTTACCAGCTACGTGAAGAAAACAAAAAAAGTCCTAAAATGATCACGCTACAAACTCATTAACACAAGGCTCTATTTGATCTGAAACTACAGCCCCCCACACACACCCTGCAAAATACAGTGATGACAAGATTCATCTGTTAAGATCAAGCACATTCAGCTACACAGACACACAACTGGTTTTCTTCTACCTGTTAATGGAGAAGAATCCTTACAACTTTTATTGTTTTCCTTTCTCCTGTGTTACCCAGCTACCCTGCTCTCTCTCTCCTCGTCTGTAAATTAAGGACTCCAGGTTAGTAACACATTCATCTCTGGTTGCGATTTGATCTACCATATTAGATGAGCTTTTTCTGAGTGTATCATTCCCATCGGAATTTATTCAACGTACTGTTTATGTCATTTATCTCTATGCCAACAGGCCAACCAAAGTTAAGTTTCTCATTAGAACAAGGGTGTCCGTCGGGGTTAAACATGCTTAAACTCTTCTAAGCCAATCTCGTGTGTAAGAAATCGTAGGAAGCGTGGCCATACATACAACATTACAATCCTTTCAGTTCACATAGAGAATCCACAGGCCCGTCCACCAACATGCCTGTCACCCCCAGGGGTCTGTGCACAGTCACGTTACCAGCCATGACAGGTCACCAGCCCCCACCTGCGCTCCCTGCCCCTCCACGTCACGTTCACGTTCGGGAGCAGCTCTGAGAAGCAGCCGCTGTCTCGGGCTGGTCCTGGGAGTCCTCCCCCACTACCTCTCCATGGCAACCGCAGCCACAGAGAAGCCGGCCACCTCTTACGCAAATGAAAAGAGGCCACAAATGTCAGCAGTCACAACATCCTCCTTTTCCCTCCCTACTTAATTTCCTTCTTAAAGTAACAGCGGTGCATTCCTCGTTCTTTGCATTTTAGAGCACCTTCCACCACCGTTCAGATGGATGGGAAAGAACTTAGGAAAATCAGAGTTAAAAATCCATCTGTGTGACCACTTACATAACAGGACTGAGGCCCCGGAGAGGATTCTGATTTGCTGGGCTTTCATTTACCAAGCCAGCATCCCAGCACGTCCCCTTTGTATCTGGGCATCCCAGTATTTGAGACGAGAATCCTTTAAGATATTAACCATCCTATTTTTGGCTTCCTCAGAGAAAGACGAGAGAGAGGGAGAGAGAGAGAGACAGACAGACAGACAGACACTGGTCCATTGGGATTACTCAGTACTCGATATGCATTGTTTCTTTTGTAAGTTCATATTTTTATAGAAAAGTCAAGGCTCTCTTTCTTACTTTCTGAACCAAACGGTCATTATCTAAATCACTGGCAATACTGACACTGGCAAATGTTCCCTGATCCAAGAGCCTTACGTTACAGCAGCATTTGGCTTTAAAAATGATCTTCTTTCTGGAATCCACATTTACAGCCTTATGGATTTTATAAAAAGGGGGGAGGAATACATTTACCCCCCCCCCAAAGACTCTGAGGCATTTTTTTTTTAAAAAAACAGACATAATAGTTATCAGAATAATTCTGATTATCTAGATTCCTTCCTGCCCACGAGGAGACAACTAAACGTGCTGGCTTCAGGGATTTCTCAAGTCTAAACCTAATATCCTGCTCATTCTACAATTACCTGAATAGTGATAATTAATTCTTATTAAAGACTCTTTTTTCTTAGTAAGGATTCTGAAGAAATATCAGCCTCCCCCTTCCCAGCCTACAAAGAATAGGGTTATATTCACCATTCTAATTTATTTAGAAAAAAAAAGTTGTAATTTTAAATATGCAAGAAAGGAGCATCTTAACCAACCCTGAGCATACAAGAAAACAACATTAACTAAAATGTCCTACAGCACTCAGGTCAGGAGATATGTGATTGGTAGTAAAACGGTACAATGAGCTATTTCATAAGAATATAATGCAATCACTAGTTTTTTGAGTCTTAGATAACAGAAAATAGGAGAACTGAGACCACCTCTGAAAGCTCCTTTAATGTGTGACACTGGAGGGTGTACAGATTAATATCAAGATCCTTTTGTAGATAACAGATTCCTGTGCAAAACTAACAGAATGAGGGCGAGGAGGAGTACTGAAGTTTGTTTTTCAACTATCGAGACTACGAATTCCCAATGACTTCAAATCTGAGGACCAATTTTTAACCAAAAATTCTGTAGTCTTCCCTGTATTAGGAGCTATGCCTTTACTATTTGTAGATGTCAGAAGCAGATCAATGATAAAAATATATAAAAGAAATACTTCTATGTGGATCTGTAATTCATTAGTGACAATTGCATCCACATTCATTGATCTACTTAAAATATAGTAGCATCAGAGCGCCTGGGCGGTGCAATCAGTTAAAGGTCCAACTTTTTCTTGATTTCTACTTCAGGTCCTGATCTCAGGGTCATGAGATCAAGGCCCGGCATCAGGCTCATGCCCAGTGTGGAGTCTGCTGAAGACTCTCTCTCCCTCTCCCTCTGCCCCTTCACCCTACTCTCTTTAAAATAAATGAAAAGGGGATCCCTGGGTGGTGCAGCGGTTTGGCGCCTGCCTTTGGCCCAGGGCGCGATCCTGGAGACCCGGGATCGAATCCCACATCAGGCTCCTGGTGCATGGAGCCTGCTTCTCTGCCTCTCTGCCTGTGTCTCTGCCTCTCTCTCTCTCTCTCTCTCTCTGTGACTATCATAAATAAATAAATAAAATAAATTTATTAAATAAATAAATAAATAAATAAATAAAATAAATGAAAAGAATCTTAAAAAAAACTATATATATATATATACACACACACACACACACACACACATATATGTAGTTAATAGGTATATAATAGTATAGATATATAATTTATATGTCAGCACCAAAATATATTAAATGAATAAAAGATCATCACCAAATAGGATTTATCTCAGGAATATAATGACAGGCTTGACATCAGAAAAATCCATTACTAAATTCACTACATATTAAGGAAAAATGTGAACTATAGAAGCCAATTTCTAATGATAAAATTTTCATGCCCATTCCTACAAAAATACTCAAAAAGTTATGATTAGAAGATGATTTCTAAAACTATGTAAAGAATATTCACCAGAAGCTAACTGCAACCATCATATTCAACTGTGGACTAAAGGAAACATTCCCATTAAAGTCAGAATTTTAGCAGTGATACTATTTAATATTCACTAGAGGTTCTGGACAATTTGATAAAATAAGAAGAAAAAAATTTAAGAGGTATGAAAATTATAAACGTAGAAACAGAATCACTTATTTGCGGCTGATATACTCTAACTAGAAAAATCCAAGAAAATCAAATGAATTGGTAAGAGTAAGAAAGAATTCAGTCAAGTGGCCATACACAAAGTCAACTTATAAAAATCAACAGTTTTAAAGTACTTTCAAATTTATCACAAATAAAACGAACAATAGTACACAGAGAGAAGAGAAAGAGAGGAGAGAGAGAGAGATGGCAAATGCGACAAGATGCAAACAGCTGTGAATTTAAGTGTAGGACATTGGGTATTTACATTAACCTTCTTACTTTTAAGAGTACCACACTCTCTTCAGTCTAAGGCTCCATGCAACATAAGTAAATTTGAGATACTTCCTTCCTCTTCAAATCTTCTCACCCTGCACAGTTACCCTACTAGCACTTTGTAGATCCCACTTTACCTCCAAATAAATCCTAGGGCATTTAACTCGATTTTCAGCTCTATATTCTTCACTTTTGTTTCTTTATTAACTCATCACCTTGTATCTCAGATTTTGTTTCTGACTTTGGCATCAGATCAAGGCTGAATCTAACCTGGACCCCAGATCAACTGCCTACAGCCTTTCTCATCCAATGTGACTTCTGCTAACTAAACTGGTGAGCAATCAAATATATACGAACCAAATATTAACTCACCCTTTCCATAAAGATTCCACAAGGCACAATTCCCCTAAATGATGTACAATATCCTCTCATGTCTCACTGTACTAATTTCATAAACACCACTGGCCTCATAGGACCCTGGTCTTAGGCACATGTTTACATCATTTTGCTTATTTTGTGCTTAACTTGCTTTGTGAGCAGGCCAATGCTTTTTAATCATGGTGATGAAATCTCATGCTTCGAAACCACAGTGCTGGCTAAAAGAATTCAACTTATACCTTGAAATTTGCTAGCTCAGATAAAAAATTCCAGCTCAGAAGTCAAATACTCAACCAAAAGGATTAATATTTCTTTTCCTCCAGACTGGGTATTTGGTGAGAACAAAACACTATATAAATAAAGGGTCTGAATTGTATCCTCTGGTTTGTGACAGCTCCTCAGATAAAACATAGAGGCTTTCTATTTTAAATAGAAGGCACAAAAGAGAGTAAAATTAATGAGAATGCTCTTAACTGAAGAATTAATTGTCTTTTCCTACAAGTTTAGATTCCTCAAGTATATGTTCTAGTGCTACACTTGTAACTTTTGGTTTATAACAGTTATTACAAGTATAATTCTATAATCATTTAATTACTTCACATAGGTAATTATTTAATATAGTTATTAGATAATTATTTAATATAATACTTTTCAACCAAGCAGTAAGCTCTGTAAGAACAGGAACTCTGTCCATCTTGGCTTGCACTGTAATCTGAATACCTAGCACATATTTGCTCAACTTATATTTCATGGAAGTGTGAACAAAAGTAGATCAAACTGAAGCTAACAAAGATAATTTTCTAAAAGGGGGATTTAAAATGCAAAGAAATACTTCTTAAAATTATTGCAGCATAAACACAAAAGTAACTCAATCTCGAATTATATTCTCAAATGCTCAGGCTTTTTTTTTTTTTTTTAATTTGAGAGACAGCAGGAGAGAGCATGTGCAAGTGGGGGGATTGGTGGCGTGGGGGGGAGAGAGAGAGAGAGAGAGAGAGAGATAATATATCCCAAGCAGACTCCCCAAGGAGCAAGGAGCTCAATTCAGGGCTTCATCTCAGGACCACGAGGCAAAATCAAGAGTCAGACAATTAACCAACTGAGCCACCCAAGCTCCCAAATGCTCAGGCTTTTTAATGAACAAGAAGCAAGCCATTTTTGATCAAGTAATAGGTTACGCCATCAAATCAGGCATGTTAGTTATAAAAGTGGAAAAAAGGGTTCCATGATAACCATTAAATAAAATGGAAACAAATTAATCATCCCTCAGCAAGAGAATGTTAAGTATAAAAAATTAATATGAAGCAAAATATCATGGAGTCATTTGAAACCAATATCTATAAGGAATTTTAATGACATTGCAAAACACTAGTGGCCAATACTATCAAAGGGGGGGGCGCACCACAAAATACACACTATATTATCCCAACTGTGTTAAAAAATTCATACAAATTTATGTTCAAATTGTTAGTTGTTATTACTGGATGGTACAATTAATTATGAGTGACTATAATTTTTGAGTATGCAGATCTTTGAAATTTTCTCCAAAAAACATACTAACAAATGATTTTTTAAAATTTTTTTTTATTTTTTATTTTTTTTTAGTAAATACATCTAAGGATGGGGAGAGAAGACAGGCTGTATTCTATTCCTGATAGTTTAATTTCTTCCACAGCATAACCGTTGGTATTCATCCAATTATTTACACACTCATTGGTCAAATAAGTTAACTAAATATTAGACCCCAAATATAATACTCCAAGTCCCTCAAATTGCCATCACAATTGCTGGATTAAAGTGACTGAGTATAGAATAGATGCTTTCTATCCATTGCTGAGAACCATGAGCCATGAGAGCTAGTGGCGTTCAAGTACAGTGGGCTCTACTCCAAACACAGAAAAGAAAGACAACCAACTTTTTCCGATACTAACAAATTGTAGGTCCTATCTCCACATGGGGAATGATGAAAATGTACGCTCCCCTTGTTATCCTACTTGTGAGATTCTTCACTGAAACAAAGCAACAAAAACTCTTAAATATGGAACAATCACTATGCACCAAGATGTTCATCATGATAGTGTTTATTCTGGAAGAGAAGTGGAAGCCACCGTACAACACAGCCTGTGTGTTTATTCCTGTGTTTTTCTGTCTTCTCTTGTTTTGCTTGGGGCTTGACAAGGCTGCAAAAGGAAAACTGGTGTTTTCTTTTCTCTCCAAACATATCCTGGTTGAATCAGTACATAACCTCCATACACGTTCCCCACCACTACCACCACTTTGGTTTCTGTCAAGACAGGGCATCAATTCTGCCCTTAGGGCTGCAGAGTCTGAGAACTGCCCACACTCTCTCCTCAGGGCCTTAGAATATTTCCATTGGTCTCCTGTCCCAAAGACTTGCAGGTATCTATTTAGGTTTTTCTGTTATATCCCAACATTTGGGTTAATTATACTTAAAAATGTTTGCCTTAGAGTAATAGTCTTTTTTTTCCCATAGTTTTTAACATTGTTTATTAGTCAGAGTCTCTTTTTGTACTCATATTTCTATAGTCATAGAAAGCTTATTTCTATGCTGTTTCTCTTATTTTTACCCTTGATCTTCTAACTTGACCAGGAGAAAAACCCCAGTCTTCTTTTAAACAAACCATAAACTGACAGGACAGTTTAATGTTTAAAAAGCAACAAGCAAAATTTGGCTAGACAGCCTCAGAACCTATCAACATATAAAAGAGCAATTAGGGAATATTTATAAAAATTTTATATCTCGTCTCCCAATCTGTATTCTGAAACACCATTTATAGTAGGGACATATATCCTTTCAGATTTTCCCCCAAAAGAGGGATGTAAATTAAAGCAGCTGCACAGAAAGTCTCCAGATCTAAGGGGAAATTATGCTGCAAAATTATAACAGGCACATAGTCCAGTTACAAGAACTGTACAGCTTTTCCGGTAGTGAAAATAAACTACTTTAAAACCTATGCCAATGAGAATCTTCACCACTCCAAGAACTCACCGTCTGAAGGTTTGTTAAAAGTCTTCAAAAAGTACCGTTTGCCAAGCATTTTGGCATATGGTTTTAGATCACAGGGACCACGGTTACATGAACTAAAATTTCTAGCTTATAAGGAGTTATCTAGTTTTAATTTGGTGAAATGAGATCCTCTGGTTTCATATTAGGATGAGAAGAGAAAGTGAACTGAGACAACATGGTCCTCTGGGAATAGCGAGGGTTTTGTTTTCAGACAAACTGAGGTTCAGGTCCTGGTTCTGTCACTAGTTAGCTGTGTGATAGTAGCACACGTTCTAACTGTCACACCTCAGCTTTATCGTTAAAAAAAAAAAAAAAGAAAGTCATCTGCCTTCCCAGATGGCTTTAATTCCTGAAAGAGATCTCTGATGTAACAGAACACAGAGGAGGTATTCAATAGATGCTCACTCTCTCTCCCCTCTTCACAAATACACATTTCTAAAACTGCCTAAATAACTTTGTACACATAAGGGTTAGACACAACTGTTTCATGTACTATGGGCGGCACATTTAGAACATGAGTTTTTTTTTTTTTAATAGCATTTAATAAAATTAAAATGTGTTAACATAAACATCCTCAAGTATTATGACATGTTGCACAAAGCCCTCTCTAGGAAGCCTTTAAAATATGTATTTGCCCACTTTGGGTGCTTCTGGTAATAATATACAGTTTAGGATTTTAGCTTGTGCCTTTGCTGAGTAAAACAACACAAAGAGAGTGAATAGGTATGTTTACCATCTGAATGGATATACTACCGTTTTGGTACCCTAGGAAGACAGTTCTTGATGCATCTGTAGTCACGTACCAATGGAAGTTAGAGTTTCCAAATACCACTTTCAACCCAAAGGTATGTTTCACAAGTTAGCAACAGCTGTCGCCGTCCCTTAGATTTGTATTGGCTAACCACACACCATGGCATGCTTTACTCATTTGGAAAGTCCCCCACACGGTACTTAAACTCATTTTGAAACCAGAGAGGATAGTTCCTCCTATAACTCATCTGAGCAAGTTTATAGAAAAGAACAGTTTTTCAGAAAGCCACAGAGTTTCTCTCCCAAGACTGTTCAAGCACAATTATGGGCAAGTGTAATTATGGAAAAAGAAGCTAGCCAAAAGTAAAGGGGGAAAAAAAAAAAAAAGCACAGTGCATAAGAGTTATAAAGGGAAAAAAAATAACAAAAACAAAAACTTTAATCCCTCTATTGAAACAATTTTAGAAATACCTACTCATGTACCATCCCTCCCTCATAATGTCCCCTCCTCACAGGGGGGAAAAAACCCAGTTACAGTCTGTATATTCATTTGTAAAGTATAACCAGGTGAGATTCCTTTCCTTTGGAAATATAAAGCACAGATCAATGTACACATACGTACATACGCCTACATTTTTGTATTTTACCTATAAATTATGTAATATATATGTATATACACACATAATAAAGACAAAAAGGGAAGAATAAACCATAATTTTTCTTAGATACCTACTAAGTTTTTTTTAACTGAGATATACTAGACATATAACATTACAACATAATGATTTGATATATCTATGTATTGTCAAATCATCAACATAATAATACTATGGTAACATCCATCACCATAGTTAATTTTTTCCTTGTGATGAGAAGTTTTAAGACCTACTCTGTTAGCAACGTTCATATATACAATACAGTACTGTTAACTATAATGGCCTTGATGAACATTACAACCCAGGACTTATTTATTCTATAACAAAAAAGTTGGTATCTCTTAACCACCTCTACTTCCCACCTCTGGCAACCACCAATCTGTTCTCTGTATCTACGGATTCACTGTTTTGTGGTTCTTTTAAAATTCCGCATACAAGTGAGATCATACTGTATTTGTCTGATCTATTTCTCTTAGCATATTACTCTCAAAATCTATCCATGTTGTTGCAAATGGCAAGGTTTCATTCCGTTGTTCTGCCTGCATAATATTCCACTGTATTTATATACCACATCTTTTTTATCCATTCATCCATCGATGGACATGGGGGTTGTTTCCATGTCTTGGCTGCTATTAACAAAGCTGCAGTGAACATGGACGGGCATAGATCTTTTCAAGTTATACATTCTTTGGATAAATACCCAGAAGTGGAATGGCTGGAGTACATGGTGGTTCTGCTTTTCATCTTTTTGAGGAACCTCTGTATTACTTTCCAGTGTGGCTGCACCAATTTACGTTCCCACCAACAGTGCATAAGGGTTCCCTTTTCTCCCACATCCTTACCAACGTTTGTTTGTCTCGTCTTTTTGATAACAGCCATTCTAACAGGTTTGAGATGATATCTCACTGTGGTTTTGATTTGCATTTTGTAGATAATACTGATGTTCAACACCTTTTCATGTAGCTGTCAGCTATCTGTATGTCCTCTTTGGGAAAGTGCTCAGATCCTCTGCCCATTTTACAAAAGGATAGTTTGGTTTTTGGCTATTCAATTGTATGACTTTGGACATTAACCTTGTATCAGCTATATAATTCACAAATATATTTTTCCATTCTGTAAGCTGCCTACTCGTTGTGTTAATGGTTTCTTCTGCTGTGCAGATTTTTAGTTTGATGTAGTCCCTCTGGTTCATTTTGCTTTTGTCGCCTTTGTTTTCGTATCGAATCCAAAAATACATTGCCAAGACCAATGTCAAGAAACTTACTGCCTGCTTTCTTCAAGGTATTTTATGGTTTCAGGTCTTACATTTAATTTTTGTTTTTTGGGTTTGTTTGTTTTTAGATTTTACTTATTTATTCATGAGAGATGCAGAGAGAGGCAGAGACACAGGCAGAGGGAGAAGCAGGCTCCCTGAGAGGAGCCCGATGCGGGACTCGATCCCAGGACCCCAGGAGCACAACCTGAGCCAAAGTCAGATGCCTAAACACTGAGCCACCCAGGCGTCTCAGGTCTTATGTTTGAATCCTTAATCCATTTTGGGTTGACCTATGTGTATAGTCTACAATAGCAAAGGAATCCAGCTTCATCCTTTTGCCTATGTCTGCCCAGGTGCCACAGCACCATTTATTGAGAAGACTGTCCTTTCCCCATTGCACATTGTTGCCTCCTTCGCCATAAACGATTGGCCTTTTATGTGTGGGTTTATTTCTGGGTCTTCTATTCCATTCCATTCATCTATGTGTCTGCTTTCATGCTGATATTACACTGTTCTGATTCTTACAGCTTTGTAGTATGGTTTGAGATCTCAAATAAGGCATGTGAGAAAAAGGAAGGTTATTTAACAAAACCACTCAAACTTGCCAGAAGAGTATATACTTATTAGCTAGAAATCCACAAATACCATTTGTTTTTAAATAACGTCAAATCATCTGTAAATCATACTTTCATCTTTTTTTTTTTTTTTTTCCTACACAGAGGTTGTTTTTATTACCTGAGTGAGCAAAGAGGAAAATACCTGTTTCGGCTAATTGTGTTGATTTGTGGATGGAAAAGTGGATAAAGTTCATACATCAAAAAGCACTAGTGAAATCTGTAATGTTCTAGAATCATTTAAAGAGAAGCGATGTACTCAAGCATAGCAACTGTCACAACGGTCGTGCAAACCCCACCTCCTCCGCCAAACACAGAAACCTAGCTAGTCACACCCCACAAGCTACCTGAGGAGGTCAAATACCACTCGGCTCCTCCTCCCCAAGGTGATGACCCCGTGGAGCAAGAAAGAGTGAGAGAGAGGAGGGCAGGCCCAGAGAAAACCTCCAGCTAGGCAGCTGCTCATGATGAGGGCTGTGTGCCAAGATCACCTCTCCTTTGAAATACATAATAAGTATCATTAAGCCTGAATTTATAGATACCCAAAGATTTCTACATTTTTAACACCTCTTTCAAGGGTGCTCCTATTATCTAATAATCTAAATCTCAAAATAAGTGTTTTGGTTATAAATGCTTTGGGGAATTCACCCTCCTTACCCCCACACACACCTCTGCTCTTCCCTGTAGATACCCAGGAGTTGACTATATGCCAGAATCCAGAATCCAAAATAGCTATTTTAATATTTTCTTATACTGACATTCTTATTAAAATGCAGTAAGCAGCCAGTGTGTTCCACAGATATCACATAAACACTTTGAGGTTTGCTTTTGGTTTGAATTGAGCAGACTAGTGGTGAGAAAAATAATACCAAAATGTTCCCAAGCTGAAAGAACAGCTTCACCGTTTTGCTCAAAGGCAAGTCAGTATCTGGGTAGAAAGTGTCACAAAACAAGCGTGTGTGCCAGTTTCACAAAGGGTGAGGATATTTTTATTTAAATAATATTTTAAAAAAGAAAAATCCATTTTTAACTTCTAGAGCTGTTCAACTCAACTGGAAAGTTCTTTTGAAAAATAAGCCTTCTATTTTGGACTTTTATAGTGAATTTTCAAACAGTGTATCCAGGTCCCCATAACAATAGATTCACCATGCACGTTTTGAAATACCCCATGAATCACAAGTATCATCTTGATTACAAAAAAAAGAAGAAAAAAGTTAAGAATTTTGGGAAGGATGGTGGATATTTTCGTTTGGTAGACTAAGAGATGTCTGTAGAGAGATAGGGTATTAAAAATACAAGACATCTCTCTCTTGAATACTAAAATGATCATTTAATGTCTGGGTGACAAAGTTAAGAAAATTATACTAATTCTTTATTCAAGCAAATTTTCATTTCCTTATCTAAAGATGTGGAAAAATTTGGATTCTTGGGCCCCTCTGACATGCTGTTTTCAGGAACAGCGTTGAGATGCCTTCCTGTGGCCAGTCATCTGCTCTGCACCACACACCTGCTCGCACTACTGGGCCCCAGAGTACCTAGAATTTGTGACTCTACATGAGAGTATCAGTTGAACAGAAAGCCTGAAACATCTATGGGGGGAAAAAAAAGGTCCATGTTTCCTATACAGGAGATTCCAGGTGTATCCTAACTGCTGAACTAGGAACCGCAGTTGTCAAGCCCAGAATTCACTTTTATACTCCGAGGGTCTCTGCATCCCTAAACTATGCAAACCGACTTGAGGCATACTCAGGCTTTTAAAAAGCAAGAAGAGCACCGTTCAGAATAAAAGAATGCTTGGGGAACCCCAAAACGGGACCTGAAACTCTCCTGGCTGGCTTACTGAGAAAATGGGAGTTATCCATGACTGCAGGTGACGTGTCGTAGGGTGGGAGAGCACAGTTAGTTCAAATGCTTCCTATTGGGGTGTATCAGTAAGAATGAAGTGGCCTGCATGGGATGACCTAAAATTTCGCAGACTGAATGACTAAATAAATAAATAAATACATAAAAATACAAAGGAAATGGCACCCTCAGACACGGCCACCACAAAAGCAGAAGTGAGGGAAAGCCCAAGCTGACAAGGGTAATGAGCTCTGTGGTGGGGGCGGGAAGAAGACGTGACCGGGGGCAGATGCTCTGCGGGGAAGATTCTGCCCAGGTGGCGGGGGGCCCCCGGACAAGTTACCCACGCCGCCTGGGGAGCCGGGGTGTGAACAGGTGCCAACACGTGGGCCGCACACAGGGCCTGGCGGCCAGGGAGCGCGCGGTGTGACCATCTGCCCCACCGTGGCCCGAGGATCGCTTGCCCCCACGCGTGTCAGCCTCTGGCCACCTGCACAGCTTCCGGATCCCGACGACGATCCTGGCGGGCGCCTCTCAGCACTTAACACGGCCTCGCGTCGCGCGGTCCCTCGGTGGCCTGGCACGTCACCGCACAAGGCGGCGCTGGGCGCTGGCACGGCCCCGAGCTCCCACGTGTCTGAAAGGCATCCAGAATGATGCTGCCGCGACGTCACCCACAAATTGTGGCGAAGAGTGTGTGAGTAGCGTCCCAGGCACTGCGAAGCGCTGTGGCAGGAAGAGGAGGAAGGCTCTGGGGAAGACAGTCCAGAATCTACCTTCGGCCTCCCGCACGATTCCTGTGAGGTCTGCGGCTTCTTGCTCCTGTGTGCCTCAGTCTTCCCCTCTCTGAAATGGGGACAACACAGTACCAACACGCTGCAGGACTTTTTTTTGGCGGGGGGGTGGGGGATTCAACAAGGTAAGGAGATTAAGATAGGTCCAGAAATACAGGAAGAACTCAATAAATGTTGCCTGTTATCCTTAGGGACGTATACAAAATACTATTCCTCCATGGTTCATTTTTCTTTTTTTTTTAAAGATTTATTTATTTATTTATTCATGATAGACAGAGAGAGAGAGAGAGAGGCAGAGACACAGGAGGAGGGAGCAGCAGGCTCCATGCTGGGAGCCCCACGCAGGACTCGATCCCGGGACTCCAGGTTTGGGCCCTGGGCCAAAGGCAGGCGCTAAACCGCTGAGCCCCCCAGGGATCCCCTCTATGGTTCCTTTTTAAACTACTAGTCAACCTTACAACAGCAAAGTGTTCAAATACATCTTAAAAAGTCCATGCAATCTACCAAAGTAGCTCAGATAGTCAGGACGACCAAGGTAAAATTTTTCTAGTTTCTATTTCCCTAAAGTTATTTGAAAATCTTTCCCCAGTGAATTCTGGGTTATTTAAATTGCATGTAGTTCAGGTCTTCACTCAGTGTTCCTACCAAAAGCTACTTTAACACTGTTGAAAATCATATTCATTTATAAAAAGAAACTTTAAGCAGTAAAAATATAAATTACTGGATTTTCGAATTGGCAGCATGTAAAAGATGATTGTAAAGCACGGCTTCCCAATGCTTCTAAATGTTATAATCAAAATTTTATTAGGCATGTTTGCACCACTACAGATGTTATAGAAAGCATTTACTAAGCACGCGCTGTTAAAATGATAATGTGTTTTTAACTGGCAATAAATGAGGTTTGAGATCTGCTGTAAAAAGGCGTTTACACACTACAAACACCACTAACATGCCCTCCGAGGCCTGCGTGGGTCAAGCACCAACAGTCATCTCTTACGTGGAACTGTATGCTTCACTAGCAAGCAGTAACCCCAAAGGTCTTTACTAAAGAAATTCAGGAGACAGGTCAAGGCTGTGCCCATTGCACAATCCCAGGGGACGCTGCTCACCCTGTCTCCCGGAAATGTCAGCACAGTGGCCCTGGGCCACCTTCCCACTCTGACAGCACCTTGAAAAATGTGCACAACTCATGACATGTGAGAGGAGTAGACGAACCAAATAAATCTCCCTCAACGCGTCAAATAGATTCAACACGCTCCCCCTTCCTTTCAGATTAATCTAACGTGTCAGCCGCTGATGCTAACATAGAGCAGAGCTGTCCTGCTCCTCCATCTACCCCTGGAGCCTCTGAGGACTTGGGGCCGAGCTGCTTGTCTGCAACGGAAGATGGATTTATTGGATCCACATGCACGTTCACCCAATCTTGCTTCTGACCAATGGTATGTATGAAAATGCCCCACTGCTGACCAGGGTTTTGGAACAGAGATGGAAAACTAGAAGCCAGGGCCCACACCACGTTTCAGCCCTCTGGCGATCTCATTAGTCCACTGTTCCCCACTAACTCGGCTACAAAGCACAGAAGTCCTATAACCAGAAAACAAAGGGAATCTTCTCACAAAGCACATTCAGCCTATATCTACAAAGGCTGACGTCGGTCAGCATCACAGTGGAAGCTCCAGAATGACTATAAAGGAGGGACACAGGGCCAGTCCTTGAGGAGGGAAGAAGCAGCTTGCGAAGACAGGTGCAAACCATACTTGCAGAGCAAGCTCTCAGCCGTAGCCAGAGATGTGTGGTTGGAGGGAGCAGCTAATGGGGCAATGGGGCGGGCAGCCCTAAAGCTCCCCGAGGTACACTCTGGTGCCCCCCTTTAGTCCCTAATTAAAAAGCTAGTTTGAAAGTCCAACTGAAAATCCTTTTGTTCAGCAATCAAAATATATTTTGCCTTAGGGAAAAAAAAATGACATGTACACGTTGGTGTGTTGACCAACTTATAAAGAAGCCCATAAATTTGCCCTCCAAAGTCACAAATATTAATGCAGATCCCGATTATTCATCATATCAATGTTCTACGGGGAGAACAAACTCATTTAGCATTCTTACCCAGGAAGCCTGAAATCCATTTTCCCAGCCTTCCATTCATGGCTTTAAAGTTGTGGTCTCGGCAGGGGCTGGTCACCCTGCACAATGTGTCATTTACATGCATAGGACATTAAACACACACACACAGTTTACCACAGAAAACTCTAAATATTAAAAAAAAAAACTGATAAAATGCTAGAACCCCATATTCTCACTCTCACCACCCACTCATGTCATCTTCAGCAATTATCTACACTTCCCTGCCACCTCAAAGGTCCACCCCTCAGATTATTCTGAAGCAAAACTCTGGGAATTTTTGTTTGCAATACTCATCAGAGTGCCACTGGCATTGAGATGACAGACATCAGAGGTTATTAGAAATTCCACAAAGTCTAGGACAGTCTCTAAGTTTTATTAACTTCTAGAAGTGCCACTAACGATCTAGCAAGGAAATGCTGGGGAGCACCCGATTCACTGGGAACCCCTCTTGCACTGGACAGAGAAGCATCTAATGTCCCCTGAGCTACAAGCAAACCGCATGGAGTGGGAGCCACTGTTAGGTGAGCACTTGTGAGCACACAAGCACTATACGTAACGCCTGCCTAGTTCACCAAAGGTTTTTTTTTTTTTTTTTTTTAAGATTTTCATTTATTTATTCATGAGAGAGGCTGGGGGCGCAGAGACACAGGCAGAGAGAGAAGCAGGCTCCATGCAGGGAGCCTGATGCGGGAGTCGATCCTGGGACTCCAGGATCAGGCCCTGGGCCAAAGGCAGGCACTCAACCACTGAGCCACCCAGGGATCCCCTAGTTCACCAAAGTTTTAAGGAAAAATGAACAGGTGAAAACAGAGCCTTTGGAATTGAAATTTAGGGTATTTCAGGCAAACATTAACAAATGTTATTTAAAAAAAAAAAAAAAGTGAAGCCAAACTTAACTTTTTGGAATTTAAAACTAAGAGCTACTGCCACCAAAACAGTATGGTGTCAGAAGAATAAGTAAGTCAGTAAACCAGGCCAGGAGGCCAACTGCATGTGGGAAATTATGGCAATTCTGTGAGAAAAGGATTCTTTACTTACTAAACAATCCTGAAAAATTGGTCTTATTTCTGGGGAAAAAAATAGACGACATACAAAAATAACCACACACACACACACACACACACACACACACAGCAAAACCAATTAATTGCTTCTATCAAAGAAATAACTGAATAAGTTAGAGAAATTGATACCTTAGATTACTATTTTAGATTAAACTAATTAAATATGAATGAAGATCTATATATGATGAGTGGAAGGATGTCCCTATCAAATTATTCAGTTAAAAAAAAAGGAAATTAGAGTCATCATTCGGGGCAGAAAATTAAAAATTAGTAAAATATTTTTTGTGTTTATGTCTGAACACAAAACGATGCAGAAAGAGCAAGCTATTAACAGCTTAGAGGGAGAAAAAAACAGAGGCCAAATCAGACTACAGATCCACTACCCATCAGTCAGATCCTTTCTCTGAATAAATAACATTAGAATTTCTTTTGGGGTTCTAAAGTATAACATGTAGGTATGAGATGCTACGTCACTTCTAGCAGTGACGTGCTTTCTAAGTCCTTAGCCAGAGTTGCATTTCTTTCTCTCTTTTTAAAGATTTATTTATTTGAGAGAGGGAGAGAACACATAGACATGCATGAACATGGCAGGGGGCAGGGGTGGGGGGGTGGGAAGCGGGCTGGTGGCTGAGGGAGAGAGAGTCCCAAGCAGGCTCCACGCTCAGCCCAGAGGCCACTGTGTGGCCCAAACCCAGGACCTGAGCCAAAGTCAGATGCTTAACTGACTGAGCCAGCCAGGTGCATTTCCTATACACAAAATGAGAAAACCGGACTAAGTGATTCAATTCACCATGCTACTTGACTTTTTTTGCAATATTGCCAAGAAAAGCATTGTAACCTTTAAATTGTTTACTTGGCTTCTTCAGCAAAACGTGAACTTTATGACAAAACAGACAAAAACACAATTCTGCTTCTACACATAAATCCAAAGGAAGTACAAGGGAAATAGAGAAGATGACAGAGGAATTCACTCCTATCTAACCTGAGAAAATGTCTCCAAAAATTAAACTGTTTGAGGCCACATGAGTTTGAGTGGCAGGGACTCCAGTACCCTTGGTATCACTCTTTGGATTCAAGGAAAATCTATAAGGTGCCATTGAAAAGCACATTTAATTTCCAGTCCTTATCACAAATCCACCACATAAGCAAATCACTTGCGGTGCCCCTAGAATCACAGCACAGCCATTTGTTTTTATTACAGACAAGCCACAAATAAATGGTTTTAAGGACAACTGAGCCTACGTCATGCTTTTTCCACAGGGGCAATACTGCCTCAAATGAGGAAAAACTAGTTCTTGGTAGACAAAAATATTTGAGCCATTACCATGGTTTGTGGCCATTCGAAACTCCACCCTACCCAACAAAGTCTTAGTTCTTAGGATTAATATTTAATATTTTTCATAAGGCAGAAATTTAAAGTTAGTCATCAATTTAATTTTTCTTTTTAATGGGAATAATAACAACAATAAAAAAGTGAGAGATGCTGCTCTGGATCATACCTACAGAGTAGAGTTACAAAGGAGTATCAAAAAAATTCCTACTTAACAAGTTTTCACCTAAACTCTAGACACACAGCAGGGACCAGAGGATGTATAGTGGGCTTGGAGTATTTCAAATGTTGTTAGGTATAAACTAAAACTGTTCCTAGCTAAACATTGGTATAAACATCCAAACTATTAAATAACCAAATTCAAATGTTAAGCGACCTCTGAATCGTTAAAACTTCATCTTAGCCATGTATATTTTAAGCAACTTTGCTAATGGTGTGTGCATATAATATTTAAATTCAGTAAGTATATTCAAATAGTTTTCCCCCAAATATTCAAAACATGTCCAAACTGAAACAGTTCCAAGTTTCTAAGACAACTATAAACATATTCAAATACAAAATTCATTCTTGCCTTTATCCTGGCAATGAAATATTTATACTTGCCTTACAAAGACCCTACCCTACGTTATTTCTACCTCTCGCAGATGAAAAACATTGTCAAGGGACCTGTTCCATTCAGCCGCCTACCTTCCTGTTTTGATTAGGATCCTGTCAGTTGGGTCACATTACAAGACAGTTAAAATATCTGACGTGTCTGCTACAGTGCACTTTTATCTTCAAAAATTTAAATCATACGACTTTTCTGTATCAAGCAGAAAGTAATAAAAATTGAATGAAACAATCATCATACTGACTATGTTACCCATGTTTTGCCAGGTGTCATTGTTTCTTTCTAGAAAGAGCAAACGAGATGGTGTGCGATAGCCTCAAAAATCTATGATTAGTTTAAAAATCAATTGTCAGTATCTTTGAAGTTATGTATCCACAGATTTTTTTATTCAAGACAGAAGGCAAGAATCAGATCAATGGTCCTTCATTGTGTGGGAGAACTAAACTCTTAAGAGAGAAAATGATTTAATTTCAAATTTTTCGTATCTTTTAAGAGGATTAACTTCTGTGATCATAAAAGATTTGCACCACCTGGTGGAAAAGCAAAGATTCAAACACAGTTAAATCTCTTTATTATAGAGCATTTCTTAGTTCCTCTGGGATCAAAGCCCCTTTTAGGCCCTCTGATGAAAGCCATGCGTCCCCTCACCCAAAGCAGGCGTGTGCATACACATTCACAGCAGGTGCATACTCAAACACACAAATATAATAAGCACTTTCAACAACTCCTGGATCCAGCAGTAGAAAACATTCATTTTTCTTTGTTTGTATTTTCTCTAAGATGCCCAGCATCTGAACCTTGGGGAATCCACCACCTGGTGACCTGGTAGGCAGCCAGGTCCTTTCCTCTCCCCTGTCATGATCTCCCACGTTCTGGCTACACACATAGACTCCTACCTCCTGTCTTTTAAACAAATATCCACTGTGGTGGAAATTATGTGGGCAATCCCATATCCCATATCCTTCCAAATGAACTCCTTCTCTGAGTTTTCTATTGTTTGCCATCATGAGCCCTGACTGTACACTCGTATATTTTTAAGTCTCTGCCAACTGCCCACCCACGCACCCACCATCAACCAATCCATCTAACCAACTCAGAGCCAATAGATCAAAGGGGGGTTAAAAACCTACTATAAGTGAAGATTAGGGAGAGCAGGTTACCAGTCACAAAATGCAGAAATACCATTTTCAACCTGAAGAAGGATTCCTGTAAGCGAACCCCGAAGAGAGGCTTTCTTATCAGGATAGCTTCCGTATTGCTCTGGTGATATTTGAGACAATAAGCATAGTTTCAACCAAAGGTGACTGGCAAACATTTAATGAAAGAAAACTGGCAAAGAAAAGCTAGGTGGCACGGAAACAAAAGGCGAAGACTGTCCATGCGTGCGTGTTTCAAATCAACAAAATAAAGGTCTGTGCCTGCTTCCCATTAGCGGTGCCACATGAAGACAAGTACATCAATGTTCTTCAGCACAGCTGAAGAAGTGTTCCAATCTGAAAAGGGGCAATCTTGATTTTTGAAATAATCTCAGATTTCTTGTTTAGATGAAATAGAAACAGGTATAAATCCTTTCAGGTTCGATAAATATGTATGATCAAGGAATGATAAATAATTTACCCAAGGACATATAGCTAGTTTCTGGGAAGAGGACCCAGAGGTAGAAACGTTTACTCTATGTGCAGGTTACCCTGCTGGGTATGTTAAATAGAGCAACTATTTTTATCCTCATCACAAACCTTGGATAGATGTATCATACATACTTTATAACTGAGAGTGAAGCTCAGAAGTTAAATGCCTCAGCCACAGAGCTCTTAAGGGGCAGAGTGGAGATTCCCAGATTAGAAATTTATTCATTTCTAAAGTTCATCCTGGTCCCTTCCCTGGCTGGCTTTGGGCTTGGGGGATTGGACCAGGTTGGGATGGGTTGTTCTTAATGTTTCATGTATACCACATATTTCCGTGCAGTCGAGTAAAATCTATGGACCTCTTCTCAGAATGCTTTTATTTTTTCATCTTTTTACATGATGAATTCTACCTAACTTTACTTTACTTTTAATTGAAGTTTAATGAACATACAGTGTTATATTAGTTTCAGGTGTACAATATAGTGGTTCAACAATACTATACATTGCTGCTCAGTGTTCATCCCAATAAGTGTATTACTATTTTTTTTTTTGAGAGAGAGAGAGAGAGAGAGAGAAAGAGAGAGTTTGTGTACAAGACAGGGCAGGAGAAGTAGACTCCCCACTGAGCAGGAAGCCCGGTGCTGGGCTCGATCTCAGATCCTGAGGTCATGCTCTGAACCGAACTCAGGCACTTAATCAACTGAACCAATCAGTGTACTCCTGATCTCCTTCACCTATTTCACCCATTCCCTCCACCCACTTCCCCTCTGGAAACCACCTGTTTGTTCTCTGTATTTGAGAGTCTGTTTTTTGTTTCTTCTTTTTTTGTTGTTGTTTATTTGCTTTGTTCCCAAATTTCACATATGAGTGAAATCTTACAGTATTTGTCTTTCCCTATCTGACTTATTTCACTTAGCATTATACCTTCTAAATTCATCCATGTTGTTGCAAATGGCAGGATTTCATTCTTCTTTGATGGCTAATATTCCAGTGTGTGTGTGTGTATATATCACATCTTTTTTATTCATTTATAAGTCGAAGGATTGCTTGCATATGCTTTTAAGTGCATAAAACATATAGGATAAAAAAAGGAGGGCAGCCCCGGTGGCTCAACGGTTTAGCACCACCTTCAGCCCAGGGCCAGATTCTGGAGACCTGGGATCGAGTCCCACATCGGGCTCCCTGCATGGAGCCTGCTTCTCCCTCTGCTTCTGTCTCTGCCCCTCTCTCTGTCTCTCATGAATAAATAAATAAAATCTTAAAAAAAAAAAAAGGATAACAAAAGGAAACCAGTTACACCAAAATACAGTCCTCAAATATAAAAAACACATATGGAAATTGTAATATCTGTGCTTCTTTAGAAAAGCATTAAATAACATCTAATAGATCACCAAATAACTACTATGATTTGCCTTCAACTTAAGGGACATCCATAGATCAAAACATTTAAACAAAGAATTTGCATGGTATTAATGTCTTATGAAATGTATCATGTTCCTTAACTTTTCCTACACAAGATGCTTAAAATAAAAACAACAAAGAAAAACAATAAGTAGTAGGATTTATCATTTAGATACTATAATGAAAAAAAAATTTTTTACAAAACAGCAAAATACTGCTACTACTTCTTGCAAACACAAAATTTTTTCCCATAATATTCAATAAAACTTGTTTCCCAACCACATAAAAGTGCATTACCCACAAATATGTTCATATTCAGCTATAACCTGCAGTAATAAACTACAAAAGGAAATACACTTTCATGCATCAGGAGTCAGAAAATTTAATTTTTGCTGCTGATTCGCATACCGTCTCAAGAAAATCATCACAGATCAATGTATGAATAGACATAGTAGTAAATACACAAAGAAATTTACACAAATGAGTACCCATTTTGATTCCATGCACTTCAGTTGTGTTTACTGTTAGTCAGACAACCAAAAATATTCAACAATTATAGGACAGAGCATGACCAACAAAACAAAAAATGTGCACTGTACTCTCAAAGAAGAAACCACCACATGAGGTGAAAACAAGAGTCCTTTTCCACCCTTAGTAAGAACATACACACCTTCTAAGACCCAGTCCTCACCACCGACCCTGTGCCCTCAACACCATTCCCTCACTGTTGAGTTTACCCTGCAAATAAAAGTCCTTGTAAATACACACGTCACCCTCGACTCACACTTCGTGTCTTTATTCATGCTGTCACCTCTTCTCTGATCCCTTCCTCCCAAATGATTCGGCCAATCCCCATATATTCTCCAAGACTCAGCTCATGAAATCACCTCTGGAAAGCCACTCTTTCAAACTCTACTGCTAGCTGTGTTAAGTGCCCATCTACACGACCATACGGAATCATGTGAGGAGCACTACATCCCCAGGTGGCTCAGTGGTTGAGCGTCCACCTTCAGCTCAGGGTGTGATTCCGGGGTCCTGGGATCGAGTCACACATCACACTCCCTGCGGGGAGACTGCTTCTCCCTCTGATAGGTCTCTGCTTCTCTCTCTGTGTCTCTCATGAATAAATAAATAAAATCTTTAAAGAAAAAAGGTTTAAAATTCTAATATTGCTGCCACCCCAAAAAAAGCATGTCCACAAAGGCCATATAATTGCATAGTCTGTACTATACATATGTTTTCATATATAGCAGGCATTTTTCATGTTTCCACAAGACCTCAAAACTATCATTTTTAAAGTCTGTTAGTACAGAAGATCAATTTAGTATTCTACACTAAAGGGCATACAAGTCACTTCTACTATTTTGCTATCACAGATTACAGTAAAATTAGTGTCGATGGGGAAACACCCTTTGGCTCCTGTCAAGTTATTTCTTTGGGATAAATTTTAGGACATAGAATGCCTGGGTGAAGGGGTTTATTCAAAGGGGTATATGCAGAGTATAAACTAAGTTACACGGAGTACATGCACCTTTAAAGCTCCATCACATCACCAACAACAGATGATAATACTTGTTCTACCAACATCAGGCATCCTGATTGCTTTAAAAAAAAATCAAATGCATTGGTAAATAAAAATTATCTCCAGAGAGTTTTTACTTTCCCTTTTTATTACTGAGAGTAATTTGTCCCCTTACCTATTACCTTTTCTTATACAGCAGAGTAAGTTACCATTTTAAGATTAACTCTATCATCTTTGAAACATAAATACTTTATATTTTTAGATCAGTCATGCTTTTTATTTCAGAGCTGTATTTCTCAAAACCTGACAACGGAACCTCTCCAGGGCTTTAGGATGTTCTTCTATATTTTCTATACTTTTCTATATTTTGATTTTCTTAATATATCCATTCTTTAAAATCTATGTTGACTTTTGAGGTAAAGTTTCAGTATCTGCCCCCTCCAAGCATCTACTCATTTATTTCAAAATTCTTTTTTTTTTTTTTTTTAGATTTTATTTATTTATTCATGAGAGACACAGAGAGAGACAGAGAGGCAGAGACACAGGCAGAGGGAGAAGCAGGCTCCACGCAGGGAGCCCGACATGGGACTCGATCCCGGGTCTCCAGGATCAGGCCCTGGGCTGAAGGTGGCGCTAAAACGCTGGGCCACTGGGGCTGCCCTCAACATTATTTTCTAATGATCTTCCCCTGGCTTTGGGTGTTCATGTATATATAGGACGATTCCAAAATTACAAATGTCAAAAGATGAGATTCACTTTAAAACTGGATTTTGGAAACAATCAACTTGGCTGATATGCACAGAAGTCCACAGAGCAAGGAATATATGAAAAAATCAAATAAACTACAAGCAATTTTTTCAGTCTGGACTTACCTAGATTCATGTGTCAATGAGTCCTCACACTCCAACTCTCTGCACTGTCTTTATTGTACCATTAAAAAAGAAAACCATGACTGTGATTCTTTCCCAAAACAATAATGCATATAAATTTGAAAAGGATAATGAATTATTTAAATGCTACATTTTTTTCATGTTTAGTAAGTCTTACCAGCAGAATTCTACAGAATAAATATGGATACCCTGGGAGAGATTAAGCTGTTACTCAACAGATACACTCCAACTTTATTTTATTTTTCAAATAACTTGGGAATATACTGAACAGTTGTTGTCACAGATTAAACTCGACAGATCAGTTTGAGCCAAGACCATACATGTGTACGTACTCATATGCAGATAGACTCTGCTACATATGCATACACACTTTATGTAACTAAAAATAATAATATCCACATCCATGAGGTGTCAGTAGTTCTTCATACATTTGGTACCAACAGCTTGATTCACACAAATGGTATTTTTCCCAAATCTAGCGTCCAGACCCGGAGCTTAATTCGAGTTGTTTCTCCGAGATCTTTCTGTTGAGTGACATCTTGCACTTACAAGGCTTTTCCAGTGACATGTCAGGTCATATGCCAAATGCAGCCTGGCTCAACCCTCAAGTGAAGAAACCACACCAAGTGTCCAAGCTATGGTCCTTAACCAAGGCTCTCACCAATGAATTCCTCTTGTCTCTCTTTCAGACTTACTTGATGAAGGGAATTAGGAATGTTATATGTCGGTCTCATGAGCTAAAATGGGGACTCAGAATTGGTCTGAAATGAACAAGGAAAGTAAAGAGAATTCTTGGGGGTCGGGGATAGCTTTCCTATCAAACCAGAAAAACACTGCCTTCCAAGACTCTCCACAGCTCTACTCACCCCATGGCACTTATCACCTCGCACTTGTGATGGTAGGGACTTGTCTCACTGCTCCCATTGAAATGCAGGACCTTGGAGGCTGGCATTTATGCCAGAGCCACTTTCCTATCCTCCACAGCACTCAGAGGGCACAGCACTTTGCATGGTTTATTTATCAAATATTCACTGAGTACACACACACACACACACAAAAATATACCATCTACACAGAATAGAAAGTCCAAATTTTCCTTTCATTTAATAAAACTCTTCCAAAAATTTTATCATAATACTAGTCTGATTTTTTAAAGCCCGAGAGAACAAAGTAATAATTTTTATAAACCTGTTACAGACCTGCCTCAAGACTTGCATTTATATCAGTGTTTAATAGAAGCAAGATGCATATATAACTCCATACTCTACTCCTGCAACAAATGCAGGTGCTCAAAGGACCATTTCATGTTGACAAACCCATAATTTAACTACCGAACTCTGGCTGTATCATGCGTGTTATAGGCATGTATGAGTTGCTGGATCCGACCTCATTCCAGACAGCATACACAGCTGCAACTCCAAGGGCAGGGTGACTCCCATAAGCCATCTGCCTAATCCTGTCCACCATATACCTGACTTCCTGATTTCACTTTGCAATGAGAGAGCTCTGGATCCTGATTTCCTGTATGTCTAAATTCTGCAATATCCATATTGCAAAACTTAGAGCTTAAGTACTTCCTCCTTTTTTTTAAGATTTTATTTATTTATTTGACAGAAAGAGTGCGAAAATACAAGCAGAGGGAACACAGAGGGAGAGGGAGAAGCAGGCTCCTCACTGAGCAGGAAGTCCGATGATACAGAGCTCAATCCAGGACCCCAGGATCACGACCTGAGCCGAAGGCAGATGCTTAACTGACTGAGGCACCCAGACACTTAACTGAGACTGAGCCACCCCTTAAATACTGTATTTTCAAGAATTACATGTAACAAACACATTGTCCATAACACACACATTCTTTGGGAGAAAATTAAAGCTTTCAAGAAGAGGCAGTGTCCTGAAACTTAATTTTTAAAAATTTAATAAAAAGCATTACAAACTATTCTGACATAGGGTGCTCTGACAGTTAAGTAAAATATTACATAAGAGGAACTGTTAGCTTCTCAGCTTTGAAAATCATAGAAAAGTATGGCTATTCATAAAAGGCTCTGGATATGCTTTAGCCCCACCATATCCTCTCTAAAACCAAAAATGACATTACAACCTAATGAAGCAACTAGAGCAACCACTTCCTCCCAATGCGCTTAAATATCAGAGGAGAGCACCTCCAAACCAGAACAGAGTGAGATGTGGTCCAGCAAGTCCCAAGAAAATTTCTCTGTAAAAGTCTTTGATCACTTCTACTAGAGGCCTTGTTTTGCCCCTCCAAGTCATGTCCTGAGAACATCTAGATAATGACCCACTTTCTTTCGTTTTATAGACCTCCTCCAAAAGGCAATCTTATACATGTGAGCTCATTCACCATAAAGTGGCCATAAAAAGTTTCATTGCCACTTATAAACACATAAAATTCGGATTTTAGAAAGGAAATCACTATCAAGTATTGGGAACACTTGGGATATCTAGAAAGAGCATTCAACTAAAATGTACTCCAAGGAAAACACACTGTATACTTCAGTACTGTATAAAGTACCAAAATTATCCCAAAGGAAAAGGAATCTGAGGAAGCAAAGCTAGGTAAAGCAAGAAGCAGATAATCTGAAAAAGCAAGAAGCAAAAAAACTCAAAAGTCACCAAAACTGCATTCCCAACCACAGGCTAGCATTTGCTGAATACCTACTAGGTCTCAGATGTCTCCCTGATGTTCCATTTAATCTCCAGAATAACTCATCAGGTAGGTGTTATTATTCACCATTGAAGCTGAAGAAACACAGACTCACAGGGATCAAAATGCATTCTGAATCACAGAATCAGGATTCAATCTCAATCCCACAACTCCAAAACCCCAAAGCTTCTGCATTTATTTTTCCAACTAAACCACAGTTCCAGTGACAGAAGTTTAGACCAAAAAAAAAAAAAAAAAAAGTTCTCAGTGAGCGGGTGTTTAAATGAGTAGTATGGATGTACAATATCAATAATGGCTACACTAGTGTCCCAGGGGCATGATCATCTCACTTTTTATAGCTTTTCAAAAGCAAGAAGATTTTTGGCCAACCTGATGGGTCTCTCTGAGCAGTTCTAAGTAAAAGGCTTGTGAAGACACGTCACAAAACTGATGTTCTGAGTACCCAGGGTGGGGCTTAGACCTTCACAGAAAATGGAGCAATGACAAAATTCATGAAGTGGACAGATCTTCTCTGCAAAACACAACCTACAAAGCCAGGCAAAACTCACAAACCACCAGTTCAGCGTTCTAGAAACTGAGAAGTATTTCTCTGTGACAAGTACGGAATTTCACACAGGACCAGCAGAGCAGAAGACCATGTGGTTTCTGTAGGTGGCCCACTCCCATCTCCTTGCCCCCAGCTCTGTTAGTGCAATAGTTCAACTGTGAGGGGGCGCTGAGAACACCAATAGCTTCACTGCCACTGCCAGTCCAGGGCCCCTAGATATGGAGCACTGTAAGAGTGGCAATCCCATCAGCAAGGGAACACAAAGGTGTTGGATTTCTGCTAGCCTGAAACTAAGGTCCTATGCAGGGCAAGCAGGACACAAGCAGACAAGTTGAGATTTAACAGGGAGTCCTGGGAGGTGAGACAACCATAGTGTAATTAATAAACTTTCTACAGATGTCCCAGGTTGACCAGAGATTCTGCATGTGCACTGCAGACATGAGAGTGGGTCGTGTCACCCACACAATCCTTGGTGACAGAACCTATACCTACACACACAATGAAGATACAAGGGGGGTTGAGCTCAAAGTAAAAGCTGGGCCAGACAAGAGAACTGCCTGAAATCTGAATGTGCTCCCCAGCCCACACAAAGATCCATCAGCAGAGTGAAAGCTCTACTGATGTGAGGTCAACCTCTCATCAATCACTGGCTAAACATAAAACTATGAGCCAGGAAGGTAACCCCTAGGAAACTAGGCTTCCAGTAACAGGAAAACAAATCAATGACAGACCTGAACAGATAGCAGCAGGCACACAGCATGGGAGAGATGGCCTTCATAGAATTATTCCAGGAAAGTTACTAAAAAAACAGAATAATGACAGCAACAACAAATACACAAGCAACAAGAACAATAAAGAGAGTTGCTCTAATCTATTACCTGAAGTGTAAAATATTCAACAAAAAACTTGGAAGACATTAAGAGAAACAGGACAGTGTGACCCGTACTCAGTGTGACCCGTACTCAGTCAACAGGAGCTGTCTCTAGTGTTCCCAAATGTTTAACAGATTAAGACTTCAAAGTAACAATTATATGAAAATACACATTTAAAGAACTGAAGGAAACAAAAAATGAAAATAAAGAACCAAAGGAAACCATGTGTAAAGAATTAAAAGAAAATATGATAACTCAACAAACAGAGAATCTCAATGAAGAGATATAAATTATAAAAAACAGAAACAAATGGAAAATTCTGGAGTTGAGAAGTAAAACGAATGAAATTTAAAAACTTACTAGAGGGGTTCAAAAGCAAATTTGAGCTGGCACAAGAAAAAAAAACCAGTACAGTTGATGATTGTTCTATGGAAATTAGCCAATCTGAGGAACAGAAAGAAAGCAGATGAAAGAAAAATGAACATAACTTCACGGGTGTATGAAGCCAAGTTTACCAACATATGTGCAGTGGGAAAAGAGAAATAGCTGGGAAAAAATATATCTTCAGAAATAGTGACCTAAACTTCCCAAATTTGATAAAAAGCCAAAACCACCAAACTCTGAATCCCAGACGTTCAACCCAAAATACGATAAACACAAAGAGATTCACACCTAAACACAGCGTACTCAAACTGATGACAAAGAAAAAATGGAAAGCAGCAAGCAAAAAACAATTCACTGTGCACAGAGCAAAACAGCACGAGAAACAGCTGACTTCTCATCAGAAACAATGGAGGCCAGAAGGCAGTGGAAGGTCCAAACTGATGAAAGGGGAAAACACTATGAGCTAAGAGTTCTATAGCCAGAACACTACTTTTCAAAACTGAAAAAAGGAGAAGAAAAAAAAAGCATTCTATGATTTATTTAAAATGTAATTTGCTGCTAGAAGACTCTCCTTATAAAAAATGCTGTATGAAGTCCTTCAGGTTAAATAGAAGTAACACAGACAATTGTTCAAACCCACATGAAGAAATGAAGAGTGTCAGAAATGGTGAACAGAAGACTTAATATTTTTTTCTCATTTTTTTATCTTGAATGTTTTAAAAAATATAAGATTGTACAAAGCCATAATTTAACACTATAGAGCTATGGTTATCACATAAAGGGATGAATCATGTTTGACAACAACAGCATAAAGGAGAAACAAAAAGACAAACAGGATCAAAATCGCCATGTTTTACCAGGGTTCAAGTACTATTATTCTCAAGTAGAAAGGGTTTCACTAAGGAGCATATTATAATGTCTAGAACAACCACTAAGAAAATTACTCAGAAATATAGTAATGTAACAGAGAAATCAAAACTATATACTAAAAAATATTTAATGCAGAAGAAGGCAGTGACACAAGAACAACAAAAAGTGTGAAGCAAGTAGGGGCCCCTGCATGGCTCAGTAGGTTAAGCATCTGACTCTTGGTTCTGGCACAGGTCATCTCGGGGTTATGGGATCAAGTCCCGTGTTGGACTCTGTGCTCAGTGGAATCTGCTTGAGGATTCTCTCTCTCTCTCTCTCTCTCTCTCTCTCTCTCCCCGCCTCCCTCCCTCCCCCATTGACCCTTCCCCCACCCCCCACTCGCATTCTCTCTCTCTCCTTTCTCTCTCTCAAATAAAAAAACCTTTTTTTTAAAAAAAAAGTATGAGGCAAATAGAAAAGAAATAACAAAACGGTAAACATATGTCCAGCAATAAGCACAGCAATGTGAATGGAATGAACACCCTACACAGAAGACAAACTGTTAGGCTGAATAAAAGAGCAATTCCAACAACATGCTGTCCATGAGAGGTTCAAAGAATCCAAAGGCTCAAAGTAAAAGGGTAGGGAAAGATATACCACGCAAACAGCAATCCTAAGAGAGCTGGAATCTCTATAATTATGTCAAGTAAAACAGATATTAACAACCAACTTGACTTAAGTGGCATTTATGGAACACCCATGCTAAAACGCAGACTTGGGCATTGCTGCTTACAACATTAGTCATAACAGCCCAAAACTGAAAACAATCCAAATGTCCATCACCTGGCAGATGGATAAATCAAAGGTGATACATTCATATAAGAGAATACTACTCAGCATTAAAAGGTTAAAAAAAAAATCCTGATACATGCTACAATGTACATGTGTCTCAAACACATCATACTAATTGAAAGAAACCAGAGAAAAAAGACCGTAAGTTGTGTGATTCCATTCTATTAAAGGTCCAGAAAAGGCAAATGTAAAGAGCCAGAAAGCACACCAGCAGGTGCCTGGGAGCAAGACTGACTCCCACAAGGCTCAGGGAAATACTGGAGGTGATGAACATGTTCTAAAACTGGACTGCGGTAGAGGCTGCACAACTCTGTAAATTTACTCAAATTCATTAAACGTACACTTACGATGGGTGAATTTATTGCATGTAAATTACATCTTAAAAAGCTGTAAAAAATATATATATCTTGCAGTGGTTTCTGAGGCAATAAACTACTGTCTGGAGACTGAAAAACACTTTCCACAAAAACTTAACGAAACTCTACATTCTTGAAGATGTTACTGTAAATGTGAAGCATGTAACTCATCACTCATATGGCATTAATTCCACCAAAACATAACAAATCACTCTAAACTATCAACAGATAGAAGGCCAAATAATGCACTTAACCCCTCTGCCATGCAGTCATACATCTGCTTATATATGTAAATTGAATATTATTTCTGTGTTCACTCATCAAATGTTTGCACAGCTGGCTGGACTTTCACGTGTAAACCATTATTGTCTTCATGTCTTCAACTATAAATTTCATATGAGACGGGCAGAGCTGCTGAACTCTACCATGTGTCCAACCCATCCCAGCAGGGCCTTCAAAAGTCCAGGCAGAGGCTTCGAGAGTGGCCCTTTGTTTTCATTTCACTTCATGACCACTTTGGGCTCTGCTTTTCACTGAGAAAGGTCACATGTTAAAATACTGAATCTCACATCATTTTCGAGACACATGCTCACACTGGCAGGTCCCACAGTAACAAGACCTATGGTCCAATGTGTCTGGGGAGAATCAGCATTGCTTTCTTTCTTTCTTTCTTTTTTTTTTTTTTTAAAGATTTTATTTATTTGAGAGAGATTGTATTTATTTATTCTAAGCAGTGGGGAACAACTCAGGGAAAGGGAGGAGCAGGCTCTCTGCTCAGTGCTGGATCCCAGGACCCTTGTATCATGACCTAAGCTGAAGGCAGACGCCTAACCACCCAAGCCACTCAGGTGCCCCGACTCAGCATCGCTTTCAAAAGTGTTTCTCAAACTATTCAAATAGTTACTATGAACTCAACCAAGCCCATCCTTAATGTATTTAAAATTAAGCAAAATAAAGTAAAACAAAACCAGAACATAAAGCTATCTTCTCTACTCATTCTCATTCTGCTAACCCAAAACCACCAGAAATAATCACTTGGAGATCAAAGGTGGTTGTGTAGGAAATATTGAGATTTCAGATATTCAGAAATGTAATCATGCTTTCTGAAACTGAAGGACAAATCGTAGGGCCTAATTGTCAATAGCACTTGTCATACAGATAACGGGTCCCATTCTCAGCACACCACCGTCAGGGAGTAGGACTGCCTCTCAGGGCCCATGTTTCTGAAGGCACTCTTCTCAAAGACAGCTCTATTTTTCTAAAAAACAATCCTTCACAAAATGTTTGGTGTATAGCATTGGGAATTGTGGCTTACGATATTTTTCTACCACTGTGAGTTAAATACAGAGGTGACTAAAAACTCAATACAACTGGAAGAAGGACAGCGTTCTAAAAGAATGGCTTCCTGATGACCCAGGCCTTTTGAGTGGAGACCCATGATCTTGGCATTAGAACATCAAGAACAATTAAATCTTTCTGTCAGACCAACTCAACCTCTAAGGCTCTCCCTTCACCTTATAACCAAAGGAATGTGAATTTCTTTGTCATGCGTGGCAGGCAGCAGTCCCTAAACCCAACAAAACAGCCCTTTTAAGTTCCCCTACAACTCATCCCTACAGTCCTCTGAAGATAGATGGAATAGTCTTACTTATTCCCAAACATAAAGGGGTTTAAAATAAATAATCCAATTCCCCTCTATTCTATAGACAGGGATCAGCAAACCACGTAAAAGGCTAGATAGAAAATATTCTAGGCTTTCTGAGCCATTCGCAACTACTGCTAGAGCAAGAAAGCAGCCACAGACATATGTAAATGAGGAGGCATGGCCAAGTGCCAATAAAACCGTATTTACAAAAATGGTAGAAGGTTGGACTTCACCACTAGATTGTGGTTTGCTGACCCCTGCCTTAGAGTAACCGCTAGTTAAAGCTAAAAAGAAAATTACAGATCAACATCACCCCACTCCCAACCCCTGCCCACTCCCATGCCTTGTTCTCAAGGAAGAAACTAAATTCAAGTTATCTGCTCAAGGTCACATGTTGCTCTTTTCCTGATTTGTTCATATGCATGAAGATGATTTTCTGAAAAAGAGAGAGACTGCCTTATTCTTTTAACCTACCATCCTTTTCCTGGATATCAACAAATCATTCTGACCCTCGGTAAAGATGTTATTGAGAAAATATTTTATTTTTTAAAAGTTTTAGGTTCATAACAAAATTGGGGGGACTGTGCAGAGATAGCACACATACCCCTTTCCTCCACACATGTACAGTCTCCCTTACTATCAACATCTCCCACCAGAGTGATAGACCGGGTACAACTGTTGAGCTTACATGGACACAGCATCACTCAGAATCCAGTTTACATTACGGTTCACTCTTGGGGTTGTACATTCTATAGATCTGGACAAATGTATGATGACATGTATCCATCATTATAGTAACGCACAGAGTAGTTTCACTGCTCTAAAAATCCTCTGTGGGGAGGTTGTTTTTAAATTTCAAAGTACTGGGGCACCTGCGTGGTGCAGTCAGTAGAGTGGCTGACTTTCGGTTTCAGGTAGTGATCTCAGGGTCATGAGCTCAAGCCCCGTGTCACACTCCATGCTTGGTGCAGAGTCGGCTTCAGATTCTCGGTCCCCCTCCCTCTGCCCCTCCTACTTGTGTGTGCATGCTCTCTCTCTCTCTCTCTCTCTCTCTCAAATTAGATAAATAAATCTTTAAATTTCAAAGTATCATAAGACAGTCTCTAGCCTCTGATATATCTTTTATAAATACTCAACTTACTATAGAACTCAACTTGGGTGATTTTATAATTATTGTAAATATAAACTACACATGTCAAACCTACAAAGTTTCCCTTATTCTTAAATCTTCAAGTTCATTGAGAAATACACTTCAATCAAGCAAACTAAACCAACAAGCATTCCTGCATGATTTTCTCCCCATTAATTTTCCAGCAAAGTCTCAAAACTATTTATTTTCTCTGCCAATCTACCCTTCCTTTCTTTAAAAGCTATCTCAAAACTCCGCTTCATTCAAGTTTTCATTGAGAAAGAAATTAACTCCTCCAAGTATTTTCTGACTGATTTATCTCAACAAGTTAGTTTTTGCTTCATCTTCCCTTTGAGAGTTCCATACTACAATGTTCCATATTCATCTTAAATTATGTATTTGTTGCTTTATATTGCCCTTAGATCTTTTTCATATGTTTGGAGACATATTAAAAACCCTTAGATGGCTAGGTGTGAGGTTAAATTTCTATGTATAGCATACTACCATGTTCACTGTTTGTGGAATTAAATGGAAGACTAATAAAATGTCCCTTTCATTCTTTCATTTGCCTTTCACCTACATCTACAATTTAGAAGAGTCCAAATACATCTAAAATAGTACACTTTTTCTATATCCTTCTGTATCTACTTATGAGAAAAAAATCACAAAATCTTTTCATCCATATTTTACTTAGAATTTTAATGTTTTCACATCAGTATTCCCAGAAAAAAGTTTTTTAACATTTATGTCTAAAATTTCAACTGTTAGGCTGAGACTCTCATATAAATACTGCCATTCTTCTTAAAATAGAGATACTATATGAACCAGTAATTCCACTACTGGCTATTTACCCAAAGAAAACAAAAACACTAATTCAAAAAGATATACACACCCCGGTGTTTATTGTAGCATTATTTACAACAGTCAAGATATGAAAGCAACCCAGGTGTCCACTCATAGAAGAATAAAGAAGATACGGTATACCTATACAACGGAATATTAGCCATTTAAAGAATGAAATCTTGCCATTTAACAACATGGATGGACAGAGAGGGCATTATGCTAAGCGAAATTAGGTAGAGACAAATACCATATGATTCCACTTATGTGTGGAATCTAAAAAACAAAATAAACAAAAAGCAGAAACAATCCATTAACAGCGAACAAACCGGTGGTTGCCAGAGGAGAGGTGCATGGAGGCGATGGGCAAAACAGGTGTAAAGGATTAAGACGTACAAGTTTCCAGTATTAAAGGAAATAAGTCACAGAGATGAAAAGTACAGCATAGGGAATACAGTCAATACTACTATAATGCTGTATGGTAACAGATGGTGACTACATTTATCAAGGTGAGCACTGCGCTACGTCTAGAACTATCAAATCACTATGTTGAACACCTGAAACTAATATAACACAGTATGTCAACTACACTTGAAAGATAAATTCTTAAAACAAATAATCATAAAAAAATAAATACTGCATTTTCCATGGTAAGCAAGATATTGCTACTTTCAACTACATATTACTAAGTAAATAAGTAAGCAAACATCTTCGATGGAACAACTATTTTCTCTCTCTTGAAGACTTTGGAAATTCCTTATGTTTGTAATACCAAATCCAGCTTGGAGTAATATATACATACACAACTCTGAAATGAATTTCAACAATTAAAGACTTAGAGGGGGGAAAATAAAAGCCCTTCAAATTCTGACCTTCTGAGTGACCTCAGCTCTACATGCTGTGCTTGACAAAAGTTTTATTTTATAACTGAGATAGAGAGCCTTTGCAAGCTCTTACTACTCGGGAAAACTCTACTATCAACATGAGCAAGTAGAAGTATGATAGACAAGATCAAAGGCACTGGAGACTCCTGGCTGTGGGGCCTTGGGCAACCAGCACCCTCTCTGTGCCTCAACCTCATGTCTATATAATGGGAGCAATAACAGTACCTGTCCCACTCGGTTTTAAGGATTACATGAACAAAGATATTAAAAGCATGTTGAATATAGCCTAGCACACAGACCTGTGGACAGGTTAGCTCTTTTTTACAACAAAAATGATAAAACACAACGTCCCTCTTGCCACCAGCTCACAACAAAACATAACCATGGGAAGCAGTATGATTCAAAAAAAAAAAAAAAATTCTGAAGACCATTCCACAAATGTCCCAAATAAGATACAAATAAGATGCTGTTCAACATCAATTCACTTAAACTTCTCTGGCCAACTTTCTCATCTGTAAAAAGAGAGATGAAGTAAATGATCTCCAAGGTCTGTCCTTCCCAGCTGTAGAATTTGTAGGATTCTCCTGGAGAGGTGTCTGAGAAACCAGCAAGAGAGAATTCCCTGACACATCTCTGGCACTGTTCAACCACCTTTCAAGGTCCCTGGGCTGTGTAGCAGCTCAGTGCATGTTTACATATTTTTAAACTATCAAACATGACACCGATTGAATTCTTAATTTATTTCTGTTTGAACATTATAATATTAAGCAACTTTATGCTGATCTGGTCTTTTTCCTCCCTGGCAAATCTTTTTAAGAGTTGGAAAATAAGCACACTACTAAATGCAAAGCAGTAGGTACCTTTGAGTAAATTCGTACTCTCACCACATAGGCACATAGAAATACCATAGGCACATAAATATCCTAAGTACCATAAAAATCCAGCTTTGCATTGCATCAATTAAACAAGAACACTTAGACTACTATTGTTCCACTTCACACCTAAAGGACCCCTATTCTCATTAATTACTTAGCAGGCAACCAGTTTTTGATCACTCTATTTTTTTTCAAGTACTGTGGCACAGCAGTATGGCCTTAGAATATTTTCTAGAACAAAATTCAGCATAGAAAATACCCAAGAACCTTACATTTTTTAATTTATTTTTAAAAAGTTGTGCCTCAGAGCACCTGGGTGGCTCAGTAAGTTAAGCAGCTGCCTTCAGCTCAGGTCAGGGTCCCAGGGTCCTGGGACTGAGTTCTGTGTCAGGCTCCCTGCTCAGCGGGGAGTCTGCTTGTCCTCTCTCTCTCTGACCACCCCCCTTTGCTCATTCTCTAATAAAATAAAATCTTTAAAGGAAGTCACACCTGGCTGGCTCAGTCGGTAGAGCATGCAACAATTGGAGTTGTAAGTTTGAGACCCAAGTTGGGTGTAAAGATTACTTAAATTTATTTTTAAAAGCCAAAATGAATGCAATGCTGCCTCAAATAAAAACTCCAAAATAAAAGCCTGATAATCAAGAACTTCCTTCTGAAGAATGACTTGAGTATTGAGAATAAAGGACACTATTTGGTTGTAAGTGTCTGCCCTACAGTGATTAGTGGATAACATCATTAAAAATAACAAGTGCTTTATAAGAATACCTGAGGACCATTTGTAATTTTTGCATATTATTAATATGCAAAAGAGTGCTGTTGAAAGGTTTTAAAATACTAAATATGGGAATGAAAAAATAGAGCATTTAATTTATTCACAAAATGTTTTTTCAGATAATACAAGAACCAACTTTGTCCCAGACTTGTTCAGATTATAGGGCATTCTAAAGGTAGAATTTAAAATGTATGTATATAATAGGATATTCTATACACATTATGTATTTTCCTATTCTATGATAAGATAAAATTATACCTCATCAGAACATATTTTGTGCAAAGATGCTCTTAAATAAAATCATTACTCTGATTAATCATATTATTACATCTTGCATTTGCTTTTAAAAAGAAAAAAGCATTAATGTTATTAAGCATTCCAAAAGCATCAAATAAGCTCTCGATATGAGTTGAAAAATAATTATCTGAAAACAAATGGGAAGCTTGCTTTACGAAATCTAGTCTCCTATTTTTATCCTAGTCAGATGAACTAACAGCTATTTACATGATAGCTGCTAATAACTTCAATACCTTCTTACCTTTATCATCAAAAACTCTAAGTTATTTACTTCCTTCCTTCCTAGCTGCAGTCATATACAGAATTTTTTTTAAATAAGCCATGGGTTATATACGCCACAAGATTTCTGACTTCTCAACTCTTAAGGCTGTTGTTAACATAGAACTGCTGGCTTAACATTCAAAGATGAAGAACAATGCATGAACAGCTGGGATTCCATCTAAAAATCATCAGAATTAAACTTATTCTACTTACTGCTTTATGTAACAAGAAAACACGAAATTTTCTTCACGACAGGAGATTTATAAAACAGGCACGGGAGTGGGTCCACTCACTGGCAGCAAATGAAAATGTTCACATTCTTCAGATTACTCCTGAAAACGCACTGGGTTTCCAAGGTCCCACACGGGAGGGGAGCGAGCACGAGGGACAGCGCATCACTTCCATCCTACAGGATCCTGAATGTCAAATCCTTCTGAAAGCAGTTCCGTTATAATACTGCAGAAGACTTCACAATCGATCAATGTCCTTAGAACTAGATTCTAAACATGAGGTAAGCTGTGAATCCGTGTAGACGGACAAACTGGGGAGGTTGCACACTGGGTGAGAATTGTCCTTCCCAAATTCTTTTCTGCAGTGATGTCTCCCTTCTGCACCCCAAGGCGTGGATCGCTAGGACCCTAAGACCTATTGGTAATTAATGCTGAGCATAGGGAAGCCAGATCACACCTTGCTTCCGGGTGGCCTCTGTTTGCAAAGCATATGCAACCCAAGAGTTTGGCACAAACCAGTTTTCTAGAAAAAGCGACAACTCTGTAATGAGTGTTTACCTGGTGTCAGGCATCAGTACTAAATGTTGCCGTATTACCTAATCTTCACACATTATCTCTACTTTGCAGAAGAGGAACCAACACTGGAGGCTTGCCCAAGGCCATGCAGCCAGCCACTGATAACCTGAGGCCCAACTCTTTACCATTATGTTAATTAAATGTACCAAAGAGATAAACTCTAGGAATTCTGCCACAAAAACCTAATGTAAAACAAAAGTTAATAATAACTACTTGGTTCAGGTGATTAAAATTTAATATTGTAACAGGTTCCTTACTCAGAGGCTACCAAATACCCCAAGAAGCATTTGCTAATCAAGGTTGAAAAGTGTTAAATAACTTTTGAGAGTACAAATCACCTTTAATCTTTCAGTTTGCCTAAAAAGCGAACGCAGATATGTTTTTGTTGAACAGAGATGGGTGATTAAAACATGCTCTTCTGACATGTAAGTTATACCCAGTTCAGATGATAGATCTATTGGAGAATAATGATGCCGTATCAGAAGTTCAGTAAGGTACCTGTAGACGCAAGCAATGGAGGCCCACCATGTATGTTGGGGGGGGGGGGCATGGTGGCAGGGGAGGGGATAGGGAGAAAAGTTCAAAGATGAAGAGAAATCTTTGGCAGAGACATCTCCCTTGCAGAATAAGACAATAGAGTGGAAATGGGAAGGGGAAAGAAATACTTCCCAGAAAGAAGAGCAAGCACAGAAATGCCAGATCTGCATGTGGAGCTCTGAAATGGCAGATTATTCATCAGATACACAGGAAAACAAGAAGGCCAAACTGTATCCGAGGCACACTCAGGACTTTGGACCTCATCTTACAAGGGGATGCTGGGTGGGTATCCACAGACCCATGCGTGGACCTCACCCTTTACTTCTCACATTATAATAAGCAATATTCAGAGCCAAACGCACTCAATCAATAAAAATGAAAAACAGCCACACCCAAATCCCCAAAATCTGTTTTGCAAAAGGTTAAAAAAATTTACCTTTTTACAAAAGGTTAGCACTTGGTATTTTGTACATTGACTTATTGACTTCCAATCTTAAAGTACATCAGTCTTTGAAACCCTAGGCCCAAATTCAACTCAAATACCTATTTTCTTTCTTCCCCAAAGTTTTGGAACACATTCACAACGATGACCAGCAGAGCGGAACAACAGCCCTTTCTCTTAGGAGGACTGACATGGAAGCCCAGCAAGTCCCACCATCTGGGTTACCTCAGTCCAAGCAAAGGCCAGGGAAGGTGGGGGGAGATGGGTGATCAGAAGAGAATGATTGTTGGCGAGGGTGGCGCTGGCACATGCATCAACACTACACATGGGGGTTCCAGGTAGGGAGTCTGTCACATAGTGGCCAAGAGCCCTTCTCCAAGGAACCCAGGACAACATACAAAATCTTTCTCCTGGACGCCAAGTGTTTACCTCATGCTCTTCAGAAATTCTCATTCACCTTCACGAAGGATATGTCAGTCAGGGGCGGGAAGGGCACCCGGGTGGCTCAGTTGGTCAGGTGTCCAACTCTTGATTTCGGTTCAGGTCATGATCTTGGGGTCCTGGGATTGAGCCTGTCAGGCTCCGCACTCAGCATGGAGTCTGCCTGCCTCTCCCTCTGCTCCTCCTCCCCACCCCCACAATAAATAAAATCTTAAAAAAAAAAAAAAAAAAGGGATATGTCAGTGTTACTCTAACCACCTGTTTCATGCAGACAGGCACCAAAGACAAAGGTTCTATCTGCTTTATAGGGCCAAGAGTAAAGATACTAGAATTCAACAAACCCTACTCCGACAATCTGTACAGACTCCTCATCAGTTCTAACGCTGTCTCAGTTTTGCCCCAAATTCATGTCTTGCCCTTAACATAGCAGTTCTTCTCATACTTTTCTACTAAAGAACCTCTAACGGCAGAGAAGTGTAAATTCCACCTTCTACAGGAACATTCTGTGTGCAGGCCTGATTTAAACCCATACAAATTCTGTATACTTACATATGAGATTATACTTGTGAAATATTTTTATATATGAATACACACACACTCTCGTGTGTGTGTGTATGTATCTTCCCCAAAATAAAATTTATATTCCAGAAAGTTATAATAGGTTTATTCTCTGGTTTTACATAGCCATAGGACCACACCAATACCAGTTGATGGACTGAGAATAAATCAAAGAAAAATTATATTTTAAAAGTTAAAACTGCCATGAAAGCATAATAAACATATAATTTAAGTATAAATCTTTTATTATTGACTTAATTACCAAACACAAGACGAACACATCACAGACTATTTTCCAAGGAAGCCTGAAAAGAAGCAATGCACTTAAAGTAGTGTGAGCAACGTGCTCATCAGAGCAAGGTGGGCTGTGACTGGCTTTCTGGTCTTCTGATTTCCTCTCTCCCCATTTCATAGCTAACTAACGTGGTAGGTCTTCTGTACGTCAAAGCAGTGGGTGACAGGGTAAGGCAAAACAAACGTGATATTTCAACTGTCACAGTGAGACACAAAATAAATGATAAAAATTTCATTTTAATAGCTAATATTTACCTGTTTACTTTTTTTTTTTAAATCAGCAAAATGAGCTTATTCAAGAATAACAGGGGAACTGCAATTCAGGACATTATCTGCTTATTTTAACCCCCAAACCGTGCCCAGGGATGCAGTCCTCAAATATACGTTAGGAGGGAAGTGGAAATTCTTAAAAGTGTTACACCTTAGCACTTCCTTGTCTTTGTGCCCCTGTTTACTGGGTTTCCCCGACAGGAACAGCCTTGCCCTCTCTGCTGAGTGAGCTCACTGCCTCAGATACACCTCTCCCATGAAGTGCCATGCCACAGCTTCCAGTCCACCACCCCCTCCTACCCCGACCCCTGCACCCAGCCAGTCTGCAGGGCCCACTGACCGACATGGCTTTAGTAAATTGTCTTGTGCTAATCTACTGTGATCTGCTCTTCGATGCCCCAGAGTTCATCACTGCCTTAGTGAAGCAACTTTTGAAGCTCTCAATGATGGGCCAGAATTGAATTTATTTCAAATTCTCCTGGAAAACTTTTAAAATATCTTAATTTTGCAAAATAAGCAAGGTTTCCTATTTAAAGTTTTATCTCTACAGGAAGCCTGGGTGGCTCAGTGGTTGGGAGTCTGCCTTTGGCTCAGGTCATGATCCTGGGGTCCTGAGATCAAATTCTGCATTGGGCTCCCAGTGGGGGAGCCTGCTTCACCCTCTGCCTATGTCTCTGCCTCTCTCTCTGTGTTTCTCATGAATAAAATCTTTTTTTAAAAAAAGAAAATTAATTAAAAAAATAAAGTTTTAGCTCTGCGTACTAAATTTAGACTCAGATCCAGGGGCCCTCAGGATCTGATTTCTAATTCTTCGATCCCACCCTCTACCTCTCCCCTTCCCCCCTGAATGGAACTTATGGAGCTTGGATTCCCACTTCATAAGCTCCTATCCCAGCTTCCACCCTGTCCTCTCAGCTTCCTGGGTAATTTCTTAGCCCTAAGAGCCCACTTCAGACGGTACCTTTGTTTCTCTTTCCTTCCCACACTGCCCCTCCCCAAATTGTCCCCCACAATCAGGACATAGTATGACGCCCCACCTCTGTGGAAGCTCCGTACCTCTGCTCTTCCCAAATCATACTGCACAGGTGCATGTTTACCCATCTCCCCTCCTCAATTCCATGCTCTTCCAGGGCCCGTGTTTGAGTATCATTTTATTCCTATCTCTTCAACAACTATCTGTTGGACTGTACATTTGGTACAGGAAGGAAAATAGTCTGTGGCCCAACATCTGCATTTCTCTGGATAGCCATGTGATCTAGAATATTATAAAGAACAAGCACACCTTGCTTTATTGTGCTCTGCTTTATTGCATTCTGCTGTCCTTTACAAATGGGAGGAAGTTTGCGACAACCCCGGGCTTATCAGGTCCAATAGCATTTACTCATTTTGTGCCTCTGTGTCACATTTTGATCATTCTTGCAATGTTTCAAGCTTTTTCATTATTATTATATTTGTATGATGATCTGTGATCAGTGATTACAACTCACTAAAAGCCCAGATGATGACCAGTATTTTTTTGCAGAAAGTATTTTTTAATTAAAGTATGCACATTTTTAAAAACGATGCTATTGCACACTTCATAGACCATAGCAGAGTGTAAACAAAACTTTTATATTAACCGGGAAACCAAAAAAATTCATTTGACTTGATTCATTGCAATATTCACTTTACTGCAGCATTCGGGGAAGAGGAGTGGACATAAAACTCCAAGGTATGTCTGTATATATTTTAAATATGAAAAATATTTACTACTTGTGATCTAATAAATAATGCTTTAAGATCAATCATGTATTCATTGCAACAAATATCCGAGCTCCTAGTAGCTTCCAGGACCTGTGCTAGGCTAGGGCACCACAACCCCTCTTTGTGCACACTAGACAGGGCACCCTCTTTAGACAGATGAATTATAAAAGCGGGCCCAGGACTCCAAAGGCCCACCTCAGCTGGCACCCAGGAATGTGAAGGCTTTACCTATAATAGTAAATGAGAGAAAGTACCGACTTTTGGGAGCTCAAGTTCTAGTGAGAATGATGGGCAAATACACGGTCAATTCTCAACATTTTCTATGACTCTGAAAAATCAGTCTTAGACACACAACACTTAATGTTCTCCAACTAGATCCTCACCTCATTGAACACTGGTGCTATAATCATCAATTTGAACTGGATCCGAGGCAGCCACCTATGCCAGCACCAGCAGAGAGTTCTAGTACTCTTTTAGGCAGGAAACAAACACTGTTCCAGATTCATGTAGGCCACAAAATTGACCATGTTTTCAATTATTACCCCACAGTGATTACCCAAACTGATTTCACAAAGAAAGATCTTCCAATTAATCTGTTTGATCTTTAGGTTATTTATTTTTTTTTTTTTTTTTTTTTTACTTTGCATGTGCCTGACTATTTTTTTCTGTAATACTAAATATGTCGTGGGCAGCCCCGGTGGCTCAGCGGTTTAGCGCAGCCTTCGGCCCAGGGCACGATTCTGGAGACCCGGGATAGAGTCCTACGTCAGGCTTCCTGCATGGAGCCTGCTTCTCCCTCTGCCTGTGTCTCTGCCTCTCTCTCTCTGTCTAATAAATAAATAAAATCTTAAAAAAAAAAAATATGTCGTAAGATACTTCAGTCAGTTTGGAATTATTTGCTCTCACTGTTCCTTGCCTAGCACTGCTAAAATTGAATATAAAGGATAACTGTTCTTCCCAGTTGATATATATACCACATTAGAACAACATACATCTATTTTTTAAAACAATTAGCTAAAATAAGCTTACTTTCCTAAAATTAAAACCTCTTCACAGTGAAGGTGCAATACACATTTTTCACCTTTGCATGAAATGTACATAGCACATGTAATTTTGACTGGTTGCTTCCTCATGGAAATTGGGTCATTTTCCTCTGAGTTCTGCAAATAATGGTCTGAATTAATGTCAACTACAACTCTCTTCGCCTCTTGATAATCTAACATATAGAGTAGTACAAAAATAAATCTCAATGGTGGTATGGGGGAGGAGTAAAAAATTCATGTTGGCAAAGAATATCCAACTATTCATTTCAGATTCTTCCAATGCAAACACCATCCCTGTTAAGAGAAAGTAAATCCCTCACTTTCACATCCACGCTACTGGTTGGGAGGGCATTGTAATTTTGTCAAATTCTGATTAATTCATTCAACAAATATTGATGAAGCATTTCCCGAGAGACGGAAATTGTGCAGGAAAACTGAGCGCAAACAAGAGAAACAGAGCGTTCCTGGTGCTCACCATGGAGCAGCGTCCAATGTCTAGCAGGCTGCCATTCCTATCACCCAAGAAATACTTTATTATAAGATTTATCGTAAACCTGACTTCTATTTTAACACAGAGCCTTACCTCTTAGATTTCTGGGATGAATCTGTTTAGTTCGAGGCATTTTCTTTGATTCAGGGGCCCCTTCTGCTTCTTAGAAACTGTAGGAAGAGCAGGTCACAAAAAGGTAGCTCCATAAACTCAACATCCATCAATTAATCCATGTGCTGAAGGAGAAAAAACAAATCACATTTTACTACCTTCAAAGGAAAAAGACACTTCAAAAGTTATGGCTTAGTTCAGTCCTAACCTAAATTCAACAAAAGATAACCAAGCTAGAGACACCTGCAAAACATTACTAACTTTCAATTAACCATAGGACATCTCATTTTGCTACTACCTGGGCTTTCTTATGAAGAACACAGAAAAAGAAAATCACTGTTCCTTTATCAAAGAAGAGTGAAAAAGATTCACCCCACTGTGTTTTAAAGTCATCACAGGGTACAGATTAAAGTTACAGCATCAGGCCATAAAAGGATTATGCCGTATGTAATACGTCTGCTCCTTCATAAGCTCTTTGGGAACAAGGACCAGGTCTCATTCATCTTGTTTTACTGAATTAATTCAGTTAATATATGTGGTTGCTATCGGAGCTGCTCCCCAACTATTCCAGTATGTTCTCTCAGGCCTGTGCCAGGACTATGCTTCATGCCTCCCTGTGTTAAACTACAATGTGTGACCAGTTCTGGCTAATGACCTGCGAGTGGAGGAGACATGCACCGTTTCTAGGCGGTACCAGGCTGCTTAGTTATCAAAGCAAAATCCTCCAGCGCTCTGTTCCCTCTGCCATGGGACAGGCACCATTCCAGACAGTGAATGTTGCAACACAGAGCTGAGCTCTTGCTCATCTAACATGATCAGGCCACATAAACAAGAAAGAGGCCTTCGTTGTTTGGAAGTGGCCGAGGTTTGGGAGTTATTTGTTACTGCAGCATAACCTGGTCTGTCCTGACTTCTACGTTCTAAAAACAGTGATCGCATATGCAGCATGTCAACACGGTAATAACCCCACACCCGATCATCCCTCTTCCCAAATCAGCCACCTCTGCCTCCTATTCTACGAGACCCTCAAGGATCCTAGAGCGAAAACTTTAGTTTTAGCTTCCTGGAATACACCTGACGATGTTAAGCCTGAAATTATGTTTAATCGCTAAGCAAAGACACAAGAATGGGGCAGGAATGCTTTGATTTAGAACATTCTATATCCAGTACCGTAGAAGAAACGAGAGTACTTACTGAGCAGGGTGCCTGTGTGCTTTCTACACATTACCTAATCCAATCTTAACAATAACTGGCAAGGCAGCTATGACTTACCTACTTTACAGATAAGAAGAGGAGATGGGGAGAGGTTGCCTAACCTGCCCATGGTCAGCAACTAAAAAAATATGGCACCACGTGACTCGGCTACTCTCAGTGCTTATTTCCTCAGCAGAGATAATAGGTATTCTGTGGTTTTATTCAAAAGGCTGGAGAGCACAAATTATGACTATACATCTCGGAGTCAAACCGGACTGAGTTCAAAGCCAGGCTTTTCCCCTTACTGCGTGGCCTTGTTCAAGGCACTTAACCTCTCTTAAGATCAGATGTCCCAACTATAAAACTAGGAAATGGTATCCACCTCACAAGGTTGTTGTGAGGTCCAGCCTAAACAATGTAGATGCTTTGCCTGTTGCCTGGCACACAAAAAATATTCAAATATTAATTCTCCTAACAAAGCCTAAATGGGAAAGACTAGATGTAATATCCCAGTGTAAAGTTTTAGAAATCCATGATCTCATTATAGCAGAGGAGAAACAGAAGCCAAGAAGGCTACATGTAACCTCAGTATCTCACCCCTGATAAGGGCTACGTGGGGGCACCGCACAAAATCACTTGCAATTTTTATTTTAACTGCAGAGAGAAGAATAAGAAACACGATGGCCAACCACCATCTACTTCATCCGGCACCGTGCTAAATGATCCATAAAGGATTTGGTTCCTCAACTCCCTGCTTTAGTTAAAGACAATCCACCACCCGATTCACGAAGCTTGATTCCATCGACGTTCAGAGACGTTGGGGCCCAGCAAACTGTACCCCGCCTTAACCGCATTCCTCGTTAAACTTAAAAGCTTTTAAATGCTCGAGATATTCGGAAGTTTTTAAAGCGTGAACTCCGAATGCGATCCAATCACGTGACCCCGTATGGGGAGCATAAATACAAAACCTGCAAATCCCCAATCAGTAACAGCTCTCTGCTAGCCGGTTCCCTGCCTCCCCGCTGTCCCTAGCTGCCCATCCCAGGTCTGAATCCTGGTGGTGGTGTGGGGGGGGGGGGGGGAGCGAGCAGATGCAAAGACAGCGGCACTAGAGCGACTAGGACGAGTCATAAAGCGTTCCTTTGCAGGGAAGGAATAAATACCACATGGAGCAAAAACATGACACGATCAAAAAGCGTAAAGACAGTTGCAAGGAGAAAAAACATGAATGAATGTGGAGGGCGGAGCCTGGGAAAACCCCTCTGCAACGCTGCACTGAACAAAGCGCTTCGCATGCCAGGAGGAGGGGGGAATGGAAGTGCCAGCTCAGGAAGGAGCCCGGAGTGGATGCGGAGAGGAGGAGGAGGAGGAGGAGGAGGAGGAGGAGGAGGAGGAGGAGGAGGAGGAGGAGGAGGAGGAGGACGGTATGAGGCGAGCGCGGCAGCCCTGAGACTCCTCCTCGCCGCCGGCTCCGGCTCCGGCTCCGCCACCGCCCCCTCCCCTCCCCTCCCCTCCCCTGCCCAGCAGCAACTCCTTCCCCAGCCCGACCCCAGGGCGAGCCGGAGGCGACCCGCGCCCAGACCCTCCGCCCGCTTCCCAAGTGCTGCAGGCGCGTACTCCCAACCCGGAAAGAAACTACCCAGGTGGCTGGGAGTAAACAGGCACTTAGAGCAAAGAACGAAGGGGAAAGAAAGCCACAAAGCCGGGAGGTTGGGAAGCCGAGGCCTGGTCTCCCTCACCCCCCCCCCACCCTCTTGCAAAAATGCGTCTGCGGCTGGAACGCGGGTGGGGAGGCTGGGTCCCTCCGTACCTGCTCGCCTCGCAGGACCGCAGCTCGGGCCGCTCGCGCGCGGCGAGGGCGCCCAGAAGTGCCAAGTGTCGCCCGCACGCAGCCATCCCCTCCGCAAGGTCGGCGGCTGCACACACACACACACACACACACACACACACACACACACGCGCGCGCGCCCGCACGCCCCCCGCCCGCGCAGGGGGACGCGGTCCTGCCCCCTCCCCCCGCCGCCCTCCCAGCTGCAGCGCCCCCGCCGCCCAGCCCGCGCCGAACCTGCTGCCAGGACGCCCGGCGGAGCCGCTGCCGCTGCAGCCGGCCCGGGAGCTGCGCTGCTGATGGCGGCGGCCGCAGCTCGGAGTCTCCGCGACCCCCGTGCGGCGGCGGCGGCGGCGGCGGCGGCGGCGGCGGCGCCCGGGATCCCTCCTTCACTTGACAACCCCAAACACAAACATCGCCTCCCCCCGCGGCTGCTCCCGGCCCCCGGGCTCCGGCCCCCTCCCCGCCGCCGCCGCCGCCGCCGCCCCAGCAGCAGCCACCCTGGAGGCCGGCGACTGGCGCTCACACCACCCAGCGCTGAAATATTAAACAGGGGAGCCGGCCGGGGGGCGGGGGGGAGCGCGGGGCGCGCGGGCGGGGGCCGCCGGCGCCGGGCGGGGGAGGCGGCCGCGCTCGCCGGCCCCGGGCCGCGGCATGACCGCCGGCGGGGAGGGGGCGGCGCGGCGGGGGAGCGGCCCCGGGGCGCGGAGGGCGGGCGCGGGCTTTACCTCTCCCCGGGGCAGAGTAGGGCACGTTTAGCGTCTTTAGGGGCGACGCGAGCAGCGCGGGCCGGGCGGCGCGGGGGAGGGAGGGCGAAGGTCCGCGGCTTTCCCGCGGGTGGGCGGGGCGGCAGGGGATCCCCGGGGGCGGGAGGCGGGGAGGCCGCGAGCCCGGCGCGCGGGCGGGGGAGGGGGCGTCCCCGGCGGGGGAGGGGCCCAGGCGGACGGGCGCGGCCGGCCGCCGTGCGCGGGGCGGGGACGGGTGGTGCCCCGGCCGGGGCCCGCGTGGAGCCCGGAGCCCTGGGTCTCCCCGGCGGGGCGGGGCGGGGCGGGGCGGGCCCCGGGCCGCGCCTCCCCCCTCGGCCCCCGCCTGCGGCTCCGCCCCGCCCGGCCGCCGCAGGGACGCGGTGGGGGGGCGGGAGGAGGCGGCGGCGCGGCCCGAGGGGGAGGGGCGGGGTTAGGGACGCGAGGGGCGGGCACCGGGGTCGCGCCGGCTCGGGGACTGGCGCCCGGCGGGGGCGGAGGGGCGGGCCCGGCGGGTCACGCGGCCCGGGGAAGGCCTGGCCGGGTCGCGCAGTTGGGGGCGGTTGGTCCGGGAAGAGGGGCGGGGACGGGCGGGGACGGGCGGGGCGGTAGTTTCTCTTTACCGTCTCTTTACTTTCTAAAGCAGGATGTGGGCCGGGCCGGTGACGTCATGGGGTCTCCCAGGCCCGCCCCCCGCCCGGGCCGCATGGGGGAGGGGAAGGAGAAGGGAGGGCTGCGCGGGGGGGGGGGGGGGGGGGGGGGACCCCAAGGGGGTTTCCTCAGCAACGCGTAGAGGGAAGGGGAAAGTCATTGTGAAACTTGAAACTCATTAACTTTGAAAAACAACTTAAAAAAAAAAAAACGGGGAGGGAGGGGGGGCGGGGTGTCGGTTTGGAGGGTGGAAGGGGGACGTATTATTAACCCTGAACTGAAACCACTTCTTGGTGGCGGATGTTCTATTAAAAGATTGAGGGAAGCCAAGGTTATTCCAGAGGCCGCTCCGGAGCCCGCCGGTGGTTCCCAGAGCCGGGGCTGCCGGCGCGGTTAACCCCTGCCTGCCCGCCTGACAGCCGGGGGCACGGGGGGCACGGGGGGCACGGGGGGCCCGGCGGGCGGGGGGCCCGGGGAAGGAGGGGCGGGGGCAGGCGGGGTACTGGCCCTAAACCACTCTGCCCCTGGCTGCTAGAAAGCAGTCAGAGGAAGCTGGGAGCGTGTGTAATCTATGGAAAGAGTCGGGAGGGGCTGGGCCAGGGCACTGATAAGGAAGGTGTTTCGGGGTTAGACCTACTGTGCGCTGTTGGAAACCGGGGCGGGAGGGGGCTCACGTACGCCGGGCGAAGCAGGCGAGAGTCCCTGCCTGGAGGAGCCACGTTGAACTTCGGGGGGGAATGAGGCGAGGCAGAAATTTGGATGCAGGAAAAATTTCTCAGATTAAACCAAACTGCTTTCCCCTTTTAAGGAATAAATATGCTAAACGACCGTACACCCACTACGCGGGCCCATCTGTGCAGACTTGAATTGTTTTGTTCCCTGGGGCTTCCAGAAAGACATCGAGGCTTTTCCTGCTAGGGTTGACCCCGAAAAGTCCCCTGAGGAAGTCCTACCTCTAGCTCATCTGAACTAAGAAAAAGCTTTAATGCACCAGAATAGGAATGATTAAAAATGGAATACTCAATAAGGGCGAGCTTGTGACCGAAAGTAATGTCACCTAAGTTGGGGGGGGGGGGGGAGGAAGGATTACCTATTAAAAACTAAATTTGGTCATGAGAGCAAAGATCACCCAACAACTGCCTACATTTGAAATGACGTTGTTTAGCATACTATACTCCCAACCTGGCAATGAAATAATGCAATCTTTAAATTTTCAGTGTGATGTAATCGTCTGTCTTTTATAAAAATAAAGGCTATTTAATGGATGGCAATCACAAAAAACAGTATGTGCTATAACTTCCCAACTGGGCATTTGAATAAAAGATATTAAAGTACATCTAAACTGTCAGAGGATAAAGATTAAGGTAGCTTGATCATGATTAATTCTCCTTGGTGTCACTTGCTAAATCAAAATCCAAACTGAATGAGTATATTTTTAACCACATACTTGGTGAACACAGTGTTTGTATGGGATTTTTGCCATTGTTGTGAGCTTCCCAACAGATTAAGCATGCAATTTAGAATTATAATAGATAATTTTGCTATTTTAGCTCGTTAAAAAGAGTCCCCCTCCCCCCTTAAACAGACGACTCACAACTTTTGAGCGGCAAATCAACATTAAACTTTCCTTTGAAATACCGGCGATCCGGGACAGCTTCCTATTTCCTAGTTTCGAATTTCCTAAATGCAATGCCTTTTTCCTAATTCCGCCTGCAGTTCTAACTTCCTGGTCATCAGAACGCAGGGAAATCCAGCTAACCGGTACAGTAGCTCGCTTCGACTTGTCTTGTGGGCAAATTAAATACAGTTTCGCAAATGGTGTCGGAATGTAAGGGGGGGAAAGAAAAAAAATTTTTTTCTTTTTTTTTTTCTTTTTTTAACCAGAAGGTAAATGTAAATGGTGAACAGCGGTTTGAACTGTCAAAAATTCTGGGACAGTGGAGGAGGTGACCCTACTCTTGGGGCGGAGTGAAAAAAAAAAAAAGAAGAAGAAGGGGGTTCCCAGGGCCCTATTTCTCTCGGGCTGCAACCCTGCTGGCCGCGTGAACGCTGTTCAGCCCCCCCACCCGGACTGCGGTTCAAGCCAGGGCAGGCCACGGCCAGGCTCTGCACACATTTTCCTTGCTGAGCACTTCTGGCAGGACGCGAGTGCACCGCGGGGCCCCGCGCCCCCGCCCCCGCCCGCGCGGCCGCCAGCCCCGGTTCCCACGCGGCCGCCCGGCCCGGCTCGGGCTCCCCCCTGGCGCGGCCCCGCCGCCCCCCGCCCTGCGCCCCGCGCCCTCCGCCCTGCGCCCCGCGCGCGGCCCGGCAGCAGCGCCGCCGCCACGCGGAGATCCCGGAGGTTCCTCCCCGCCGGCCGCCGGGTCACGCCGCCGCCCGTCCCTCCCCTCCCCTCCCCTCCCCTCCCCTCCCCTCCGCCCTCCGCCCTCCGCGCGCGCCGGGCTTTCCCGTCCACCGGCCGAATCCCCTCCTCCTCCTCCCCCTCCCCTCCCCCTCCCCTCCCCCTCCTCTTCGGGGCGACCCGGCGACGAAACCCTCCCCGCCCGCTCCGCCAACTCTGCCCGCAGACGCCAGACAAAAGAAACCGGCGGAAAACTTACCCGAACTGCAACGCCAAAGTCCGCTCCCAAGCTGCCTGGGTTTTTAACTTTTAATTTTAAAAACAACAAAAGCAGAAACCCAAAGCCTCCTAGGTTGGAAGTGGGCGTGAGAGGAAATGCTAGGGGGAGGCGCCTGGTTGCCTCGGCTGCCTCGGCCCCCCCCCTTTCGGGCCCCTGCCTGGGGCTTTGATGTTATCTGGTGCACCGCCTGCGTCGGTTTAGGCCGTGGGCTCTGGGCCGAGAGTGATACACAGATATTTGGCACTTTCTGTGCCGGTTTGAAGAGAGGGAAGCAGGTGGTCACGGTAAAGGATTTCCACTTCTTCCCCTCCCCGCAGGGAGAAAGGAGCCTTTTGCCCGGGCTGTCCCTTTGTTACCTGGACCGAAGTGAACAATAATCCACCTCGCTGATGATCCCCAAGAGCTTGGACCCTGTGCTGTCCTGTCCTGTCTGTTACACACACACACGCACACACACACACACACACACACACACACAAGGCCTTCTAAATTAGATTCATTTCCCCTCCCCTCTTAGCACAAACTCAGAACAAGGTGGTATTGTATGTTTTCTGAGGCTTTGTTTGCTTTTTAGCTCTGTATTGAAAGTAAATATTCTTTCCCTTCCGAGATGGACCTGAATGAAGCCTTGAAGGGACAAGGGTACACCTGCGAAGCAAAAGAATCTCCCTAATGTGCCTTGCATGCTCATTCTTCTAGATCAGAATATGTCAGCGCCCCCCCCCCCCATTATGGAGAGCCTTTAACTGTTGATTTTATCCTAGTTAACTGGACACTAGCAGAAACTAGCTGTATTCTCACATTCGGTTAGTAGTCTCAGGCCATCACAAGCAAAGCCTTAACAAAGGATGGTTGTTGGGGATTTGGGGTTTTGGTTTTTTTGTTTTTTTTGTTTTGTTTTTACAGATTAGTAATCAAGGTTTGCACTGTCTGCCACGCAGCGCTAACTGTTCATCCACATTATGCCAACACCAACCTGTGTTCAGGCCTTGCCCTCTGGGAGTTTACAAATTAATGGAGACAGGATAAACACCTAGAAAAAATACCTGGAGGGGAAAAAGATACAAGAAGGAGTTTATAAACAGAGCCAATTAAAGTCATACAGAGTTATTTACATGATTGCTGAGAGCTTTCTGGACTGGGTGGAGGGCAGTATTATCAGAGAAAGTTTCATCCCGAGGGTGAGTTCTGAGTAGGGTTCTGAAGGAGAGAAAGTTCATGATTTGGCAGTGGTATGACAACAGCATTCCAGGCAGGGGGAATAGCTTGAAGGTGAGAGCAAGTGAAATGTGTGTGATGGTGTTGCTGGCTGGAGCGGAAAGTCAAAGCAAATGTGAAACAAGTAGGGTGGCCCTATAAACGCAGCAACCAAACCAGGACACTTTTGAGAGGGAACAGGGAGCTATTAATAACTATGCAGATGAGGAAATATATACCTGGACTGTCCTAGTAATGAGCTATGAAGACAGAATGGGGAGGCAACAGACAGCCAGGGAAAAGCCTTCTCGGCCATCATTAGGGAAGAATTTGGTCGTGATACTGCAGTTGGTAGTTATTTGGAGACATCTGGACCGAGAATGATCTTTTTAAGAAAAATTATTGTCATTGATGGATTTAGGATCTGTCACTGTAGTGCTTTTCCCAGCAGAAGTGTAAAGTAGTATTTGTATGGACAGAAATTACTATAGTAGACTTGTAAGAGCAGCAGTGGGAATAATAGTACTTGTATCCGCAGCGATAGAAATAGGACCAATAGTGGTTGTGGTAGTAATTGACAGCTAATTGAGAATTTATGACTTGTCAGCCTTTCCTGTGTAAACTCATTTAATCCCCACTATAAACCCATACTTCAGATGAAGAAAGAGAGGCTTAGAAATGCCAAATAATCTACCTGCAGCCACAGAGCTAGTACGTGTAGATCCATGCCTACAGCCCAGAGAATATTGAGATGCTTAAGCTTAAAGGTTATATTTTATGAAAAACATTGCAATACCTCTATCATGTTCTGCGTCTGTGGAGAAAGAAGGAAAACAAATGGAAAAAAAAAAAGTCCTCATTTTCAAGTTTTGAGAAGCTGATAGATTGTGTGATGAAAATGGGGAAGTCCGGATGGTATGATGTTTAAAGGGGAGAAGAGAAAATGACTAATTTTAACCAAGTCTACTTTTAAGAAGGATGATTTAATTCACATTTATGCCAATATCGATACTATTACCCTTACAGGACACGCTAGTACAAGAAACCCGGTCTCTAACTTCATTTAAAAGCACTGAGTTCAATGCCAACTAATAGGAGAGTTAATGAGTATTTTTTTAGTGTGTTCTCTGGTGAAAGAAGACCAGAAGTGACTTAATGGAAGTGAGGTTTGCGGTTCCTCAAACAATTCTTGATAAACAATTTCCACAACTGGAATACTGGGGAGCTCTAGAAAGAGGCACTGGCCTTCAACCTTCTCTGTGATAGAAATGGTCCAACTTTATCCTTGATCTAACCACGTGGAGGCAAGCAGGTGCAATAATCTAAGACATTGTATTTGTTGGCCGGGGCTGCTACGCAGAGTACCATCGATCGGGCCACTCAAACATTAGAAGTTTATTTCCTCACAGATGTGGAAGCTGAAAGTTCAAGATCAAGGGTCATCAGATTTGATTTCTGGTGAGAGCTCTCTTCCTGGTGTGTCGCTGGCCAGCTGCCTCTGCCCTGTGTCCTCACGGGACATTTCTTCTGAGAGCCAGTGAGCACTCTGGGATCTCAGAAGGACCCTAATCCTATGGGATCAGGGCCCCACACTTATGATTTCATTTAACTTAATTACCTCCCAGAGACCCTATTTCCATATACAGTCCCACTGAGCATAGGGCTTTAACATGGATCTGGCTGTGCGAGGAGGCACAATTCAGTCCACGGCAGACACCAGGACTACCGTTACCTGGAAATGCAGCGTGCGTTAACACAAACCTAGGAGACTGTCTTGTCAGATGAAACAAGTCCCGTGGGCTTTGGGTTCAGACCTGCATGCCACTCAGAGAGGACACTGGTGACGTGGGAAAGGTTGCTCTCATCTCTTTAAGTTCTAGTACCTTCCTTGCAGGGGTAAAGACAGGATTGAGTGAAATACTGGTCATAAAGCCTGGAACTGATAAAGTTCTCAATGAATGTTAGCTACTATTGTAACTCTCACTACTATTTTCCCTGCAGCTGCCAGGGAAAATGGGAAATTGGAAAAGCTCTGAATTTGGGGCTCCTGGGTGGCTCAGTTTTAGGTTAAGCATCTGCCTTTGGCTCAGGTCTTGATCTTAGTGTCCTAGGATCAAGCCCCGCATTGGGCTCCCTGTCCAGCAGGGCGTCAGCTTCTCCCTCTCTCTGCTCATGCTCTCTCTCCCCGTCTCTCTCAAATAAATAAATAAATAAATAAATAAATAAATAAATAAATAAATAAAATCTTTGAAAATTAAAACAAAAAGGAAAAGCTCTGAATTAGACTGCAGCCTCCTGTATCCAAGGGGAGACCTGACTGGGGCGTGCTTGATTGGACCATAGCCTCAGAGGACCAGAGGCCTTCATGCTAGTCTCCTCTTTCCAGGAAGAATGACTCCTAAATAACTTAAAATACTGTCGTGTGCTCTACTTCTTAACATTTCTGGTAAAACAGTTTCAAACCTCCTGTTGAAAGCTGTTTGGGTATACACATTTACTGCATTGTAAATAAAGCCGCATTATTGATTGCCAAAGGATTTAAGGGTCTCATCTTCCCCACTGTGTTCACAAACTGAACTTATGTCTATTAAGCATTCTCTATCTTTGCCTATCTAAAGTGTGGATACCCCTGCCCCTACCCCATACCCTCCATCTTATCACTCCGTTCATTTCCTTTATAACATCCAGCATTCCAGAATTATCTTGCTGATTTCCTTGTCTTTTATCTCTCAATCCTCAAAAAGAATATGAGGGCCATGAGTAAAGAGGGCTTGATATGTGCTCCACTGAACCCGACCACCTAGAATAGTGTCGCAACAGATGTTTGTTGAAAAAATGAATGAGGAAACCATAACTCCTTTCCACTCGAGTGCAATCCCTCCAGTTACTTTCAGATTCTACTCTATTGGTGGCAGGCCCTGCTCTCAAGATGGCCCCTTTGTCATAGTCTGAGTCCAACTCATCTCTCAGTTTGCCTATCCAGGTTTTCATGCCAACTTTACTGTTTTCTTACTTTTGCATTTTCATTCAAACAACATGGAAGGCTTGTATTTCTGGCCTCAATGTCAGAAAATACAGTTAGAAGGGATTGACTTATTTTGCAGACTGGGGAATGGAAATATGAAGTGGCCACGTGGATTTACAACATTGTCAAGCTGGCTCCTGGCAGAGTCTGACTGGAGACCCCCCACTCCATCCTTCCTTCATTCGCACCCTACTCTTTCTCCTTTTATGTCATTCCCTGGCTCTCACTCACCAGCCACTCCACTAGTTTTGCTTACTTTTAATCTTCATCCTCAGATTTTAAAAAAATGTTTCTCTTTGGTACAGCTTTGATTGAGGTTTCATGGCTGAAGCATTTTATGTTGAAAAGAAGGAAGGGGGGTGTCTGGGTAGCTCAGCAGTTGAGCACCTGCCTTCAGCTGAGGTCATGATCCTGGGGTCCTGGAATCGAGTCCCACATCAGGATCACCGTGGGGAGCCTGCCTCTCCCTTTGCCTACGTCTCTGCCTCTCTCTGTGTGTCTCTCATGAATAAATAAATAAAATCTTGAAAGAAAGAAAGAAAGAAAGAAAGAAAGAAAGAAAGAAAGAAAGAAAAAGAAAGAAAAGAAAAGAAAGAAAAGAAAAGAAAAAGAAAAGAAGAAAAGAAAAGAAAGAAAGAAAAGAAAAGAAAAGAAAAGAAAAGAAAAGAAAAGAAAAGAAAAGAAAAGAAAAGAAAAGAAAAGAAGGCCCTAGGTGGCTCAGTCTGTTGAGTGTCCGCCTTTGGCTCAGGTCATGATCTCAGGGTCCTAGGATCAAGCCACACATTGGGCTCCCTGCTCAGCAGGAAGTCTGCTTCTCCCTCTTCTGCTGCCTGCCTGCCACTCTGCCTGCTGTGCTCTCTCTCTCTCTCTGTCAAATAAATAGAGAAATAAAATATTTTAGAAAGAAAAGAAAGAAAGAAAGAAGAAAGAAAGAAAGAAAGAAAGAAAGAAAGAAAGAAAGAAAGAAAGAAGAAGAAAGAAGAGAAGGAAGGGTAGGAGAGAAAGAAAGAAAGGTAGCTATGTGTGTCTCTAAAATTAAGAAAAAATATGGCAGAACAAGGGTTAAAAAAAAGTGATCTATAGGAAAAGCTATTCCCCGAGTGCTCCTGGCTAATTCAATCCACGTGCCATACCTTTTCTTTCTAAGTTGCTATAATTGTGGAATTAAAGAGGGTTAAAAATCGGGCATATTCTTAGTGAGAAATGGGGGCTGGGAAACCCCACTGCCCTGGAAAGAATTAACCAGTTCCAGAATCTACTACTAATGACAGCGTGTATTAAACACTCACAAAGGCAACCTGGTGATCAGAAGCCTGGACTTCATCCCAGCTCTGCCAGAAACATGCTCTTGGGCAATTTATTTGAATTTCCTGTGCCTCAGTTTACTCATCTGGAAAGGAGATGTAATTCACGTCTTCATAGAATTATTATGAAGATGATGAGTTGGTATTTCTCCTTTTTTTTTTTTTAAGATTTATTTATTTATTTTAGAGGAAAAGAAAGGGCAGAGGGAGAGAATATTCAGATTCCCCACTGAGCACGGAGCCTGACCCAGAGGGGCTCTATCTCATGATACATGAGTTCATGACCTGAGCCAAAGGCAAGAGTGGGATGCTATACGGACTGAGCCATCCAGGTGCCCCATAAGTTGGTATCTCTAAAGCACTCAGTGCCTGTCACCTAGTTATAACTGTGGCACACACATAAACGTTGACCAATTCCTTATTGCATTTCCTGCACTCTGCCAAGTGCAGGAAATAAGATCTGAAATAAGTCTCTGGAGATGGAGGAGACATGATAAGTAAATGTAACTTGGTGCCTAGGATGGAATCCTGGGATATCAAGATGACATCAGTGAAAAAATTTGGTGGCATCCAAATAAGGTCTAGAGTTAATAGTAATGTCCTCTCGTTTTTGACAAATGCATCATGGTCATGTAAGGTGTTAACAATGGAGGGAAATGGGTGAGTGAGGGTGTATGGTAGCTCTTTGTACCATCTTTGTCTGTTTTCTGTAAATCTAAAATATTCCAAAGTGAATTTGTGTGATTAGAGCTCAAGTTTATTCCAAATAACAATAACTCGCTATATAAGTACTGTTGTTAACCACATGCCACTGACAAAGGAACTCAGGCTTCGAGAGGTTAAGTAACATGTCCAAAGTACAACCACGCATGGTGTCACAAGGACCCTGACTGTCTGCAGAAAAGACCACATCCTGAACCTCCAGACCACCCCGGCTGCCCCTGAGTCTTTCCTTTGCTCCCTCATCTGCAGCAGTGTAGGACTGGGGCAAGCAGGTGGGACCTACCTCAAAAATATGCCTTATATTTTCCTTAGTGTATTTTGCAATTCAAGTGTAAATATATCTATCATATTAATATATGTATATATTACATATATATAATCTCTAGCAGTTTTTCACTTTAATAGGGTTCATATCTATAGTTATGAAATTCCAGCATCAGCACGGGGGTATACTAGTTGTGTAAACCAGGTTCCAGGACAGGATTCAACAGAGCATGAAAAAGCATTTCACGTTTCCCTTCTAAATCACTGGTTATACGCAGCCTTTCCTTTCTGTAAATAAACTGCCAACCCCACAACTCCGCCCCCAGCTTCACTAGTGCTCTCTTTCTCCAAATACAGCTTGACTCCCAATGTTTACCTCCTACATGAACATCTCTGCTACCCCAGACCTGACCAGGTCCCAAACTCACCAGCTTCTGGCTTTTTAAACATGTTGTTGGGCTCTAAGAAGTTCTCTCTAGATGCCTGTTCATTGAATGAAATTTTGCGACTAAATTGCTTCTGGTAAACAACCCTAAAACCCACCATCTTTTCCTTCCCTAAACTCAGGGCTGTACTATCCTACACTATTTCATTTAATTTTTTGTTTGCAAGAGCTCATGGTTTGATTTATGATTTTGAGTTTATCGAGATCTTGTTTTCGTGGTGGTCCCTATTATGCCAAAATATCTGCAGGTATTAATACAAAAGATCCCCAAGAATCTGGAGTCAAAGTTCAAATTGGGGCAAATTAGACGAAGAGCAATAGAATGAAAGGTCTAGAGACTGAGAAAAAGGAAACAAAGATTAATAAATAGCAAAGATAAGCCAGTGAATGAAAGACCAGAGTAAGCCCCTAATAAAAGGACAATAACATATAGTGGTAAACTTGAGCATGTTTTAAGTAGTCTGTAAATTTCAGCTATTTTAATTTCTCCAGGAGGAGGTAGAGCTTGATTTATAGTAGATAATTGGATATGTAACAAGGATTATAATAAGGCGTCTAAATAAGGCTGTGTATGTGTGTGTGTGTGTGTGTGTGTGTGTGTGTGTGTATGCATAGTATCAGCTAACCAGATGGCTGTCTAACCTAAAGACAGCGTAGATATTATTTGTAAGATTTTTTTTTTTACTATTAATGGATTATGCACAGGAGGCTTGGTAATTATAAAAAATATTGATGCAAGCAGGAAATCTTGTCTTGGCACAGTCGTGGTATGTAGTGCTCAGAGCAGGAGTAACAGGACACACACATTTGTCTTCTGCTTGCTACTCATACAACTGTCGTTCCCAACTGTCGCGGATCCTTCTGGTTGCAGAATTCCAGCGCTCACATAGTAACAAGGGAGTCAAAACAGTCCCTCCCTCCTGAGCTCTAATCGCACAACAGTTTCATAATCATGTTCTCTCAGAAAGTTCCATGGTCCACCCCTCTGGAACAAAATAAAATGATTTCCAGAAAGGTAAATTAGATATTTCTCTAACAGGAGCTCTTCTCTTATTTGTCTTCTTCTAAAAGCATAATTTCTATCACCCTAAAGTTTGATTGGGGGAAGGAATGTGGTTAGCTTCTAAATATGCTGAAAATGTATTTTTTGACTGTCTAAATAGCCATTTTTAAAAGCATATTATCTGAGCAACTGATGATCTTGTATCCATTTTGATGCCACTTAAACAAATCCACATGATTTTTTTCACTCAAATCTCTAATGACATGTCTTCTTAAGAAATTTATTTTCTTATTTAGAAATAAAAAGCATTGTCCCAAACCAATTATTATTCCAAAAAGTTTTCAAACATAAGTTGCTTTATGACAGTGGTCTATGATTCATATTCCCAAAAGGCCCAGCTGTTATTCTGCAATAAATCACAAGAAAATATTTTACTTGTGTCCATTCTCACGAATACAAAGAAAGCCAGAATAAATTCGGGCAGTACTTAAATATTAGAAATATTAGCAAGTGATTTCATAGTATGGATTTCTTGCTGCTAAGATTTCCTTGAAACGTGCTTGATTTTTCTGGTCATAAAATATATGGTAGTGTTGAGATGTCATGATGGAATACTGACGAGTTGTGTGGCAGATAAGTTAAGAGGATCATTCTTCTGGGTTAAACTACAGATTCTAGGGGAGTGGGGGGAGAAACATTAATGTTTCTTATCATAGCTAAATTACAACTCAGATACATTGCCAATTAGCAAGCTGAGATTAATGTGCTAAAACTCTAAGGGGCATGTCACAGTTTCCTCATCTGTAAAATGGGGTGATAATCAACTTATTTTCTAGGGATGCTTTATAGAAGAGTAATGAGTGTTTATTAAATAATTTGAGTATCCACTTCTATACAACTATCAAACTAGCTCTCCCTCTCCTTCAACTATGTGCAGTGTCTCCTTTATCTTATTCTCTTCATTGCACCTCCTATCTTCATTACATTGTAACTGGATCCTTTTAAATAAACATCTATTTCCATACTTGTAACTATTTCCCATTCTGCAGCTAGAATTTCTTTCTCTTTTTTTGCTCCCGAAGTTGGAGTGAATGGCTTATTCTTAAACCCAGAACAATATTATTTTTACGTTCTATGAAGTCTCTGAGTTGGATACCTGTCCTCTTTCTTCCAGTTTGCATTGTCCTGACACCTGGCGTTTTGAATATAGCTTCTCCAACCAAAAACAGATTAGCTCTTTACAACCACCCGTAACCTGCAATTTTGACATTTCCAACCGCATTTTTTCTAGTTTCCTTGATTTTTTTTTTTTTTTAACCAACAAGCTCCTGTTTTCCCAACATCAACTCCTTGCTTTTTTTCTCCCACATCTAGAAGATTTGGAATTTCATTAGTAATACCTTAAGATGTAAAGGTCAATGTGATAAATTTAAAAATATTTCCCTCACCTTTCTTCAAAAGATTGCTAAAGACGTAAAGCAAGTACACTCTATATTACATTCAATAAAAAGCTGCTCAGTAGTAGATTAATTCAGTGGTACTCCAGTGTTGCCAATATTAACATTGGAGGGTGTCTGGAGAGAGAACACAGTTGTCCACCAATGCACCAACTTGGAAAAGATAGGGCTGGAGTCCAGACATTCCTAACTTCTCTTAATCAGACACACCACCCTAATTATCTCCTAAAAATAATGCTTTGAGCATGCAACTCCCTTGCCGAAGAAAGCAAGCAGCTTGCTGCTAACTGTGGGATGAAGTCCATATTCCCTAGCTGCTTTCAAACCACACTATGACCCAAATGGACATTTCCAGCATTGCTGTCAACTGCTTCCCCAAATAAAGTCTCCACATTTCAGCTAAATGGTTCCACTCACTATTTCTGCAAGAAGTTTCTGCGTTTCCAATCATTGTCGTTACAGAGAATGCCTGCCTTCTTCCTCTTTGTTCATCCAAACCCTACCAGTTCTGTAAGATCTAGCTAAATTGTCCCTTTTCTGTGACCATTTCATGGAGCAGATGATCGGGCTCACAGGTTATTGGCATATCTGGGCCCCTGGGTAGCTCAGTGGTTGAGCGTCTGCTTTTCGCTCAGGCCGTGATCCTGGGGTCCTGGGATCAAGCTCCCCATAGGGCTCCCCATAAGGAGCCTGCTTCTCACTCTGCCTATGTCTCTGCCTCTCTCTGTGTCTCTCATGGATAAATAAATAAAATCTTTAACAAAAAATTGACATACTCCCAGTCAGATCGGTTATTGGGTCTACAATTTTAAGTGTTATTATCTTTTTACTTTTTCTGGTTTCTATATTCTGGTCTACATTGTTTAGAATAGACAACTCTTATTATTCTATGTAGCCCTCTATTTGGTGTCCTTCATTAATCAGTTAATTAATAACCAACTCTGGATGTTATCCATAAACCATCCTTGTAGGAAAATGAGATCCATAGGCTACTATTTGTTATATCCAGATTTATTTTTCCCTTTTGGTGGAAAATAGCTAAGTGGTATCTTTTGTCACTAACACTGACATCTCATTGAGTTTTAATTTCTATTTGTAAAGGGCCTCTGTGGAACCAGCTCACTGCAGTCCATTCTAGAGTAAAGAATCTGTGATTTTGTTGGTTCTACTTCAAAGACTGGTGAATTTTCTAATCAGGAACTTTGTGGTAATTATTAAAGTTTTTAATAATCATGGACCTTAGTCTTTTACTATGGGCTCCTTCATTCTTTTTCATTATGACCTTAAAATGACATTGTCCACATAGCATACTATTTCGATATAGACAAAACTTCAACAATCTTCAGTTACAATATTTAGATTAAGTATTCTAGGCCCTTTACAATCTGAGATAACAGGCAAGATGTGGTTGCATTCACTGCAGAATATTGGTTTGAAAACAAAATTGATCCATGCATTTGGCCCCTTTCTTTCTGTACTATATAGAATTTTATTATACCTATAAGAATTATGTGACAATTTTCCTCAACCTTACTGTATTTCAGTAAAAATTAAAATGAAAACAATATCTTCTTGTATTATTTCTCTTACAGAATATTGAGGTATAATTAGAGATTACTGATTGGAAAATTTTCAAAAGGTAGTTTTTGTTTTTATACAAAAAGATCTTTCCTCTGATTGCCTTGAATTCCTGGCTAGAAGCAGTACCACAAATCCAAAATCTAAACGTTCATTTGATCCTTGGAGAGTTTTCCTCAACTTAAATATTAATAAATCAAAACTATTTTGTAGGTGATATAATTAAAAATGGGAGATTAAAAGGAGTGAACACTCATGTAAACTATGGACTTTAATTAATAATAACATATCAATATTGGTCCATCAATTGTTATAAATGTACCATATCGATGCAAGGAGGAGATGTATTTCTCTGCTAAACCTGAAACTGCTTTAAAAAATAAATTCAATTAATTTCTTTAAAAGCTAGTTAATGTTACATATGTGCCTTTTATTTCTTTTTATTTTTTAAAAGGTTTTATTTATTTATTCATGAGAGACACAGAGAGAGAGGCAGAGGGAGAAGCAGGCTCCATGCAGGGAGCCTGATGTGGGACTTGATCCCAGGTCTCCAGGGTCACACACTGAGCCGAAGGGGGCACTAAACCGCTCAGCCACCTGGGCTGCCCACATATGTGCCTTTTATAAAACTGTTGCCTTTGTCCTATTGTCATTTATCTGATATCTCTAAAGATGGAGTACTCTTCTCTGTCTTGTTATTTTATCCAGTTTTTCATTTTTTACTCTCAGCTGAGATCCAGAAAAACCTCCTCCTTCAGAGATAATTCCTCTTTTTGGGGGGGGGCAAATCTTTTGAAACATGAGTATTTTACTGTAAATGCAGCTTCCTTTGCTCTAATTTGACAATGGTATTTCAATTATGAATAGGTTAACATTAAGTACCCCTGCTTTCAGATGTCTCCTGTCCTCAAGATATGATTATGGAATCACTGGAAATTTCCGATGAATACATCAGATAATACTAACTCAAAAAATATCTTGGGCAATCTTGACTTTTTCTCTGACTTGTGAAGCTTCATCTCTCTTGCTGACCTTGGAACCAGCCAAGAGAGAACACCCACCTCATCACTTAAACATAATGATTTTCTTCCACTAGTGACCCAAAACAATTGAAATTTGAGACATGAGACAAAAAACTACTAGCATTTGGGCACACTAATTCTTCTTACTCTCAATTTTCTTATTCAGTAATATGGTGATTGCATATGAAGACAAGTGAGAGCACATTTTAAAGAACAACTGTTCAGGGACACCTGGGTGGCTCAGTGGTTGAGTGTCTGCCTTCGGCTCAGGTCATGATCCTGGGGTCCTGGGATCCAGTCCCATATCAGGCTTCCCACGGAGAGCCTGCTTCTCCCTCTGCCTGTGTCTCTGCCTCTCTCTCTGCCAACCCCAGTGTATCTCTCATGAATAAATAAATAAAACCCTAAAAAAAAAAAAAAAGGACAAATGTTCAAAAAGCATAACATGTACCTTCTGCCTTTCTGCTCTTCTCCTCTTGAGGAAGTGGAATCTGTTCTCCACTTAGAGCCAATGTCCTTCCCCACTGACTGTGCATCCTTGAATCTCCTACAGATCTTAACCCATCAATTTCCCCCTCTTTATTCTTTCTCCTATTCCATAGACTCTTCTTTCTCCTACGACAAATCTGTTCAAATATCTTCTAGATTCAAAAAGCATTCCCTAGACTCAGTTTCTCAGCCTAGTGAATATCTTATTTCTAGTTTTCTCTTGACCTCTAAAACTTAAAAGCTTCATCTACACCCATTGCCTGAGCATCCATGTGATGCCTTTTCCTTGTATCCATGGCAATATCTTTCAAGCTTCCAGCACAACAGAAATGGTGTAGGTTAAATACACCTATTACTTGTCTAGGTCTTCATAGTTTACAACATGCTCTCATAATTTTTTGAATCATGATGGATTTTTAGCTTCATTCTCAGCTGTGTTTTATGTCTCCAATCTTATGGTTTTCTCTTCTTTTGTCCTCAATTTATACTGCCTTCATGCATTTACATATCCTTGGAAGGTACCTGGTACCCTTTAGACAACAGGTAAGGGATTTTAATTCCTAATTTTACTAATAAGGAAATTGATACTCATTAAAGAGTTTCTATGACTTGTTTCTATGATTTCTCACGCATTAAATGACAGTGAAAACAGGACTTAAATTCAGATTTTGTGATGCCGAACTTAGTGTATATCTGTAAAATTGTGGCTGGTTTCTCCAATAACTGCTGTGTATTTCTTCCTTTCTAGTTTAGTGGGCAATGGATATACTTCAGACCTTTATTTTCCATTTCTTCCTAATTAACCTGACATCTCTTATGTTTCCAATCTATCTTGAATTCAGCCATCAAAATTAGACCCATGATAATCCTCTCCTCAACTATTTTCTTATTATTTACTGTCTAAACTCTATGTTCCTTAGCATGGCATCAAGGCCATCTGTTATCAACTCCTACCTTAGCTTTCCAATCTTATCAAGCCATGCATAGGGCAAACATTTTTGAGTATTTATTATGCACCAGGCAATGTTTTAGGTTGTTGAGAGCACAGTAACAAATAAGAGATGTCTGTTTCTCTTGGAATTAGCATTGTTATTCCTTGTCCTCCATTATACTGAATGATTTGTAACCCTCCAAACGTGCTGAAATATTTCCTTTCTTTGTGATTTTGCTCATGTTAGTACTAGCTATCTGGTCTACCTCTTCCTTTAATGCTCAATTTAATTTGCCATACCTAACAGGCTAATCCTGATCCTGTTTCTTTTGTACTGTAATATGCCCTTCCATCACCTCCACACTAGTTCTTTTGTCATCTATTCACATAAACATGTAAAAACATGTTTCACATCTTTCTTAATTGTTTGCCAACGACACAGGGAAGAAAATAATGTTGTAGTCCTTCTTATGTACTTTTCCCATGGCATCTCATATGATATTTTGCACAAGGTAGTGACTTAATAAATGTTCATTCACAGCATAAATATATGAATGAATGAAGAAGTATACAGGTATGATATTTGTGAGATAAGTGATTCACTTTACCCATATCTCCTGAAATGATTTAATCAAAGATTTTAGAATACATGTTATAACCTGAGCTTTTTTTAAAATTAATGTATAATTCTTTGCTGAAGTTTAAAGAGTCAGGCAGTTATAATGCATGTTGTGAACAAAAGCTGTTTCCTGCCACCTCTATTTTTCCTACTCTTTAGATACAAATATTTTCAATTCTTTTAGCCAATTCTTTAACACTTACGTGTGTGTGTGTGTGTGTGTATATATATATATATATATATATATACATATATATAAAACATAAGCATGTTGACAATTTTTGGCTTTTCAATTTAGATGTTTTCTTTAACTTCTAACTGAAACAAGAAGTTTTATGTCTTTCTCATCCCCACTCCTCTATCCTGCAGTGCCAACAGTTACCATCCCCCGTGTGCCCCATGTAGGTTACAATTTTGCTTGGATCTAAGTGTTTATGTGTACATTATCACCATGACTACATGTAATACTGTGAATGCTATTCACAGCTAAACCATATAATGCTTTTTCTTTTTCTTCATTTCCCAGGTGAAAGTAATTGCTCAGTTTCTATGTTTGCTTGGCTTTCCACATGCTTATTAATTTAATCTAAGATGCCACCTTAATATGTCCAAACTCACTCAATATAATATGACTTTGGTTCTATGGAATAGCTCTCTTAAAGTTTTGACTTGTATTCAGAATACAAGTTTTGGCTTGTATTCTGAAGAGTCACCCCTCAGGTGTGCCATATCACTATTTCCATGGGGATTCCTTTCCTATCATCCTGGGGACTGTTGTCTCCTATTTCTCAAGTGGGACACCATTTCTTAGAGCCCGTGCTTTTCCCTTGGCTTACTCCCTTATTTGGGTGGTGCTCACCCTCCAGAGTCTTCCTAAGAAAGAGGTCATGAAAAACAAAACAAAACTTGAGACTCAAAATACTTGAGATTATCTTTATTCTACCTTCACACTTAATTTATGCTTTGTGTAGAGAAGAATTCTAAGATGCAAGTAATTTTTCTCAGAAATTTGAAGGCATTAATTCACTGTCTCCTAGCTCCTAGCATTACTATTGAGACACTTTCTGTCATTCTGAATCTCAATTCTTCTTATGAACTCTCTTCTTTTTAGAACATTCATAGTATGTTCTCTTTATCTCCAGAGTTCTGAAATTGCACGATGATGTATCTTAGTGTAGATTTATTGTTATCTCTGGTGTTGGGTTTACTTTGAGCTGAACACTTCTGTCCTTATGTTTGTGAAAGTACTGAGCTATTTCTTTGATGATTTCCCCTTGTCTATTTTCTCAGTTGTCTCCTTATGGGACTCCTATCATACAGATGTTGGACCTCTGAAACATGTCTGTTTTTCTTATCTTCTTCTGTTTACTTTTACTTAGGGAGCTCAAGGTCATTATTTTCAGATCTTTTTTCTTACGCTTGTTAAATTCCATAGAGACTTCCAAATATTGACTTGGAAGTATGCATGCGTGTGTGTCTACCATGTTTCCAAATGGAAAAGGGTAAAAAATACTTGGATTCTTAGCACCCATTATGTAGGCCCAACCCCCCTGTCCCTCCATGTGTCTGTCTGCAGGAAATAAATCTCTTTAATCATCTACTAGGGCGTGTAGTTGACCTGTCCCATGGAGTAGAAGAGGGGATCCCGAGGTACAGCTCCTTTTTAAACAACCCCATTTCCAACAGAACTTTCGGATGTACTGACCCATTCTTGGGTCGTTATTTGAAAATTTTCCCAAAGATCAGCCTACTTCTGAGCTTTCCCTGTAGCTGACTTAGAATTTAGCTTTCCCAAGTCTGCTCCAAGCTTTTGGAAAAAAACAAACTTGATTTTCATTTGAGCAGAGGAAGTGAGTTAAATGCAAATGGTTAATCTGCTACCTTTAATAAAATGTCCTAGGGTATGTATTCACAGTGGAAGAAAAGATCCAGATTATTATTTAATAATGAATTATTTTTGATCATGAGCTTTCATAAAAACAGAACTTTAAAAAAAGTATAGTTATTCTTGTAATTTGTATTTCCTCATGTGTGTGTGGGGGTATCTGCTAGGCAATTACCATAAGGGAGCAAATTTTTTTAAAAACCCACAAATTTTAAAACTTGATAAAAGCCAAGAACAAATTTTTAAAATCTTAAATTGCTGTTAATAGTTAAAAAGTATGTCCTTATTCTTATTTTAGTTAATCTGTCCCCTTGTGAACTGGGCGTTCTGGGTTTATGGCTTTTCAACTGGCTGGCATTGCTATTCTAAAATGTACCTACCTGTGCCTGCCTGTGAGGTTCCCACAGGTTAGTTTTTGCTGCTGAGGAAACAGCCATTACTAGCACTGAATTTCAATAACTTCCTGCAGGCAAACACCTGGAGGCAATTACCTGTACTTGTCTGCCAGCAGACACAAATATGCTTTAGGATGGGAAAACTATATATCTGATTTTCTAAAAAAAAAAAAAAAAAAAAAAGAGTCCAGCTCCTTTGTGTAATGTTTTACTTGTGTCTGAATGAAATGCTAGGTTATCCAGTCTAGGAATTTATCCTCCAACCTAGTACAGGCTGATAAACCCACTTTTTTGAGCACAGAATTTCTGATTATTAGATATTTCCTAGAAGTCTTATCCTCCATCTGATGTCAGAGCTCTTTTGCTCTCTTACAGGATATGGGTCAGTGACAGTGAGTGAAGGAAAATCAATAACTTACATGTTATGAAAAATGACAACACATTTACTTGAGATTCTTTAAAAAAAAAAAAAAAAGCTTGAGATTCTGTTCTAACAGACTCCCCAGTGTATTAAAAGACGGGCAGGATCCAGGAAGGAAACAAAGTGCATGTAAAATTACATCACCCTTTATTTTAATATATGTATGAATTTAACAATATCTTATAGATCTAGAGATGGTCTATAATGATAATTTTGATGATGACTACTAGTTTAAACCATGAAAGTTTTGCTCTTGTATTTCAATGTTGATGTTAATTACACTTTCAGGAGTATTAGAAATGTCATCAAAATACTTTTGAAGATTTACAATTATATGTACTGAAAATAATGTTTGAATATATCTTCATGATTTTGTAGACTGCTCCAGTAAGGATATGCTCGTTAATCATTATGTATGCAAATGGACCTCAGTTTTTATTCAGTGTAACTTCTAAGTTTCACTGCTTTCTGATTGTTTTCTTATTTCAGGGAAAACTAAAGATGATTAGCAAGTTCTGAAGCTTCCTTTTTTAGCCTGACCAAATTTCAACAAAAATGTCATTTCCTTCTCTCATTCTTCTTCCTGTAATCTGTCATTTTTTACCTTTAAGGTATTTTTTAATCCTTACTTTTTATTTATTTACTTTTTTTGCTATTTAGAAGCACAGCTTCCTTCAGCCTCTAATCCTTGTTTCCTAGATATATTTAACAATTCAATTCCAAAATACATTTTCTAAATTTCCATTGTACACATTATTAATGCATAAAGTTTCTGTTTTGTTTACCACAGAGTCTTCCTAGAGCACCTGTAAAAATATATTATTGGAAGATAAATCATATTTTTCCATAGTCTTAGTGTTATAATTAGCTATTGCATTCCCAAGCAAGGACTTGCCATTAAATAAATTAAGAATATGACCAACAATAGACTGTAAACCTGAAACTATGACCACAACTCTTTTTAATGATTTAAAATACTACAGTGTTTTGTTCCAAGCCCAGCAGAATGTTAGGACTGGCAGAAATCTTAGAGATCATTGACTTTAACAGATGGATTTCACAGGTGAAATAAGAGAAACCAAGACCTACTGACTTTCTTGGGTCACACAGCTAGTTATCCATTGCCAGCTTGGTGTTGTCAACCTTCCTATTGCCTCCTAAATATAAGATTAAGATTAAGGTTCTGTCTTCAACATATGGGCTGAAGGCTCAATCCTGAGATAGATGCTGGCTCTTCCCACCTCTCTCACTGGCATAATTTCTAATGCAAATTCTGTTTTCCCTTGAAGATAAAATGATGCCCCTTGGATGAAAAATTGAATGATCCTACTTTCCACTGAATTCTTGTGGAATTCACACTTTCAGATGGTATAGATCACTTCTGAGGGTATATTACCATCATTGAAATATTTGTCTCACTCCCTACTGTCTACCTAATATTTGAGGAAACACCCTATATTTGAGTTGTAATGATGATCTTTTATCTCTTAAAACTATTCACAATATTAGACATTCGATAATTTTTTTTTGCTTGAGCTGCTCCATACCTTTTCTGCTGGATTGCATTGTAGGGATAGCCCAGGGTTAAAGTGTTTGCAGTACAAAGAATCACCAACTGAAAGTTCTCCATATTATTTTGTACTTTTGTCAGGTTCTTGCATTCCCTTAATCTTGCTAGCGTGGGAGGTCAAATTAAATAGATGTATTATTTGCTATTAAAAAGCTTGTAGTGATAATGACTATATAAAACTGTTTGTGAAATCTTTATCAATAGAAAGTTATTCTCTTGGGATGCCCCAAGGCCACCTAGCATCCAAACAGGATTCAGCATTGGCCATTTCTCTCGCTTCTGACTTAAGTTAATTGTCTTAAGATTCTCTGGTCTCATTTGATCTTTCAGATCACTGCAGAGGTGTAACCTCTGTGGAATGGTCTACTAGTTCCTTGATCCAGTGTCTTTTCCATACATACCTTCTAATGATTTACTGCTATGGATGTTTACCCAGAGGGCCTTGGGCTTTCTCTGATCTTAGAGCAGTGGCCCCAATGCTATAAAAGTGGTCTACTGGCCCATTGACTTCTTGATTACCACTTCTCTACTACTAGTTGACAATTAGGCCTGCCCAAGGCTGATTGATCAGCTAACACTGTGAAGCTTTAGCCAGTTGGTGAAACTCCCCATCTGTATGACTATCTTCTTTACCCCACAGATTGCTAGGTCTCTTTAGCCACCAAAGTAAAACATGAGAAAATCTAAACTTTGTCTTTCTTCCTTTCTTCTGAATCTAAAAGTTTTGAATAGGGACTTATGTCAGCTAGCGTTTGATGCATAACAAATCACCCCAAAATGTATTAGCTTAAAATAATGATTTATTTCGCCCATAATTCCACAGTTTGTCAATTTGGTGGGCTCATTTGTGCAGTTCTTCTGGTCTTGGTTGGGTTCACTTGTGTGTGTATGGTCAGCTCCTGGGTTGGATGGGAGCTGGTTGATCTAGGATGGCTTTATCACATCCTAATAATAATACGAGGGGGTGTAGTTGGGTGGTGATAAAATCATAGAAGTCATGAAGATTATTTTTTTTGGCACTTGTGCAAACACAAAAACATGTCTGATCTCTAACCTTTCCTTTCTCCAGTGAAGAAGACATTCAGTTGACCCACTCTAGGGTTGGAAGATCTGCCATTTAAAGAATGAAGTGGAAGTATATAAAACATGTATAGGCTAGCCCAAACTTTATCCATGTCTCCTACTCCACCTCAGCTGTACCAGAAGGCTTGTGGATGAATGATAAGGAATGGTAAATATTCATTCCAAAAACATATTTGGATTGGGACTTGTCTCAGGGGTAAATAAAAGCCCCTGGATCCCAGGGTGTCTTTTGTAACACTGGACCAGTCATCATTCATCACCTTTAGGATTTTATAACTGTTCCCTAATAGCCCAGACCCTAAAGGTCATTGTAGAAATCCAAACAAGTTTCCAAATTGCTGAATAGGAGGCCTCCTCCTCTGTGCCTCTCCAAATGGAGATACACTGCAAGAGATGAGCTCATAGCAAACTGGCCTAATTTGGGGCACAGGGAGAAGGAGAAAAGGGGAAGAGCACAGCAAGCAGCCCATCCCTTGATCCCATGGCTCCACAGGCTCCACAGAGTTCCTTTGAAGGTGTCCTCGTCCCTGCCTATCCTCACTGTCTCAATGCCACTCTTTCACTCCATCCCAAGAGCCTTTCCCTGAAGTTTCCAGTATAATTGCTTTTTTAAAAATGCATTGTTTATTCTCTAATGTCACTGGGCCCTTATTTTCAGATTTTTTTTTAATATTGAATTTAGCCTTGGGCTAAAAATAGAGTGAAATAACAAAAGAAAAAGTAGAGCAGATATTAATAATAGAAAACAAACACACTATGAAGAAAATCAACAAAACTAAATGCTCTTTGGTCAGGAATAAAAGAGGGCAGAATTAATCAACGTCAAAAGTAAAAAAAAAAAAGATAAAATAATTCAATTTTGAAAAAAAATCATAATTATTATGAGAACATTAGCATCTGGGTGGTTCAGGCAGTTAAGTGTCTGACTCTTAATTTCAATTCATGATCATGAGGTCATCATCTCAGGGTTGTGGGATGGAGCCCTGTGTAGGGCCCTGTGCTCATTGGGAGCCTACTTGAGATTCTCTCTCTCCCTGTGCCACTCCCCCTTCTCTAAAAATAAATAAATGTAGATGAAATGGACAAATTCTTATAGAAAATATGAGCTATATACAAGGAGAAGTAAATTATGTCCGTAGTCCTTTTCCTACTAAGGAAATTGAACCCATAATCAAATGCTTCCCATAAGGGAAACTCTCAATAACCAGAGAACAAAAGACACTGGTTTTTATAAAACTTTTGAATAGAACAAGAGGGAATATTCATCATTTTATGAGACCAAGACAACCTTGATTAGGAACCAACCAAACAAACAAAATCCCAAAGAAAATATGAGCAAAAAAATCACCGGCCAATCTCGCTCATAAACATAGAAAAATACAAATTCATCTTTAAGGAAACTTTTCATAAAACTGGAGTAGGCTACATACTTTCCAAATGCTTAGCAGGAAAAAAACCAAAACAAAACAAAACACACTCAAAAAAGGAAAAGTTGTTCAATAGGAAAATTCTGGAAAGAAACAATGTCAGATATAAAGCAGAAAGCATGAAACAAGATGACAGAAACAAGTGACTATGTCAAAATAAAAATATGAATGGATTAAACTATTTTGTTAAAAAAAGACGAAGATTCTCAAATTGGAAAAAAGATAAAATGTAATCTTATTGTTTATAAGATTCATTAACGGTGAAAATAAGGAAATGGGTCAATGTATCCTAGGCAAAGATCAATTTAGAGAGTACTATTTGTCAATTTAAAAAAAGGCACAAAATACAGTAAATGCTACAATATGCTTAACCTTAAAAAACATTGTGCTCCCTTTAAGAAGCCAAACATATTGTATGATTCTATTTATAAGACCTTAAAAAAACAGACAAATAATTAGAGACAGAGACTATAGTAGCTTTGCTTAAAGCTGGAGATGGCAATAAGGGATTATTCACATGTCGTTTCTTTTTAGTAGGATGAAAATGTTTTAAAGTCAGTTGTTTAAACCTGGCAAATAACTTCTGAAAAATGTATTTAGGAGAAAGTGCAGCCAGAGACAGAGACATTAGAGCCTGGAGAAAGGAGGGGAAAATTAGTTAAGAGCTATTTCTTAAAGGCAGAAATTAAGAAAATACTAGAAGAAGAAATCAAAGACAATGTAGAGACAAAATATAAATATACAGAAGTTTTTTAAAGAATACATAATCACTGTTTAATAAATATGTTAAAAAATAAAAATAAAAAAATTAAAAAAATAAAGTCAGTTGGTGATGGCTACAAAATTGTAAAAATCATTAAATCATACACAAAACAGATGAGTTTTATGATATGTAATGATTTCTCAATAAAAGTGTTAAAAATATCAATTTATGATAAGCATAGGGTGGGACCAAAATAAATGATTTTATAGTGATACAATAAAGCTTGCCAAGTCATAAACTTTTATATGTAAATAGGGCTGCATAAAATAGACACATAAAGAATACTAGAAAAATTCACAAAAAAAAAAGAAAAATTCACCTTCAAAGAAAACTATTGAATTAGTATCTGTAGCATGATCCCATTAAAAAAAACACACCTTAGTATTTGTTTGTATGTATTTGTTAAAAAAATATAGAAGAGCATACCCCAGAGCTTCTAACATTTTTTTTAAAGATTGTATTTATTTATTCATGAGAGACACACAGAGAGAGGCAGAGGCATAGGCAGAGGGAGAGCAGGCTCCCTGTGGGGAGCCTGAAGCGGGACCCGATCCCAGACCCCGAGATCACAATCTGAGCCAAAGGCAGATGCTTAGCCAACTGAGCCACCCAGGTGCCCCTATTACATAATTTTGAAAATGAGCTTTATCACTGTTGTAATTAAAATAAAATTCTCAACTCAGTCTTTGAGTTGAGGCAAGCAATACCATCAAGCAGGCAACAATGTAAGTATGAAGAGGAAAGGTTTGATAATATAATTAGCAATGATGATTCAATTTCACTCTGTCTCCTGAAAGAGAAATACCTCTACTCTTCTAGCACCCACAGAATGCCAGACACTGACAGTCATCATAAATAGGTCCCTGCAGTAATCTGCTAGGAAGGAAACACGGGGCGTGTTTTGTCAACACTCTCCCAAGGTTGGATGTTAGGTAAGGAAGGACCTCAACTACTTCCATCCTACTGGTACAAAATAGACCAAATAAATACAGAAAAGTTACTTCAATAAATAATTCAAGACATTTCTGAGCAGGTGTTTTTGTAGAGCTTGTGTTTTGACTTCCTTTAGCAGAGCTATCTTTGAGAATGTTCATGTCCTCTGTCAGCTGCAGGATGGCATGTATCACCTCCCAGGCCACGGTGACCCTGGTCACAGCTTGGGGAGGCACAATCCACAGGAGGGTCAGACAACTAGCTTGGATGATCACTTCTGTGGTGCTAGTCATCAATACTTTATCCCATTCTCCCCAACCTCCACTGGCTCTGAGGCAAAACAAAATGGCTTGGCATGCAGGGAGACGTCTATCCTGTCCTGTTCCAAGAAGGAGAGGAACCCGTACCATCGCTGATGGTGTTTTTGTGAGTTTTGTTCTTTGGGGCTGGAAGTTTTCTTTGAGAGCCATCTCAATAAACTATAGTGTCACTAATTCAGTATTGGTCATGGAACTTTTTTTGGCTAAGGATTGTGCCACTCCTAGCTCTAGTGAGAAAGAACTACAGATTAAACCCCAAATCCAGAACCCATGACAACCTCTTTCCCAAATCAATAACTGAGAACAATCTCAATAAACACTCCAAAGCAGAAGTGATCCAAGTAGATTTTGTGATGACAGTGCTATATGGGTAACTCAAGATTTAAAATTGGAAAACAAAACAAAACAAAAACACGAACCCAAAACCTTTCTTCCTCTAAACTCAACTAAGTGAAAATATTAAAATATTAAATGTCACCTTGCTAAATGACATTTAAGTAAAAAAGAAAGAAATCGAAATCAAATATGCAATTACAGATTTAGTAATATTAAGAATTTAGACATGGACCATAATGAAAACATTTATCATCACCTACAAGGAAAGCTATACCCTGAGGAGAAAAAGTCTTCTTGGGGTGCCTGGCTCAGTTGGTTCGGCATCTGACTCTTGATTTTGGCTCAGGTCATGATCTCAGGGTCATGAGATTGAGCCCTGAGTCAGACTCTACACTGAGTCTGGAGCCTACTTAAGTTTCTCTGTCTGCCCCCCACTCTGCTCATGTGCAGTCTATCTCTCTCTAAAAAAATAAATAAAATATTAAAAAAAGAAAAAAATCATCTTTAATGCTTTCCGCCCCCCCACTTTTATTGAGATATCATTGACCAGTAAGAATTCTATATATTTAAGGTATACAATGTGATTTACATGATATACATATACATTGTGAAATGATGACCCAAACTAATTAACACAACCAACAACTCATGTAGTTACCATTATGTGTGTGTGTGTGTGTGTGATAATCCTTACCACCTACTCTCTTAGTATAGAGTAGTATCTACTCTCCAAGTATGGTCTACAGGATTATTAATTATAGTCATCTTATTGTACCTTAGATCCCCAGAATTTATTCATTTTATAACTGAAATCTTAAATGCCTTTTTTATCACTAAACCACAATGAATAAAACAACAAAAAATAAATATTTAACTCAAGAAGCTAATATTACAACAAAAGGAACCTAAGAAAAGGAATGAAAAAATTATTAAATGTAAAAGGCTCATAAATCAGAAGAATAAAACATTGACCAATACAAGAGATTGTCTCTTAAATAGTCCAGCAAAATTGATAAATACCTGGCAAGGTCAATTAAGAAAAATAAGAACAAAAATACAAATACGTATAATTAGTAACAATAAAGAATAATCACAGTTGAAAAGAGATTTAAGTTGAATTTAGAAGAGGATACTCTAATTTAGAAGAGTAAGACGAATACTCTTCTAAAGTGATATGGATGCATCTAAAGGAATGGTCCATAGTGGTCTTCAAATAAAATCATAGAGAATCTACTTTTATCTAAAATTTGGAGAATCAATTCTCCTAATACAGAAGCTTAAATTTCAGTGGACCCTCAGGCTCACCTCGTCTGTGTGTCAGACCTGCGTCACCTTGGGATTTCACCATGCTGAAGTGTTGATATTCATGTCCTTGGCCTTTCTTCACTCAGTGTATTGGCACATATTTGGTTAATATATACTTAGCTAAATGGTATTTAGATGAAATTACTTAAAAAGTAGAATCTTTAAAATTGTCTGAAATGAGTTTTGGAATTATTATGAATATATTTTGTGTTCTTCAGAGATACCTCCCAGTTGCCTTTTGGCAAAATATTTAAAAGACTTTTTTTTTCTTTTTTTAAACCAAGAGTCTTCATACTGGGCTAAGTAGAGACTTTTTAAAGGGGATACAATGTGAAGTTTAAAGGACACAATATACAGAGAACAACTTTGTTATATCCTCTTCCCTGGTGTAATGTAGGTTTCTTTTTTTCTTATCTCCCCTTTCAAAATAGCCTTGTCCCACTTTACAAAAGAAAGTTGAATTGGTTAGGATGGTCTGGGAAACTTCAAAATCTCAGTGGCTTAAAACACAGATGTTTATTTCTCATTTATGCTGTACCTTCCACCAGGGAAGGTTTGGGTCTTTATATCACGTTGTCCTCACTCTGACCCTCACTCCATGGTCAATGGATGTAAGGTTGCGAATCATCGTGGCAGAAAAAGAGAACTCTGGAAGGTCTTGTAGTGGAATTTAATGCTCCTGCTTAGAAAGGACATACATCATTTTCCTTTACAATGCAGTGGCCAGAACTAGTTTGTCTACCATGAGCATGGAAAGTACAAAGTCTGGACAGGTTCAGTGAACAGCATTAAGACTCCCCCGATTTATCCCCCTGGCAGTGCATGGCCTCTTGTCCACAGGAATTTCTAGGACATTAAACAAAGGAGCTTGTGGAAATACTGTTTTTTGCGAAGTCTCCTTTTATAATTAGTCTATGAATCAATATAAGTCTATGGAGTTTCTAGTTTTTTTCTTTCTCATACATATTTCTTTTTAAAGGTACAGCCAGTGTATTAGGAACAAGGGTCTTTGCTCATGGGAGGTTGTTTTGAGATCCAATCTTGCAGGGAGTGGAGAGCGATGGATATTGTCTTTTACAGTTTGCCCTCTTGTTCTAACAAGGACTGTCAAAAAGTGCATTACTCTCTGAGGGAAAGGTTAGAGAAGGCAAAGCAAAGGGGACATTGGCAAGACATATTGTAGCAGAAAAGACTATTTCTTTTTTCTTTCATTTGTTTAAATGTGAGCCATTTTCTTTGGCTATTCTCAACACTCATCCCTAGGACTCACTCACTAGAAAGAAAAGCATATTCAGGGAACAAGTGAAGATTGCCAGTACTATTTGCTTTAAAAGTAATTGGGATCCAAATTTTGGGGATTATACTAAATTTTTTTCATTTTGGATTTGGTATATATTACTCAATACTTGGTTATAGCTTGTTATATCAAGTCGTATCTTAAAAATATTGCATTTCTAGACTTTTTTCTACTTCATTAAAATTTCAAATTAATAAGATAGCTTCTAAAATAATTTTTAGCACTTTATAAAATCTTCTTTCATAAAATGTAGAAATGTTTTATAGTGTGAACAAAAAAGTTTTTTAAAAATATTTTATTTATTTATTTGATAGAGAGAGGGGGCACATTCAGAGGGAGATGGAGAGAGAGAAGCAGACTCTGTGCTGAACAGAGAGCCTGACTCGGTTCTATCCTAGAACCCTGGGATCATGACCTGAACCAAAAGCAGACACTTAATTGAGCCACCCAGGTACCCTTATAATGTGAACAAAATTAATGAAGCTATTTTAGGATCTTTACACATGATTTTTAGTTAATAATTCTAAAAACCAAATGTCAAAATCTAAATACATGCATGTATATAACATTTAATAGATACTATGATTTTACTATATTTCTCCCTTTATAGTAACATCATGTTAGCTATACACTGCACTATAAGAGATCAAGACATTTAAAAGTATATAGATTTATTTTTTTAAACTTATAAAGTAGAAGGATTTAGCATATTGAATCTACCCAATTTTAATCTTAATCACTCTTAGTAAACTATATTACAAAGGATATTCCATAATTTACAGTGTTTTTTAAAGATAACATTCCTTGAAATAAATATTAACATATTTATTTGAACTGAAAAATGTGGTGTTTCTCTGACACAAAGTAAATCTAAATCTGATTCACTTGATAGATTTGAAAACAAAGAAAGGCTTTGCTAAGGAAGTTTCAGAGCAGACATTTCCCACATGTTGAATGTCCTAAATCTTTAGTTCTAGAGATATTAATAAAATACACATTTAAAGGTTGTGACACGGTAAAAAAATCTTTACAAAAATACTGTATTGAAAGGTTCTGAAATGAAAAAAGAATTTTCTCAACTCCTCATTCAAAAATAAGTTCTTATTTGAAGTATAACATATGTACAGAAAAAGTGCACAGATCATGAGTGCATAGTTTCATGAGTTATCACCAGTTAAACCCACCTGTGTATTTTTTTTACCACCCAAAAATAGAGCACGACTAGTGTCTCCGAAGTCTCCCTTATGCCTCTCCTAATCCACCATTGTTTATTAATAAATTGTTTTGAACACATTGCCAGTAAGAACAAACTAAATCTGAAAGAAAAACAAACAACAAAAAGAATAGGCATAGTAGATTACATTGGTCAGCAAACATTCACTCCCCCACCCCATATATCATCCCTGAGAAGACTATTCACCCCACCTCAGTGAAACAGGGCTTGGTCATCTGACTTCCTTTGGCCAATGGACTGTGGGCAAGGGGGCAGTGTTCCAACTCTGAGCCCAGGCTTTAAGATGCACACATCATGCCCACTAATGTGAGGAGAACATGCTCACTGCATCTTCATTCTACACCCCCAAAAGCAACAATGCAAAACAGATCTGAATTGCCCCAGTTGACCTACATACTTGCCAGAGACAGAAATAACCACTTTTTGTTATATGCCACTGAGATTTTGTTGGTAACACAGCAAAGGCTGACTCATATAATAATCATTTGGTAGATCTCAATAAAGCCTAAGTGAATGAACTCTAATGACCGGGTAACACATCCATTCTTTGCTTTCAACAAAATCGAAGAATGAATTAGAATTGTCAAAAGATAGATTATTAAAAGTAATTTCATCAGTGGGTGACTTTTTGGCATATGATCCAGAAGTGGTTAAACAAATTGAACAGCATTGCTAAAATAAAACTTCTATTCCAATCTATTTATATGAGCAAGGTTTCTCAGGGCTTACATCTAGAAACATGAAATATATAAATAGAATTGTGAGCTCTGTCTCATTCAAGCCATAAGCAATATTTATCTTTAATACAGCAAAATAACCCAACCTTATTCATGTCATTAAGCACTTTTCCCCCCAATGGTTAAAAAAATTGTTTAATGATTATTTATGGAAATTTGTAATATAGTTAAGTTGTTTTGACCAATTATGTACTACTAACAATTGCAATGATAGCTCTACCCAAGAGGCAATTAACACTTAGAGCCTTATGTTCATTCACAGGTAATTATAAAATTAAACTTTCAATTTATGTGCATATTTTTATTGTAGAAAATAATGGTGATAAACGTAGTTTCAAGAATAAACAAATTCTCTGGGGGAGGGAGTAGTGGAAACTGGATAGAAATATAAATCCAAGGATAAAAGAGATGAAGCACAGTTTCCCATCATTAAATAAAATCTGATTCATATATTTAAAAAAATGGATAGTGGTATCAAATTGTTGTGGCATTGGTATGCCACTGGATATAATATGATTTACATTTTATTCTTAAAATATTAATAGTTACCAAATTCCATAATCTTATCTTTGTGAATTTATAAACTTGTGCTGAAAATGAGGAGCTAAATATAAAGTACCTGAGATTTCATTTCCTCTGAGAGGGGAATTAAGTTTGAGAATTACCAGTATAAGCTACTGGTGAGTTACACATGTTTCCTTGATAAAGACAAGTATTTGGAATTAGCTGATCACTTCTATGAAGGTAAATGGTAGTCAGGTGTATCAACTCAGAAGACACGACATTAGCACAATCTACCACTCAAAAGTAAAGGTGGTGTTTTTACAGGGAAATAGAAAGTAACTGTTTTATAAAAAATGACAACAACAACTTCTGTGGAGACAATATTCTGGGGATCAATTTGGAAATGTTTCCATCATTATACAATTTTGTTACTGAAACCTGTATATGTCACTTAAAAAAATTCTTGTATCTGCATATCTAAAAACCTGGACTGCAAAATAACCTCATTTACTTTTAAAATATTCAAAATATGCAGTCTTAGTGGTTTTTAAAATTCATTTGTTAAAAATATAAAAATTATATGTAAAATTATGATTATTTTAAGAGGCCAAACTAAAAATAAAATTAAATAAAAAAGATCAAACTGATTGGCTTCAGGGAAGCTGAGCACTTCTTAATATTTCCAGCAGTATCTATATAATCGATGAATGAAACGGAAAAAAAAAGTGAATATAATGATTTAGTAAGCTTGCTGTGATTTATTTTTTCCAATTTGAAACTATATGTATTTGTGAGGTATTGTTATTACTAAGATAGCTTTTAAAAAATACCAAAATGGGGGGGCCTGGGTGACTCAGTTGAGAGGCTGCGGTAGGCTCAAGTCATGGGATCAAGTCCAGAGTGCTCTTAGGCTCAGTGGAGAGCCTGCTTCTTTCTTTACCCCCTCCCCCCCAACTCATGCTTTTGCACCCTATCCCTCTCTCTCAAATAAATAAATGAAATCTTAAAAAAAAAATCAAAACAAATTGAATTTAGAAAAAGGTCTCTGATCTCTATATCAGAATGTATTACATGAAGATTAAAATATAACAATAAGGCCTATTTAATCACAAGACTCTTACTAAAATATTTTTTTTTGACTCTTACTAAAATATTAAGACAATTTCATGCCAGGCGGTGGGAGAAATGGGGAGATGTTATAAGATGAATGATTTCTGGGGATCCAGTGTACAGCATGGTAATCATAGCTACTAATATGGTATTACATACTTAAAAGTTACTAATGAATAGATATTAAATGTTCTTATCACAAAAAAAAACAAATAATAATTATGTGATGTGATGAAGGTGCTAGCTAATTATTTTGCTATGTGTGTGTCAAATCAACACATTATACACAGATTTAATACAATGTTATATGTCAATTATGTCTCAATAACACTGGAGAAATATACTGTTTTAGAGGCACAAAAAGGTTATTTTTACTAAGACAATTTTTTTATTGGTCTACAAAGCTGAGAAATTACTTTTAAGTAGTTTATTTCATCTTTATCTCATCCTTAATATTTTTCTATTATCAACTTTGTTTTATAATTAATGTAACCCATGAATATAGTAAGCTGTAAATATGTGAAATTATTAAATAAGTATATTGAGGTGATATTCAGGTTGCAAGGATAAATCATTGGGAGCCTCTTCTCTATAAAACTTGATGAGACTGAGTTAGAATATCATAAAGAAATAGATTGTCAGCATGGAATATATAAATAACCAAAATTGGCTCAATATGTAGAGGATCCATCATGAATAAAATTGAAAAAGATAATTATCCCCCCAAATTTGCCAAAACCAGATGATTTTATGGATGTTATTTTAAACTCTGAAATTATAGAGTTCTTTTGCAATTTAAAATGTCCCAGAGCATAAAGAAAGATGGAAATCTTCCCAGTTTATTTTAACCTTATACCAAAACCTGATAAAATTATCACAATGAAAGAAAACTACAGCTAAATTTCACTTATGATTATAGAGGAGAAAAAATCCTAAATAAAATATCATCCATCTAAATGTATTAAAAGAACAACAAATTACTAGTATAGTAGAGTTTATTCTTGGAATCAAGGATCATGTAGCAAGAAATCTATTAATGTAATAGATACAAATGATAAAAAAAGTAAGTCATGTCAATAGCTGCCCTTCAAAAATACCCAGTTTAGTTCAACATCCATGTTTGATAATATATTTAAAGGAAGTAGAAAGAATATTCCTTGAATGTTTCATATATACAAATATTTTTTTCACACATACACAAATACAAATGAAAATAAATATGTAGGTACTTAAATGGGTTTTTCTGTGTCTCCCTCCCTCCCTCCCCCTCCCTCCCACTCTCTCTTTCAGAGGCATTCCTATAAAGTCATAAATACTGATACAAACAGTTATCTGCTATTTCGAGATGTTGGAATCTTAGCCAATATAACGAGAAAAGCTAAATAGGCTGTAAACTACTCAGATGAAATAAAGTATCAAGTGGATACCAGTTTTCAATTGAGAACTTACTACAATAAATAAGAAAGTTTAGTAAAATGGCCATTTGCAAAACACACAACACAGACAGACCTATTGACTATAAAACAGTTTTCCAATAATAACCAATGATGTCCAGGAAGAGAAGCCTTCACAACAGCAAGAGCAAGTATGAATTACCTGGACATATGCTTAATTAGAATTGCAGAGATCCATAGGAAAACATTTACAACATTTTCCAAGGGCAACTACAAAAAAGTGATGTTGCTAGATCAGAAGACTCAATGTTTTCGTTATCAATGTTATCGTTTTTTTGTGGAATTACATACAAATTTATCAGAATTCTAGCGGGCTTCTTTTTATAACACATGACTGAGTGATAGCAAAGTTCAACAACAAAAATAAACAAACTGCAAAAACCATGGACATTTCAAAAACTAAGCATGAAAAGAGATTTTACTCTCATGCTTTTCAAAATATATTATCAAAATATAATAGCTAAAAGTGGAACTGAAATAGAATGATAAAACAAGATAAAAATCCTAAGGTTTCAAGCATACTTAAAAGTTTAGTATATGCTAAGATCTTTATTAGCAACAGGAAAACAATACATATTATTTAAAAATAGTGTTAAAACAATTGGTTAACCACTTTGGGGGGAAAAAGACAAATTTCCCACCCCATCCCATAATCTAAAATAAGTTCCATGTAGATTAAAGATTTTGAATATGAAAAATAAATTGTTTATACTTAACAGGAATTCTCTAAGCATGGATCCAGGGGACAGATCCAGGTTTTGTAAGACTCAATCAATTTTAGAGCTTTCATTAAACTAAATAATTTTAAAACATGAATGTAAAATTAGAAAAAAATGGATTAAAATTGCTTATAATTATTCATTAAAACATAAGGAGTACTAAGTACTCTTAAAATTTAAAATTACTTGATTAATTTGCATTATTTTTCCCTTAGCTTTACTGAGGTAAAATTGACAAAACTGTAAGATTTTTAAAGTGTACAAGTAATGATTTGATAAACATATATAGTGTGAAAGGATGTCCCTTATTGAGTTAATTCACATCACCTCACATATTTACTTTTATTTTTTGGCAAGTACTTTCCCTTCTTTTTTTCTTTTCTTTCTTTCTTTCTTTCTTTCTTTCTTTCTTTCTTTCTTTCTTTCTTTCTTTCTTTCTTCTTTCTCTTTCTTTCTTTCTTTCTTTCTTTCTTTCTGTTTCTCTCTCTCTCTTTCTTCTTTCAAAATTTGAGAGAGCGAGAGAGAGCATGAGTGAGAAGAGCAGAGGGAGAGAGAGAATCTCAAGCAGACTCTGAGCTCAGCACTGAGCCTGATGTGGGGCTTGATCCTAGGACTCTGAGACCATGACTTGAGCCAAAACGAAGAGTCAGATGCTTAACATACTGCTCTGCTGAGGCACCCCAGCAAGTGTGTTATTTCTTTTTTTTCAAACTGTTGTTTTCTTAAAACCATTAGTATTAATTAATTAATTTAGATTTTATTATTTGTGAAAGACACAGAGGCAGAGAGAGAGAGGCGGGGGAGAAGCAGGCTCCATGCGAGGAGTCCGATGTGGGACTCAATCCTGGGACTCTGGGATCACTCCCTGAGCCAAAAGCAAAAGCCCAACCACTGAGCTACCCAGGCATCCCAAGTGCATTATTTGTTAAGCAGCATATATAAAGTAATTGGTGGAGTCTGCTTTAATGATGCTTGACCTCAGTATTCAAAATGATGCATAGAAAATAAGGAGTTTCCCAATTAGTCAATTTGAAATAAAGAAGGCCAATTATTATACAGAAAATAACACTTCAAAAAAGCAGAGCAAATTGACAAAGTCACAGGGAGCAAATGAGAGAAAATGTAATTTAGGGACATGCAGGAGAAAGATCATCGGAGACTAGGAAATGGGAAGCAGAGGAACAGGTGTACAGCAACCAAACTAATTACTCGGCCAAGGCAAGTGTGTCTGACAACAGAAAGAGGGACAGGCCTACCCAAGAGTTGTCCTGTGATATGTGCAAGAAAGAACCCAATACAAAAAAGGGGGGGGTAGATTTTGGGAAAAAGATGAGATGAGCTGGGATGAACAGAACAAGTCCACGTGATGGTCACATACAATAACCACACTGTCGTATGCCAGGGATGATAATGGAGACATCTAACCAATGATGTGACAACTGAAATGAGGAAGGTCAGAAAGCTTTCCAAAGGGCCAGGATGGCAAAGGAATAAAATATCACGTGTCCACTAGGAGGGAGAGAGGCACACAGGCAGTAGAAAAATGGGGGGAGCACATTGCAGTGGATGATCACAGTACACTCAGGGAATTATCTGGCGCAGATGAAATGAAAAACAACAACAAAACAACATGGGAACAGTCTTACTGTCCTCTGGGGTGGTCATCCTCCTGACTCCTGCAGAAACCAGGGGTACAAGGAAGCCACTTCGGAGGAACCATGGAGGCTGGAGCATAGTGTTTCCATCGCAGGCTGAAATCTCTTCTAGCTTCTTTTACCTCGGGAGAAAGGAGCAAGAGAAAGAGTCAGGCTGTCATCTTCTATCCAAAACCTTCTAGGGTTTTTCTTTGCCTTCAGAACACAGCCTTCTGAACACAGCATCCAAATCCCTTCATAATAGGAAACGAGTGTAAGATCTATTTGCTATTTTTTTCAGATTTGTTATGGCATGAAAATCATCATTTCAAGAACTTCTTGGCAGGAGCTAAGGTAAAAAAAAATAACTTTTATATTTGAACAGGCTTGCCTTTAGCCTGTTTTTCAGAAGTCAAGACAGTTAACAGCTTCAGTCTTGTGGAGTGACTGGACTTGGGACTGGTCAGGGCAAAACTGCCCAGCCCACTCCCCAGAGGCAAGAAGGCAGGGGCTGAGGGCTCACAGCTCATGGTTCTCAACTCCCAGAGCAGAGGTGAGGGCACCGTGGCTGCCGCAAGTTCCATGGAGCCAGTGGTTGATGGGGACATTGAGAAAAGGCCACGTTGTGTTTGTTTCTGTGTTAAAGGCCAAGAAACAATAAAGATTTGCTAAGGAACTGGTCAAGACAAAATAGATGACACAGTTGAGAGCCAAAGACATACCTATCTGACAACAACTTAACGGCGGTCCGAGAGGCAGTAAAGAGATGGTCCTCTGACCACAGGCGAGATGACAAGGTTCCATTGAGACAGGGGAGTTAGGACACCTGCTAAGGGGACAAACAGCTACCAGTGCTAAGTGGACATGTACAGTGTCCTTTGGATAGGAGTCATATGGGAATGGGTGTGTGTGTGTTTGAAAGATTTCATTTTATAACAATAAGCCAAATGCCAAAAATGCATGCTAACATCACTGATTTTTTTTAAAAAGATTTTATTTATTTATTTGAGAGAGAGAGATAGCAAGTGCGTGAGTGAGGTGAAGGGCAGAGGGAGAGGGAGAAGCAGATGCCCCACTGAGCAGGAAGCCTGATGACGCAGGGACATGGGGATGTGGGACTCGATCCCAGGACCCCCGGATCATGATGAGAGCTGAAGATAGACGCTCAACCACTGAGCCAAACAGGTGCCCCTCAATGACCTTTTTTTTTTTTCTAACATGCCAATTTTAGGGACATTTTAAAGCCACATATTCCACACTATCTTCATCATCATTGATAGCAACTCATAAATGAGATCATCATCATTTGCTTACTCCTTATTCCTGTGGGGCATTCATATTTCCGTCTCAGCATATGGCTACACAGTAACTTGGGCCGGAAATCCAGGAGTCATTCTAGATCCTTCTCTCTTTTGTACTTTGACCTCCAGATAATTTAACTTCCTTTCTCTCTTTATATATATATAATATATTTATCTACTACTTTTCATAAAAATTTGATAGTATGTCTTCTCTGTTGGAGTGTAACTTCACTGAGAAAGAGCTTAATTCCCATTTTTCACTTCCATTGCTTCTTGCATTCATTGCCTTAAACACTCAAACGTGTCATGTTATATTTTTTTTCAAACGTCAAGGATTTAAAATGTCAATACTCAAAGGCTGACAAAATTGGCCTTGTACATATGATGGTTTGTTCCCTGATGGCTGTCCAGAGTAAAGTTTTACTGGACTCCTTCTCTGCTATAGCAGCAGGCCTTGTTCAGTGATAGGTGACAGGCACCTCACCATATCATCCAAGCCTATGGATGGTGCCCCTTCAAGTTGGGATGTCTTCAGAGCATCCGCATTTTGAACACATGCAATACAATAATTACTCAGCATTGCATATTAGAGGGTAAAACTAATCAGTAACTCTTAGAATTACTGCAAAAAAATTGTTTCTAGATTTATACACCAAATTTCACTGTGCTGCATATAAGTAAATCACAATCCTTATGCTCAATAATCTTCTACTTTAAAAATAGGTAAGAATGACACATCTAGAGATGGATAAGACCGTAGATAAACAAAATGAGTGCTTCTGACTTGGTTCCAATGGAAACATTTCAATCTAACTTAAGAAACTCCTAACTCTTTTCTTTCTCAAAGCTTTGTTTTTTATCTCGTTGTTGTTTATATAATTGTTATCATGGAAACTAAGAGAATCATTCATTTGACTTTACTTTTTGATTAATCCTATTCTTCTATAATTATTTTTCTTTCTTTCTTTCTTTCTTTCTTTCTTTCTTTCTTTCTTTCTTTTTTTTTAATAATTCTTTTTCGACTCTCATCATGGCAGGAGGTGATTCAGAGAAATTTCTCAATGCAAATGATGCCACGGTAATTTTCTATCTAGTTTTGACTCTTCTTTTTTTTTTCTTTTAAACTGTTAATCACTTGGAATCATCCTCTATTTTACTTGTTTTTGTTCCATTGTTTGCTTTCCCCCTTTGAAACCAACTTATTTGAGAAAACGAAAGCAATAAATTTCATTCTGGAATCACTTTATTGCATTTGGTTTGAGGAGCTGATATTCGTTTATGAATTTCTTGAGCCAAACTTCAGGTTACACACCTGAACCCTGAAAGCACCTTCTTTCTCAGGCTATGTGGAGGTTCAGATGCCAGGTTTCTGTAGGGTGAACAGCCTATGATGGTTTACTAAAGGTGATGTTCAATGGGATGCTTGCTTGATTGTTTAAGGGTGATTGACTTCCAGTTAATCATTGAGACTAGAAGCAGCCACTCAGGACTGCAACAAAGCAATGTTTTCACCATTTCCTAATGAGTTCAATGTGGTTATTTCCCTTTTGATGGAGTGAAATGTTTCTTTGACAAAATCGATTTGTACCATGTACTTACTGTTTTATTTTCCCTTGAATGCTGGGTCTAGCTCAGTAGTAGTGTACATGAGAAATACATGGAGACCCATTGTAAAACACTTATGGTTTCTTAGTACCAATAAACAGAGACCCACAGGTGGCTTACTCCGAGAAAGGGGAAATGATTTGCCTTTTAAATTTGCTCAGCTTGCATTTCATTTATTCTGTAAAGAGCCAACAATGACACATACGCTTCAGTTCCAATTTCATTTGTGCTGTTGTTTAAAATGATCCAGTGTCTGTTCTGCATACCAGGGGCTGAAGTACAAGGCTGGCCGGTTCCTTTTGAATTCTGCAATTCCTAGCCCAGTCATATTGGCCCATGTCCCATGGTCCACACCACACGTCCCTTAATATTCCAACGGACAACTGGTCTGAGGATGTAATTTTTTAAAACAGCAACAGCAAAAACGACAAACTGGCCAGTAGCCAGTGGTGTTTACTAAATACCCACTAAACGTCTTGGTTTGGGTTCCCTAGCACACCTCAGAAAAGAACTTGGGGGTCAATTACTCAGTTATCCCTGGAGGTGCAAATGAGGGCAGATTCCTCATGAGGTAGAAGAGTAGGAGGAAGAAAGGCAGGGAAGGAGTAATGGCCAGGGTAGCCAGGGCCATTATCCCCTTACTCTCATCCCTGCTGTTACATCCCTGACATTCCCAGGTGCCCTGCATGCTGGTTGGACAAACTCACATGGTTTTGGCCACTGAGAGTCTCACTCAGAGCAACTGAGAGAAGCTGTCAGGAGCCCAGAAACTACCCACTGCAGATACAGATGAGCTCAGGTACATACAGGATCTGTAGCATCTGCTATACTCACCGGATTAAGCTTCCTTGAGAACGTTCCAGGTGAACGTTGTCTTATGATGAGTGCTCTGGAGATACTCTGAAATTGGATGTTAGCATAACAGGGGTACTCATCTGAGCAATACTGAGCTGGTCTCAGATAAAATAAAGATTTGGAAAAGAAGATGATTGTCTCTCTGGCAAATTACAGAAATTGTTGAGAAGTAGTATGGTGTGGTGGTTAAGAGTGCACAGGATAAGGGGTCTGACCAGCTGGCTGTGAGTGCCGACAATGACACCTGCTACTTGTATGACCCTCGGCTGGTGACTCAACCTTTCTAGTCTTATAACCCTGGAGCCCTGCGTCCTCACCTGTAACGTGGAGGTAGTCAGAGTATCTACTTCTAAGGGCTGTTGTGAGGGTGTTGTGAAGTTGTAAGCACATTGAATGCACTGAAGTATATGTTCACTATTACCATGATGACAAAATAACATCTTCTGCTGCTTCTCAACTAAAGGAATGCACAGCTGAGGAACTGGTGTTGGGAAGGGGTGTTATTATCAAAAGCATATTGTTAGCCAGTTGTGAAGAGACAAAGGCTGTATGATTAGGCTTATATAAGGTATCTAAAGTAGTCAAATTCACCGAAGCATAAAGTAGGATGGAGATGGCCAGGGCCTGGGGGAAGGGGAAAGTGGGGATTTGTTCAATGGATATACAATTTCAGATTTGCAAGCTCTAGAGCTCTAGAGATGCATTGTACAAAAATGTGGATATACTTACCCTGAATTGTATAATTACAAATGAATAAGATGGTCAACCGTATGTTTTATGTTTTTCACCACAATTAAAACTAAAATATTTTAAAAAAGCATATTTTGGATAAGTTCCATCAGTTATGCCTACAAAATGGAATCATAGCCTGCTATATGCCTTTCTTTTATGTTGTAGTCATCTGCAACAACATTGAAATCTGGAAGACATTTCAGATCACTCTTCTATTTAGAACGCATGTTCCCCCAAATGCCACTTAAATTATTCATTGTGGACACCCAAGGGAAGACCATAACCAATAAGAGAGATTCACTCCCTGCCCAAGATATCAAAGCAGTTGTTTCTAATATAAACTGCCTCTAAACAGCAGGTTTCCAATAAGGTCAAGAGGCTACAAGAAAACATCATTCAGAGGTTTTTCAGATTGACACAGATAACTCTGCCCTTGGCTCCATGGGGATAGATTCAATTTTCTGATTGCAAATTCAAGGATGTGAAAAGCCCATTCTTTAGGAAGAAAGACTTTTGTGAAAAAAGAAGATGTACAAATCAAGCAGTATAACCTCCAAGAGTTGCATTCTACATACAGGTTCTGGGGCAAAAAGCCTCATGGTATTCTAGAACACCTAAGTGGTCAAGGAGGAAGTAAATGTCAGCCGTGGCCTGTTATTTACTAGTAATAACACCTTAAAAGAATTTTCTCTTAGGGCTTTTTGCAATTAGCAAAGCGACAAAGGTACAGAAAGGGGCAGAACAAGCTCTCAAAAGTGTTGCTGGAATGGTAATACTGGGCATCATCCCCGCTCCCCCATCCAGGTTGTGGTCCTTAGCTTCAAAAGCTAGATTCTTTACCTCTCTGGTTCTTCCAATGGACCAGACCCTGGGAAATGACCACGCCTAGATATTGCCATCTTGCAAGATCTTTCAGACATTGACCATTTGTAACTTCCCTGAGATCGTCTTATGTTAATCAAATTTACAAATGACAGATGTGTAAATAAGACTTCCCATTTAATAACTTGTCTGGAATCCAGACTCCGATGTCTGATACCAGAGTCAAAGCATTAATCAGAAGATTAGAATTAGAAATAAAGAGAGTGAGATCGTTTTAAGAAAGGCCTCATATGGGCCAGGGAAAAAAGTCACTCTTGTCTCCCAGTGGCTTATATTTCTCCAAAGTGGCTTGACTCTGTTTTCATTGGCAGTAGTAGGTTAACACGAACAAATTCTTGATTTCTATTATAATATCCTGTTGTTAAGCTCTAGTCAGATCATCTTCTCTTTTAACACCTTTGTCTAGATGAGGTTTATTGATTAGGCTCCAACATTCATAGTTACAATTGTATTCTTTCCCTGCTGTCTTCAGATGAGTCTGACAGAGGCTTTTTGGGCTTGGAGCTTACCCAAATCCCCCAGCCGTGTATTTACTGGAAATCTCTTGGCTTATTTCTGCGGATCCCATCCAGGCCAACTGGTCTACTTTCACTTTTAGAGGGGAACAAGTCCTCAGGATACCTCCCATAAGGTTTTGAGACCATTTAAAGACCATTCTGAAGTTTGCAAAGGCTTTCCCCTCTTACAAGAACAGCAAGGAGACTGGTCTAGTCATGAAATAAGAGGCCTGTTGCTCTCTATGGTGCCTTTGTCATTAACACAGTGTCTGAAGCACACTGGGCATTCAGTGTGCCTGATATGTCTTTACAGCTGCTGCCATATACAAAGAGCTCACAAAAATCCCCATTCCTCATTAGTGCTGCTATATAATGAGTTCCCACTAGACCATAGACAACAGAGCCTCAAGAAGCAAATCTCTCTAGCACTGCGCATCATGCCTGGTATGTAGTAGGGGGTCAAGAAATTTTCATTGGATGGAAGCTAGTTTGTCATGGATTCGGTGGGGCCTCTGTTAAAGGAGAAGGAATCAGGAGGCAGCCTGACAGGATGCTGCCAATTGAAGTCAGTGCTAATCCTGACTGTCATCTGACTAGGTATGTGATCCAAGATAAGTCATTTATCCATTATGAGTTGTTTCCATTTATGCACTTGTAAAATGGAAATGGTAGTACTTAATCTCATAAGGCACATGGGAAAGAAATGCATATGCCAAAAATGTGTGATGATACTCGGTAGAATGTAAAAACTCAGTGACTAGGAGTTCCCCACCCTAACTGTCCCTTGGTACCCAATCTTTTCAGCTTTTCCATACGCTTGTTGTTGAATCCTGAAATGCCGACTCAATAGCTCTTAGCAGTGTATCCCAATTTGGCATGCTACCCCTATTCTCATTCCTCCTGCCTGGCCTAATCCAGTTCTGGGCTCTCTTATTCACTTATCGAGATTTTGAAGTCATAAATCATTGTCTTCTTACCGTGTTTCCTGCCCAATCTCTACCTTCCCCCTTCTCAGTACTTTGCTGATCTTGGCTGTAACAAGTGCCTTACTATGCCATTGCCACAGATCAGCACTAGCATCTGCTGAAGCTGTAACTTTAGAGGCTTCTCCAGTTGTAGTCCAGTGGGATTAGAGAAATCATTGAATTTTGAGATGCCTGGGTGGCTCAGTGGTTTAGTGCCACCTTCAGCCCAGGGCATGATCCTGGAGACCCAGGATCGAGTCCCATGTCGGGCTCCCTGCATGGAGCCTGCCTCTCCCTCTGCCTGTGTCTCTGCCTCTCTCTCTGTGTCTCTCATGGATAAATAAATAAAACTTTTTTAAAAAGAGAAAAATCATTGATTTCATAATTTTAGGATGACCCAAACCTATAGTCTTAGGATTTTATAAATATCTAAAGATCTATGTCCAGTGTCCAGATAAAACCTAAAGACTTTCTATGTCATGTTAAAACATCAGATATCCAAGGTAAAGAAAAAGATTAAATTTGGAACATCCTACATCATCATTTTGGGCTGTCATATCCATGTTGTTGGTATTAATTCCTCCCAAAGTAATGAAGAAAAGAACCTAATGCAAAAACCAAAGCTGGAGTTCCAGGCCTTGTAATGCTATTGCATATTTGCAATTCTTTCCTTCCACAAAAGTAAGGCTTGACCAGTCCCATCTACTTCCCCCAATGCTAGACCCAGTGTGCTGGGTCCAGACTGGGATTCAGAATTTGAGGAACACAAGTCCAGCTCTGGGGTGGGGAAAGAAAGAGGGTGGTTAGGGGTAAAGAGCTATTGTGGTCCTTGTGTGGAATCAAGGATAATTCAAGGAGTAGCAGCATCCATGTGAGAAAGCAAAGCTCAAACACATCGAATGTCCATTTCAAGTAATGGTCAGAGCAGCTAAGGTAAAAGAGCGAGTGTTAACTAAGGAAATAAGCCTACAGGGACTGTGGGTTTGAAGTAGAGGATAAAGGTCGAATCTGCCTTTCCCAGAGAGGCTGCAGGAACATTCTATACTTCTTCTCCAGGCTACCTATCTTATCTGGAAAGGCATTCTAAAACTCAATTGGTGGGGCACCTGGGTAGCATAGTTGGTTAAGTATCTGAATCTTGGTCTCAGCTCAGGTTCTGAGCTCAGGGTCTTGAAATCAAGCCTTGTGCTGGGCTCTGTGCTCAAGCAGTGAGTCTGCTTGAGTTTCTTTTGCCCCTGCTTGCTCTCTCTCTCTCTCTCTCAAGTAAATAAGTAAAAACTATTTTTTTTTAGGATTTTATTTATTCATTCATGAGAGACACACAGAGAGAGGGGCAGAGACATAGGTAGAGGGAGAAGAAGGCTCCTCCCAGGCAGCCTGATACAGGACTTGATCCCAGGACCTGGGGTTCACAACCTGAGCCGAAAGCAGACAGACACTCAACCACTGAGGCACTCAGGAGTCCCAATAAGTAAGCCTTAAAAGAATTTAAAAGATTTTTTTTTTAACCCAACTGCCAAGCACCCACTGCTACTGCTGGCCTATGACATTTGTGTTCGTCTTCTGTTGAAGTGTAACAAATTTTCACAAAGTTAGAGGTTTAAAACCATCCCCATTTATTAGCTCACAGTTCTGTAGGTCAAAAGTATGGTATGACATACTGGATTCTCTGCTCAGGATCTCATAAAACTGAAATCAATAAGCCAGATTGAGCTCCCATCTGAAGGCCCTCGGTAAAAATCTACTTCCAAGTTCATTCTTCTTGGCAGATTTCATTTCTTATAGTTGTAGGACTGAGGTCCCCAATTCCTTGCTGGCTGTCAGCTGGGGCTCATACATAGTTTCTAGGAACTGCCATTCTGAGACCCGGCTTTTTCCATCTTCAAGTCAGCAATAGCTTGTCTGTGGGATCCTTCTTGGGTTCTCAGTCTCTGAATTATTTCAAGACAAGTTAGAGAAAACTCTGCTTTTAAAGGGCTCATGTGACTAGGTCAGTCCCACTTGGATAATCTCCCTTTGTAACAGTCATCTGTGCCATGTAACATAACCTCATCACAGGAGAGAAATCCGTCCTCTTCACAGTTCTGGAGACAATGCAGGATGCGAACATTTAGGAAGGAGTGAGAAATTTGGGGGACCATCTTAGAATTATCCAACCATAGCATCCCATGGATTTTTTTAATTAATAGGATACTTTCAGCTCTTATTGATTTATGAGCCTGGGCCACAGTATATTTAACAGCTATATATGTATATAAAATCAGTGGTAATTCACTTTCCTGTTTTGAATTTGTTTTCACTACAAAATCCCAGTTGTCACTGAATGTATCTATTCCCTTTCAGGAGGTGATAAAGACGATCCAGGCTGGGGCATTAGCCAAGTAAGGCAAATCAGGGACTCAGTTTCAAAGAGCTGGAAATAGCAGGTCATATAGCTCAAGGCGGCCAGGAGCTAAGGGGATGAGTCCTAGCCAAAGTTAGTAGGAAGTACTGAAACCCAACCAGGAACCAGAATGTAGTGTCAATTCCAAAGAGCCAGAAAAAGGGCCAAAATTTTAGTTCAAGACAAAGGGCAGGAATTTGGCGGTATGGAAATGGGATCGAAGTAGTTTAGAAGCCAAACACAGCGAGTATCCTGGATGATTGCTTCAAATGCCACTGGGGCATCTGTCTGTCTGGGAGAGTCAACGTGGAAACATATATGCCCTTTGCCTTTTCATAAAGGAAATGATCATCTGCAGACTGGATCTCTGAACGTATCAACAAAGGGATATTTGAAGTTACCGAGGGACAAGTTTCGCAACCACGTTTACTGCTGCCTCCTCTGGCGCTGTAAGGCAGCCAGCCCATCTGCAGTGTCACAGTGAGCATGTCAGGTGTGACAGGACGGTTCTGCACGCTGTGCTGCCCTTCACCGTAGCCGTACTAGCCAAGCTCCTGTGGAAAGACAACCCTTCGCCTGCACTAAATCCCATCTTCTCTGAGCAATTCTCTCCTCTCTCTTTCATCATCATTTCCCCATCTACTGGGTTCATCTGCTGTAATTCCTCTATTGAAAGGGCCTATTTGTGGCCCCATTCGTTTGCTCCCCTTTGCAGCAAAACTCTTTGAGTTATTATTACTCACTGTCTTCCACAGCTCTCCTCCAGTGCCTCTCTAACTCAGCCAGCCAGGCTTTCATCCCACAGCCCCGCTGAAACTCATCTTGTTCAGGTCACAAGGGATCTCCACGTTACTTAAGCCAGTGGCAAGTTCTTGGCTCCTTTGACTTGTTGCATTTGGCACCATGGACCACTGTATCCTGATACACTTTACTCATTTACCATCCAGGATTCCACATTTGCTTGTTTCTTCCTTCTGCCCTCCCGATGGCTCCTTCTTCATTTCCTTTGCTGGGTTCTGCTCTTCTCTAGAGCTCTTCCTGCCAGGATGCTCCCAGGCTCTGCCTTGGGCTCTGTCCTCTATTCACATTCACTCCCTTCTTGATTTCATCCAGTCTCATGGCTTCACTTTCCTCACGCTGATGGCTCCCACAAGCATATTTCCAGAGATTCATTATGACAAATGCCTACATGACATCACTACTTGGATGTCTAATAACTTCTCAATCAACATGTCCAAAAATGAACTCCCAGTCTTTACCACAAAACCAGCTTGCCCTCGATTTTCTCCATGTCAGTTGATAACAGACTCTATTTCTTCTTTCACTCCTCACATTATTATTCAGAAAATGTTTTTGGTTTTATCTGCAGAAAATAGCCAGATTCTGACCACTTCCCACCACCTTCATGGCTACCAAAATCGTAGTATCACCCTTTCTTGCCTGAATTACTCAATAGCCTCCAGACTGATCTCACTGCTTCTGCTTTTGCTTCCCTTCTAGTTTTTTCTCAACTTGGCAGCTGGAATGAACCTTTAAAAACTAGGCTGGTTTACATCTCTATTCTGCTCAAAATTCTGCAAAGACTTCATCAAATGCTCATTAGCAGAAATGCTGAAATAGGGAGATGAAAAACACAAAACAAAGTTCCTACCTTCATGGGGCTCAACCACAGGTGGTAACTTCAATGGTCTGTCCATCCATCCCCACCAATAAATTATTAAATTATCTGGGCCAGGGCTTCTCTACCTCAGCCCTGTTAACATTTTGGTGTGGACAATTCTGTATTGTGAAGAACTGTTCTGTGCGTTGTAGGACATGATCTCTACCTACTAGATAGATGCCTGGAACAGCCCTCAAGTTGTGACAACCAAAAATGTCTCCAGAGACAGGCCATCAAAAGAATGAAAAGACAAGCCCCACACTGGGAGATAAAATTTACAAAAGACATAACTGATAAGGACTGTTATCCAAAATATACAAAGACTCTTAAAACTGAACAATAGGAAAATAAACAACTCAATTAAAAATTGGGCAGAAGACCTGAATAGACACCTCATCAGAAAAGGCATACAGATGGCAAATAAGCACATGAAAAGATGCTCAATACCATATGGCATTAGGGAATTGCAAATTAAAACAACAATGAGACTACTGCACACTTATTACGATGGCCAAAATCCAAGCACTGCCATTACTAAATGCTGACGAGGATGTGGAGTAACAGGAAGTCTCATTCATTGTTGGTGGGAATGCAAAATGATAGAGCCACTTTGGAAGACAGCTTGGCAGGGTATCTTTTTTGTTTTGTTTTGTTTTTTTACAGACCTATACATACTCTTACCATGTGATCCAACAAATATCCTTGATATTTACCTAAAGGGGCTGAAAACCTATGTTCACACAAAAGCCTGCACATGAATGTTAATAGCAGTTTAATTTATAATTGCCAAGACTTGCCTCGACCTATATGGTGAAAGGACAGAGTGACTATAGGATAGTGACAAATAGGGCAGCAGGAGATGAGGGCCAAATCATTTCAGGTTGAGCCTTTCAATCACAGTAGAGAAGTGGGAATTTAAACTGAGCATGACTGTAAGCCCCACACAGTTCTGAGTAGAGGGATGACATTATTTTACTTTGAAAAATGAGAATTTCCATTGAAACCTCAATGTGAGGGTCAATTTTATATGTCCACTTGGCTAAGCTATGGTACCAAGATGTCTGGTCAAACACTAGTCCAGATGTTGCTATGAAGGTATTTTGTAGATATGATTAACACCTACAGGGAGTTGACTCTTAAGTAGATTGCCCTCTATAAAGTGGGTGGACCTCAAAAACTCAACTGAAAGCCTTAAGAGGAAAAACAGGTTTCCCAGAGAGGAAGAAATTCTGCCCTGAGACTCTCACATAAAGATCTTGCCTAAGTTTCCAGTCTGCTGGCGGGTCCTGCCATTCTGGACTTGCCAGCCCTCACAGTCACGTGAGCCAATTCCTGAAATTAAATCTCTGTACGTATACAGTTGACCATTGAACAATGTGGAGGTTAAGGGCACTGAACCCTCATACAGTCAAATATCCATGTATACCTTTTGACACACCCCTGCCAAAACTTCACTAGTAATTACCCACTGCTGACTGGAACCCTTACCAAACATAAATAGCAGGCTAACACATATTTGGTATGTTTATATGTATCATAGACTGTATTCTTACAACAAGTAAGCTAGAGAAAAGAAAATGTTATTAGGAATACCATAAGGAAGAGAAAATTTATTTATGGTACCGTACTATATTTATTGAAAAAAAAAATCCAGATCTAACTAGACCCATGTAGTTCAAATCTGTATTGTTCAAAGGCCAAGTGTATCTCTCAATCTCTCTCTCTCTCTCTCTCTCTCTCTCTTTCTCTCTCTCCTCTTGGTTTCTCTGATAAACTCTGACTGATGGGCTTGGCTACAATGAAGTTGTGGCCAATGGTTCAATTTGAAAATGCCTTCAAGGACAAGGCCTAACAAGGTTTGTTAAGTCACCAAATTCTCCCTTTTGTCTCAGAAGCTTGAAAGGAAGTAGCTGATGCTGAGAGTTGGATTCTGGAAAGTGCTGGGGGATCTAATGATGGCTAGAGGGATTATACAACTTGGATGTTTGAGATTCATAGACTTGGTAAAATTTTGAGATTCAGCCATACATCCTTGGGCCATGCCTCTCCTTCATCCTCTCCTCCGAGATGGGATGTTCTGTGTCATGTTGGGTCTAAGGGAAGCCAGCAAAAGTGCAGTGCCATAAACCCACCCAATATCTAGTTATTTTAATGAGTGGCTACACAAAATTTTTCTTACCCCGGGCCTGCCTTTCCTATAGGTGTGCAAACATTTATTCACCCATTCAGTCATGCAACATATTTCTTTGGTACCTGTTATATTTTGCTTTCTATTAGGTTTTCAAGGGTCAGAGTGAATGAGAGAAAGAGAGAGAGTCTCTAATTTCATAAAGCTACATTCTAAGTGATGATAGGGAAGAGTGCTGGGCAGGATACAGGTAAACTAGCTAAATAAACAAAATGATTGCAACTTGTGGTAAGTGCTATAATGAAATCCAAAAAAAAAAAAAAAGAGGCTAGGACGGGAGTATTTAAAAAGAATGATCAGAGAAGTTGCCTTCAATATACAAGCAGAAATCTAAGAAACGGGAAGGAGTTGTCCATCTGAAGAATTGAGAAAGCATTTCAGGCAAATGAAACAGGATTAGAAAGTCTCCCAGAAAGGAAGCAGCTTATTACAGTGAAGGGTCTTATGGAAATAAATAAAGACCAACCAAAGAGGACAAGCAAAGGTCATTTATCCCAAGCTTGCTATAGCAAGGAGTCAGCCATTGCCACTTACGTTTTGGCAGAGACTCAAAGGTTGTTAGGTTATTAAAAAGTCCTGGTCATTTCATTCCAATTGTTGAGAGGTTATTGTTTGGTTTCTTGGATCAGTTGTTAGAGATAGTGGTCTGACTTCCTGTGAGTCTGACTCATAGAAAGTAGGCTGGCTTCCTAGGCCAGTTACTGTAGCTAATGAGTTGATTTCCTAGGCTGGTTGTTGCAGGCTGTGGGTCAGAGTTCTATTTTTATGCATGGTTTGGCCATTGTCCATTTATATAATCAGTCTGTCAATCTGAAAGCACACTGGTGTATTGGGGCATCTAGAATGCTGGGGTGAGGGACATCCAATGAAATAGGATTGGTGACAACACCCAGAACACACAGACCACCATGAACAGGGGGCTGGATTTCCTTCTGATGTAAAGAGAACAATTGAACTGTTTTAAATAGAGGAGTGAGGTGATTGGATGAATGTTTTTAAGGAAACCCTTTGGCTGTTATATGCTTAATAGATTTTAGAGGGATAAGTGCAGAGAACAGTTAAGAGGCTGCTCTAAGAATCCAGGTGTAAGGTAATGATGACTTAGTCTAAAATGATAGTGCTTTAGCTGCATGAGTAATTTGTGCCCAGGAATCTTTTCTGAGCTGCAGTTATCATTTGCATATAATTTAGATATCCATCTCTCTCCAATAGGGAGTTATTGAGCTAAACAAAGACTGAGGATCAAGTTGACTTGACAGTTATGTATATTATAAATTAATGAGTTGGCATTGTAATCTACACATAGATATGTCATGGGTTTGTTCAGTATGAGTCAGTTGTTAATCACTGTGGATGCACTGAAAAATTATTTCTAGACCCAATAAGTGAAGAGCAAACATGGTGGACTTGTTGACGTCCTAACACAGGGTGTCTGGGAAGCTATATGACTTCTCTAGGGGGCCCTATATCTATCCCTATATCATTTCTATCTTTAAATTACATGAATAATAGTTATTCTTACTAGTCTTTATCTTGTCAGACATTTCTATCCTATCAAATTATTTCTGGATGTGATTATGCTGGGTTGTTTACCTACTCATTTACTGAATACTTGCATGCCAGGTACTAGGGTAGGCACTAGCAATACAGAGAACAAGAGAGACATCGTCCCTGCCCTCTTGGAATCCATACAGTGGAAGAGAGGTTGTACATTGAACAGGCATACACTAAGATTAATATGTAATTACACATTGTGTAGGTACTATGAAAGAAAAGGTCAGAGACCAAAAGAGTGGATATAAAGGCTACTTTAGATTGTGTAGTCAGTGAAGCATCTATCGGCAAGTATCATTTCAGTTGAGGCTTGGATGATGAGAATGAATCAATCAGGCAAAAATTTGGGGAAAATGAATATGATGGCCCTAGGGAGGGATGCAAGGAGATAAAGGAAGCAAAACTGGCTTAATGAAGGAGAGTGAAGACAGAGAGAGACAGAAAGAGGGAGAGAGAGAGACAGAGAGAGAGAGAAAATGTCGAGTCTCTTGTCTTCAAGGTCACTGCAGGGCAGCCTTGGGAGGTAAGGACTCCTAAACACAAAGAAACAAAACTACTTAAGTTTTTTTTTTTTTTTTAAAGTCACCCTAATTGCTATATTAATGGATTGGAAGGGCAAGAGGATGGGGTGGAGGAAGGGTTAGGAGTTCATTTCAGTTGTTCTGGTAAGATGACACAGTGGTGACACCAGGGTGGAGGCACTGAAGGTAGAATGCAGTGGAAAGATTTGAAAGATACTTTGATAGTTGGATTGATGGAATCATTTTTTCTTGTAATGATGGACTGGATGTAGAGGTGAGGGGAGGGAAATATAAAAAATGACCTCCATTTCCTGGTTTACAATAGTTGGTGGATGGCTGGGAAACTATGTGTTTCTATATTTCCTCCATCAGTTTACTTACATTATCAGATTTTTTTTTTATTGGAGTTCAATTTGCCAGCATATAGCATAACACCCAGTGCTCACCCCATCAAGTGCCCCCCTCAGTGCCCGTCAACATTATCAGAATTTAAATTCTTGTTTTAAAATGGTATGACCCATTGTTTTAGCTTTCATTTGCTGTTTCTCAAGCTTTGTGTTGAATCTCTAGTCTTCCTCTTTAGTTTTCATGTTACCTAGCAGTCTCTCCACACCTGGCTTTGTAGACCTCACATCTGCTTTTCTCCTTTGTTTTTCCTAAAGTTTATTTCCATTAAGTACAAGAAATGTACTCAAGGTGGAGAAATTCGTTTTTCTGTTTCCTTTCCAACTGAGTGAACTCTAGGAGTCAGGCTATCCTGTTCCCCAACACACACTGTAAAAGTAAGTGGGCTATTTACCAGAGCTCGATAGAACCCTGAGTGTTCTCTGTCTTATGCTCCAAAATAAAGATGCAATTTACTTGATCTATAGTTCAATGAATTGTGTTTAGAATGAAATCATCCACATTCTCGAGATTTACCAAGAAAATCTATCACTTAGTTTAATCTAAGGAATACATATTTTTGGTTCCATATTCTACTTTTAGCCCATTTTTTCTTTTTAAGTGTGACCTTAAAAGTTGGACAAAATATATTTACATAGAGCTGTTCTAAATCATAAGGAATCTTATCTTTTCACTTTACATTTTTAGCTACTTGTGTCATGAATGAATAGATTCCCAATGTAAAAATTTAAACTAAGAATTATATGAAACAAATACAGAGTAAAATATGTAAGTTCTCTATCATCTTATATGTCTGCATATACATGTTTTATTATATATAAAATCATACCATATCAATTGATGACACTTGCTTGTCATAAAACATCCTTAAAATCTTTCCATATTTGTAGGTAAACACTACCTTGCTCTTTTTTAATAGTTGGAAAGTATTTCAATGCCTAGATGTTCTATATTTTTTTTTGCCCATTCCCCTTTTAAAGAATATTGAGGGTTTTTTTCTAATATTTTATTGTTGCAAACAATTCAAATGGTATTTCCTATACATGCTTCTTGTGTACGTATTTGAGGATTTTTGATAAATTCATAGAAATCAAATTGCCAAATTAAAAGATATGTGCATTTCATTACATCAACATTTTATGTGAGTTCCTTACTTCACATCTATCTAACCATCAACATTGGACATTAATCATCTTCAAAAATTTTTGCCTATTTGGTGAAAGTAGAAGACTGTTGTTTTAATTTGTATTTATTTATTTTTTTATTAAGGAGCATACATATTTGCCATTATCCTTATTTTTCATGTCCAAAAAATTTAAAATTTTATGAAATTAAAACTTTCCATTTTTTATGACATAGATTTTCTTTTTTTTTTTTTTTAAAGATTTTATTTATTTATTCATGAGAGGCAGAGAGAGAGAGAGAGAGAGAGAGACAGGCTGAGGGAGAAGCAGGCTCCATGCAGGGGGCCTGATGTGGGACTTGATCCCGGGACTCCAGGACTGCCCTGGGCCGAAGGCAGGCGCTAAACCACTGAGCCACCCAGGGATCCCATGACATAGATTTTCTATCTTGTGTGGAAAGTTCTTCTCCAATCCAAGATTATAAAAACCATTCTTCTGTTTCTATCTTACCATTTTAAAAAAGATTTTATTTATTTATTTGACACAGAGAGAGAGAGAGAGAGAGTGCACAAGCAGGGGTAGCAGCAGAGGGAAAGGGGGAAGCAGGCTCCCCACTAAGCAGGAAGCGGATGTGGGGCTTCATCCCAGGACCCCGGGCTCATGATCTGAGCCAAAGGCAGATGCTTAACTGACTGAGCCACCCAGGTGCCCCCTTACCATTTTTATAGATTAAAAACTACTTTTTACATTGGAAATCTGCTTTGTGTACACGGAGTTAGTTAGAAATCTAACTCCTATTTCTCAAACACGCATGCATTTAGAAAGCAATAAGGACACATAGGACTTAAATGACACATTAGACCAGATGGACCTAATAAATATATACAGAACACTTGATCCAAAAGCAGCAGAATACATTCTTCTCAAGTGCACATGGAACATTCTCCAGGATAGAACATGTTAGGCCACAAAATAAGTCTCAATAAATTAAAAAAGATTGAAATCATCACAAACATCTTTTCTGACCACAATGAGACTAGAAATCAATTTAAAAAACAAAACAAAACTAAATAAAAACAAACAAACAAAAAAAACCACCCTGGAAAACCCATAAAAATGTAGAGACTAAACAACATGCTACTGAAAAATCAAAGGATCATTGAAGAAATCAAAGAGAAATAAAAAAATTTCCTAGAGATAAATGAAAACAGATATATTACATATCAAAACCTATGAGATGCAGCAAAAGTGGTTCTAAAATGTAAGTTAATAGCAATAAAAGCTTACTTCAAGAAACAAGAAAAATACCAAATAATCCAACTTTACATTTAAGGAAACTGAAAAAAAAGAACAAATGAAACCCAAAGTTACAGAAGGACGGAAGTAAAGAACAGACAAATAAATGAAACAGAGACTAGAAGAAATAGAAAGATCAGTGAAATAGAAAGATTAGTTTATCTTTGTTGAAAAGATAAACAAAATTAGCAAACCTTTAGCTAGACTCATCAAGATAAAAAGGGATAGGATTCAAAAAATAAAATCGAAAATGAAAGAGAATTTGCAACTGATACCACAGAAATACGAAGGATCGTGAGACTACTAAGAGCAATTATATATCAATAAATTGGACAACCTAGAAGAAATGAGGATGAATTCCTAGAAACATACAATTTTCTGGGTTTGGAGCCTGAGGTAGGGTTTGATCTCATGACTCTGAGATTATGAACTGAGCCAAAATCAAACATTGGATGCTTAACTGACTGAGCCACCCAGGCACCCCTCAACTCCATTTATGACAAAAACTCTCAACAACGTGGGTATAGAGGAACACACCTCACCATAAAAAAAGCCACATATAACAAAACCAAAGTTAATATCATACTAAATGATTAAAAGCTGAAACTTTTCCTCTAAGGTCAGGAACAAAGACAAGGATGCTCACTCTCCCCACTTTTATTAAATCTAGTATTGGAAGTCCTAATTATAGCAGTTAGGGGTAGATAAAAATAAGTAAAAGACATACACATTGGTAAGGAAGAAGTAAAACTCACTATTTGCAAATGACATAATACTATTTACAAAAAAACCCTAAAGACTCTACCCAAAAACTGTTAAAACTAATAAATAAATTCAGTAAGATTGTAGGATACTAAATAAGTATACAAAAATCTGTTGCATTTCTGTGCACTAATAACAAACTATTAGAAAGAGAAACCAAGAAACCAATCCCATTTATAATTGCATCAAAAAGAATGAAATACCTAGGAATAAATTTAACCAAGGAGGTGAAAGACTTGTACACACAGAAGTATAAGATGTTGATGAAAGAAAATGAGGAGACACAAAATGGCAAGATACTTCACGCTCATGGATTGGAAAACTTAATAGTGTAAAAATATCCATACTATCCAAGCAACCTAGAGATTCAATGCAATTCCTATCAAAATTCCAATGGCATTTTTTCATCATTGTGAAATTTGTATGGAATCACAAAAGACCCCAAATAGCCAAAACAAATTGGAGAAAAAACAAAGCCAAAGGTATCACACTCCCTGATTTCAAACTATACTACAGTCCAAACTCTATGGTGCTGGCATTAAAAACAGACCCATAGATTAGTAGAACAGAACAGAGAGCCCAGAAATAAACCCACGCTTATTATGGTCAAAATAATTTGTGACAAAGGAGGTAAGAATATACAATGGGGAATGTATAGTCTTTTCAATAAATGGTGTTGGCTAAACTGAACAGCTACATGCAAAGGAATGAGGCTGGATCATTATCTTACACTATATATATATATATATATATATATATATATATATATATACACACACACACACACAATGTGTAAACATAAATATGTATATATATATTAAGAACTTACACAACTCAATGAAAAAATAACAAATAATCTGATTTAAAAAATGAGCAGAAGATCTGAATTGACATTTTCCCAAAGAAAACATATGGCTAGATCATCAACAGACACATACAGAGATGCTCAACATCACTAATAGTCAAGGAAATGCAAATCAAAACCACAAGGAGATAGCGCCTCACACCTGTCAAAATGGCTAGTATCATAAAGACAAGAAAAACCAAGTGTTGGCAAAGATGTGGAGACAGGGGAACCCTTGTGCACTACTGGTGGGATGCAAACTGGTCAACCACCATGGAAAACAGTGGTGTTAAATTAAAAATAGAACTGCCATATGATCCAGCAATTTCACTTCCTGGTGATTAGCCAAAGCAAATGAACAACCCTATGTTCTATGCAGCATTATTTACAATAGCCAAGAAATGGAAACAACCTAAGTTTTTTATCAGTAGCTGAATGAATGAATAAGGAATTCATGTACTTAACTATAAATAATACTGAAATCTTGCCATTTGCAACAACATGGATGGACCATCAGAGTATTATGCTAAGTAAAACAAGTCATCCCGAGAAAGACAAATATCTTTAGCTTTCACTCATAAGTGAAATCCAAGAAAACAAAACAAAGAAATACAAACAAAACTCAGAGTCAGAGATAGAACAGAGTGGTGGTTGCCAAAGAGGAAAGGGAGGTGAGGGAGTGTAAATGTGTGAAGGGGATCAAGAGGTACAAACTTCCACTTAAAATAAATAAGCCATAAGGATAAATGTACAGCATGGGGAATAGAGTCAATAATATTGTATTAACTTTGTATGGTAACAGATGGTAAATGACTTAATGTGGTGATCAGTTTGCAATGTTACAAATGTTGAATCACTATGCCATACGCATGAAACTAGTATTATATTTTATGTCAGCTAAAACCAAAAAACCCGCATGTAGGCATTTAAATAATTGTTGAATGAATAAATAAGCTTAATTATCCCAAAGTCTTTGATTGACACTTAACTTTTTGTTCTACTAGATTAAAATAGCATTAGTAACCTATTCTAAATTTTCCTAGATAGATAAATCTATTTCTGGTCTTTTATCATTCCATTGACTACTTCTTATGTTCTTATAACACCACTTTAATTACTATGGATTTAAAGTATGGCTTTTTAAAAAAAAGATTTATTTATTTATTTATTTTGAGAGAGAGAGAGAGAGAGAGAGAGAGAGAGAGAGAGAGAGAGAGAGAGATTGAGTGGGAGGGGCAGAGAGAGAGGGAGAGAGAACCCCAAGGAGACTTGATGCTTAGGGCAGAGCCCCATGCAGGGCTCAATCTCATGACCCTGAGATCACAACCTAAGCCGAAAAGTTGCTTAACCAACTGTGCCACCCAGGTGCTCCTAAAGTATGTTTTTATATTTGTTAGAGTAAGTTATTAAAATTTCCTTATTCTCACATATTTTACCTTCCAGATGAACATTATGATTAATTTATGATGCTCTGTTAAATTCTGTTGGGATTTTTAACTTAGAAATACATGGAATTTACAGATTAATTTGAAGTATGTTCCTTCTTTATTACTTTTGTCATAATACCATCATTATAATTAGAGATGTTCAGCCCTCATTTCGGGAAAAAATAAGGATCCTTGTCTTAATATTAGTTATTAAGGATTTCTTAAAATAACTGGAAATGTGTGTGTGTGTGTGTGTGTGTGTGTGTATGTGTGTATATGCATGTGCTGTGCATCCTTAGATGTCTGCTAGCATGGTGCTTGGTACAGAAAATTCATTCAATAGGCATTTGTTAAATGAACATCATTATATTTAAAATCTGTAAGTTATTACAACTATATTATTTTCCTAGTTTTAAAAATTGGAATAATTTCAGACTTACAGAAAAGTTTTAAAGAGGTCCTGTGTACCCTCACCTAGCTTCTATACATAGCTTATACAACCGCGGCACAATCACCAAAAAGAGGAAGTCAGCATTGATGCCATACAATGAACTATATCAGAGTCCTCGTTCAAATGGCATTTTTTCACTGACATTTCTGGTCAGGATTCAATCCTTGAACTCACATGGTACTTTGTTGCCATATCTCCTCTGTCTCCTTCAATCTGAAAATTTCTTAATATTTTTGGTTCTCGTGACCGTGACCCTTTTAGAGGGCACTGGTCAGCTATTATTTAGAATACCCTTCAATTTACTTAATGTTTTCACTGGAGAAGACTGAGATTATGCATTTTGGGTGAGAAGGCAGACTTGATGCCAAGCCCTCCCCACTGTATCATTTCAGGGGATACACCATATCAATATATCTTATTACTGAGGATGTTAACTTTAACCAGTTGGTTACGGTGGTATCTGCTGATTTCTCCACAATAAAGTTAGGACTTTTCCCATTTTAATTAGTAATCATCTTGTTGGGACCTGCTTTGAAGCTATTCAGTTTCTCACCTGGTTTTTCCCACTAATTTTAGCATTGTTCCATGGTTCTTGTGTTTGCCTAAAATGGATGTTTCTTTCTTCCCCATTTCTTTGATATTTATTATTTGGAATTCTATTGTGGGGAAGAGTAGTCTCCACTCCCCTACTGATTGATTGATTTTATGGATTTGTGGATATTTATTTTATTCTGTAGGTTATAATCCTATGCTGTAGTTAATTTTTTTCATTCACATTATTCCAGTTTGGCTACTTGGAAGCTCTTTCAAATTGGTTCCAGTGCTCTATTGACATAGCCCCATCATTTTCAAACAAGTCTTTTTTTTTTTTTTTTAAAGATTTTATTCATTCATTCATGAGAGGCACATAGAGAGAGACACAGGCAGAGGGAGAAGCAGGCTCCCTGTGAAGAGCCTGATGCGGGACTTGATCCTAGGACCCCAGGATCATGACCTGAACCAAAGGCAGATGTTCAACCACTGAGCCATCCAGGTACCTCCAAATAAGTCTTTATTTTTCAGTACCACAGATGTTCTGGGCTTGTTTTTTATGTTTCCTGTCATAGTCTTGAAATCAATACTTTTTCCAATGAGCCTTGGCTTCTTTTTCTTAGAGAGCTGTATTTTGAACTAGTACCTGGGCTCTGGGTGTGCTAATTGCTATGGGGTTGTCATTCTAGGTCCTTTTAGCAGACAAAGCAGGAAATATATGTCTCTATACTAACCTAGGTACATATTTGCATTTCTGTCTATTCATCTGTATATATATATATATATATATGAAAAACCATGAATTCATACTAATACTTTTAGTTTCAATCCAATACCAGAGTTTATTCTATTGTCACCCTTTCCCTATTTATACCTTTTGTTCCCCCTGAGAAATGAAAACCTAGCCTTTACTATCCACAATATATTTATGTATTTGCACAATCCTAGTATAAACATAAGTAGTACCATGAACTTTCTCAGTTAGAAAAACTCTCGGATATTACTGGGGATATAATTCCCTCATTTTACAAGTGAGGAAACCCAGGCCCCTAGAGATTAATTTGCCCAAGGGAAGAAGCACATTACCAGAAGAAAAGAATTATAAATGTCAGAATTTTAAATTTTAACACTGTGTATATTTCACAGGAGGGTGTAGAAAGGACAGGAAATGTAATGTCAGGTGACTGCTAAGAAGCATTAATTCATTTTTTTTTTCCACCACTGCTATATGAATGAGAGCATTCTGGCTAAAAAAGTGAGACATTTGGTCAGCGTGGCTTGTGTATATAACATGGCCAAAGGCCAGAAAAATTAAGCAACCACTCATATGGTGTTAAGATGGCTTCCGGAAAAGAGAAGAACCAAGTGTTCCATTACTGTGTCTAATTTCTACAATTATGGATATAGTCAAATCCTCTGAGGTCATTAAAGTTTATAGGTCTTGTTATATGAAGTAGACATAAAGAATTTTATTCCTTCTTTCTCTCATAAGTATCATCAACCTCTTGTCTTTTTGGGGACTGTGTTTTAGTCCACAGGGGCTGATAGTTCTAAAGCTGAGATGAATACAATATTAAGTACCCGGGAAAACAGCCTTCTTTTCTTGAGCCTGAAAATTTATAATTATATATCATATGTTTAAACCCCAATCATTAAACCCCTTCCATGTTTAGCCTCCTCTGTGCTAGGGAGATTTGGGATATCTGTTTTAACAATGTCTTGAGTTCTTGATTTTCTTCTAGTGACCCAGTCCTGGACTGAAAAGGGGAGGAGTTTCTTCTTATTGTCAAGATGGCAATGGAAGAGAGATGCTTACAGCATCTGGGAACTGAAACTTCTTTTGGAGCTTCTTTTTTGGTAAGCAGTGTCACATGCAATGGTCAAGGTCTAAAGTTTGCTACTAACAAACTTGTGTGAAAATCTAAATTCTACATGTAATGTTAGGGAAAACAAATTCCAAGCAATTGACTTGGAATTCAACTCATGGGCTAGGGGCACTCTGTTGAGTTCTTGTGTCTACAATAGGATAATACAGTTTATTCAAACTCCCAACACATTTATCCTTGTCTTGGCTCAAACAAGCCCTTGGAAATGGCAAATCAGGTCACTGTCTTGGGCTCTGAAGAAGCTCAGCAAAGCTGGTGAGTAGGTTCTGGTTCTTCTTCTTCAAGAGGGAGAGAAGCATAGGGACCCGAGTGAAGTTAGAGACTTCAAAAATCCACCCTAATTTCACAACATCCTTGGTTTCTTCAAAGTACCTATTTCTCTCAAGTTTCAGAATTCCATAGTTCTGAAAACTCCCTTCTGAAAATTTTCTCCTTGCATCTGCACTTGATATACATGAACTTCATGTCTTTTACAATAAAATATTTATTTTTTTTATTTTTTATTTTTTTAAATTTATTTTATTTATTTATGATAGGAACACAGTGAGAGAGAGAGGCAGAGACACAGGCAGAGGAAGAAGCAGGCTCCATGCACCGGGAGCCCGACGTGGGATTCGATCCCGGATCTCCAGGATCGCGCCCTGGGCCAAAGGCAGGCGCCAAACCACTGCGCCACCCAGGGATCCCAACAATAAAATATTTAAATGCATAAGTCTATAGAAGGATTATAACCAAGACCACAGTCTTGGGACATGAGTTAGTCACAAATCTTTATTCTGATTCAAGGCATTTATGGATGTTAAATTAGAGATCTAGGAAATATGGTTTTTTGTGATTTAAGGAACTGGAAATTATTTCTGAGTTGTTTGATTGAAAATGAAATCTATAAAATTTCCATCTTACAAAACATTGAAAGGTTTATTGCTTAAATAATCATGAAATAAAAATTTTTGCCATTGAATGAGTAGTAGCCTCCTTAAAGAAGATCATCATATTGCTGAAGACATTACAATAGATCTTTTCCAGAAAATATAGTAATTTTTCATGTCTGGAATTTTATCTAACATTTTTTCCCTTATTTATAGAGGGCAAACAATATTTCTCAGACGACTTCTCTTTCCAACAAAGTCAAGATGTTTATAACAAAGAAATAAGCTTGAGACAAAAAAAAGAGAGAGAGAGAGAGATACTGTTATTTTTAGGAATCAACCAAGAGTTGTGATTGAGTAGTAACAAATTGATTCAAACACATATATTTACAATAAAAATAAAATGAACAGAAAATTGTCCTTTAAGTAGATTACATTTTCTCTTTTCCTATCTGTCAAGATGAGAAGTTTTCTCTTTAAATTTACAGGGATCTCAATTGCTTAAACTGTTTTCATACTAGCATTAACATCAATGGGCCTCATGGTGAGAAAAGAAGAGTCCCCAGAGTGTGTCTAAATGACATTCTAAAATGAGTCCTATTGCGGTGCTTGGGTGGCTTAGTCAGTTAAGCATTCAACTCTTGATTTTAGCTTAGGTAATGATCTCAGGGTCATGAGATCGAGCCCTTCCACACTCATCAAGGAGTTTGCTTGAAATTCTCAGTCTCCCCCCTTCATGCCCATGCACAAGCACTCTCTCTCAAATAAATAAATCTTAATAAAAATAAAATGGGTCCTATACATTTTACTCCATTACTGATCTTTTAATTTTGATTCATTTCATATTTGACACAAGGAGTTAAGTTATGGTAAAAATATCTGTAAAATCAGTCTACCTGTCAATGATAAGTATAGATCCTTAAAAGAGCTAGAGCTGATAGGCCACAATCAATTGAAAATATTCAGGAGGGAGTGGTGCCTGGGTGGCTCAGTCAGCTGAGCTTCTGACTCTTGATTTCAGCTCGGGTCATGATCTCAGGGTCATGAGACAGCTTTGTGTCGGGCTCCGTGCTCCGTGTAGAGTCCACTTGAGGTTCTTTCACTCCCTCTCCCACTGCACCTCTCCTCGCTTTCTCTCTAATAAAAATAAATAAGTCAAAAAAACAAAGAAAATATTTAAGAGGAGAATGGGGGTACTATTCCAAGTCCTGGAAAGGAAAAAGAAAAATGCACTCAAGAATTAAATTCATGGGGTTGAGAAGTCAGGTGAACATTCCACCTTTTATCATCTGATTTTATTTAGAATGTCTCTTAGAAAATTGTTCCCTGACATAGACCTGAGTGACTGAGCCTTACCCAATTTATATTAAAAAAGACTTGCCAAGATTCTAGCATATTTCAAATTAAATCTAACTCATGATCATAATTTTCTCCATATTTTAAAGTGGTGCTCCCTGCAAATATGAATAAACATACAGGGTTAAAATGATCTCTGAGAAGTCATTCTTGAATCTGTGAATATATTCTTAGGGATTCAAAGGTTTTTTTTTTTTTTTATAAGCATCACATTTTTCTGTGTGTTTATTTAAGTGATACTGTGAAAAATGACTGCTCAAAAACATTTGGATAACTTCTTTTATAACCAAACTTCCTATGTTAACATAACGTTTCTATTTATATTTAGGATCACACTAGAGCCACATAGTTCTTCTTTGATCATTAAAAGCAATTGAATAAGAGGCAGCAGACGATGTATTCAGGGAAAATAGAGTCCAAGTTGTACCTGAGAAGGTTTCCGGAGACTTGGAGCCAGGGCGGGGTCATCAGTGATGACTGATCCATGGCAGTACAGACAGGCATGTGAAGCTCAAAAGCATCTTACACCTTCTTGTTGAAGATAGTGGGCAGAGCAGACCTGAAAGCCCACTAAAATAGCAATAATGGAATTCAGATAAAACATAGTCCTCAGCTTTAAACAATAGGGAACAAAGGGGAAACACTGAAATTAAGTTCTCTCGACAAACTTTGGAATGTTGGATGAAGAATGTTGACTGATGATATAAAGTAAAAGAAGATACAGCCTCAAATACATGCAAATTTCAGTATGAAGTAGGCTGGGAACAAAACAAAAGGCTGAAATTAGGGTGATTAGCCATCTGAGTTTGCCTGGGACTATCCTGGTTTTAGGGCTGAAAAATCTCATGTCCCTAGAAACCCCTCAGTCTCAGGAAAACATGGATAGCTGATCACCTTAGCTGGAAGCATAGAGTATTATACTAAAGTTCATATACAGACTGACCTGCTTTCCTGTTTCCTCCATCCACAATCGTGCATTTAAAACAAGAGAAAAGAAATACGCTAAACTGGACTGATAGATGTTAGGTGTTAGATGTTTGGGTAATTTTAATTGGATTTATGCCTTTTGGTATTTTATAATGAAAAAACCTAACTGTAAGATCTACTTGTTATGTTATAAACTGTACTTGTGCTTATATAATAAATAATTACGTAAGTTTTTATTATGTATGCAATATGTATTTTTACATCAAATGTAAGGAAAATATTTATAAATATATCATTATAAAGTATAAAACCATCAACATATTCATAATCAGGGAAAAAGGCAACCCTGTGCCATAGCAGTTGGTCATACAATCATGTTACAAACGTGATGTAACAAAACAGTGTGCCACCTAGCAAAAGTGTTTCAATTTTAATTTTATTGACATATTTTTTGTTTGTATATGATTACTATTTTTTATCTGGTTTTAGAGATGAATTCAAGATATAAACCTTAGGGGTATATAGATACCTTTAGGTCTATAAATGATTAAATAATATTAGAAAAGAATTTAAGTATATACTGGTGTGAGATTTATTTTTTTGAAAAGGAGTTTGTATGTTCCTTAAGTTTGATGTACCTTTTTTCCCTCCTTGTTTAGGTGATCTGACAGATTTGAGTCCACTTAATGTCATTTTTTTTTTTTTTTATTTCCCAGTGCGTTTGGCCCACACAGTAAGCTGAATTTCAACATCCTGGTGTGTAACAGAACAGTTCGTTCACTACTCCCAGCTGCAGGTGGATTGAACTGGGTCACAATGGCACAATTCTTTATTGAATAAGTTACCATTAGAGGTTTTTAATAAAAAAATAGAGGTGCCTGTGTGGCTCAGTCTGTTAAGTGTCTACCTTCAGCTCAGGTCATGATTCCGGGTTCCTGGGATTGAGTCCCACATCTGGCTTCCTGATCAGTGGGGAGTCTACTTCTCCCTCTACCTCTATCCCTGCTCATGCTCACTGTATCTCTCAAATAAATAAATAAAATCTTAAAAATAAATAAATACATAAATACATAAATAAATATTTCTATTTTGGGATATAAGACAATCAGTTACTAAATATACTGAAAAGATAACACGAGTGAGATAATCAGAGTTTACTTATAACACCTAACAAGCATTGACATTCCATAGTTCATATTGGTTTAAGGAACTGTTTGACTCTGAACAAGAGTTTGCTAGTATGCACATTTTCTTGATATGAGCTTTTCTAGAGATCCTCAACAGACACTCCAGTCTGGAAAATGAAGCAGTGTTCAGTGTGCTACATTTGGGCCTAGGGCAGAGGTGAGAAGAGCGTAGGAAAATCATAATCTCGTATCCTCAGGATGTTCTTGTGCCACAATGAATATGCCACAGAATGGAGCAAGTATAGCTATAGTGTTATGTTTTCAAATCCATCAATCATGGTAATGAAAATTCTATCAAAAACTATTTTTTAATAAAACAATCAATACAATCTGACACACTACATATGAATTTCAGAAAATGAGTGGTGTGGGTGCTGCTCAGCAAATTTATCTAAGAGACTGGGAGTTTAAAATAGTATTATTTTGACTTCTAGGTACTATTTTAAAGCTTTATTTATTTATTTTAGAGAGAAACTGGTGGGGGGGGGTAGAGGGGGGTGTGGAGAGAGAGAGAGAGAGAGAGAGAGAGAGAGAGAATTCTCAAGCAGATGCCCCACTGAGTACAGATCCTGACACAGGGCTCAATCCCACAACCCTGACATCTGAGCAGAAACCAAGATTTGATGTCTGACTGACTGAGGCCCCCAGGTGCCTCAGCAATAGTTTCAAGGAATGTCTAGAACTGGATGTGACTTACAATAGGTCTTACCCCATTTCTACATGTCTGTGTACAGTTCATAGTTGGTACTGTAAGGCCCTAACTGTGAGTTGGCTTTTGGAATCATGAAACTCCAAGTTCTTTGACCTTTTGGTTCCATTGTGTTCCATCCCCGTGAAAACATGCAGGGTTCTGCAACCAACAATTTCCACTTAAGTAGAAGTAACCTCACAATGTTGTTTTCACTTTATATCTCTCAACTTTCAATTTTTTGTGAAAGGCTTGTCCAGTATATAATAGTAGGTTAACAAGATGGTGGTTGGTGGATCTGCCTTTGAAAACAAATAAACAAATCTGGGAGTTTTACCATTTGTTTTTCCTGAGATACCACTCCTCCTTATAGGAACAACTGAAAGTTGATCCATGAGTTGATTTAGAACGATGAAGACCCTAGGATGTGGGGGTGTCAGAAGAAATAGTGTTTATTTCTATAAGCAGCTTTGTCTTTGCTCTCAATGGAAGAATAGTTTTGGATCTGGTCAAGCTGGATTAACTCAAAGTCTATTAGCAAAAATGGCTGGAGTGTGAAGTATTGCTCAATGTTTCATCTGTTTGGATTTTTCTAGTTCCAGCCTCAGGATTCAGAGACCCCCATACCTTGTAGAAGCCTTCCTGCCCTGCTAGATGTTTTAAAATCCTTTCTTCCCAAGCACAGGACTAGCCCACCTACTTTTACATTCTTTTCTTCCCTCCTCTCCTAAGACTCAAATTCCATCAATTAAAAACCCAGGATTTTATTTACTGTCCCTTCTTCCTCTTCCTTTTTACAGCGTGGAGTTACGGCCGTAGTGTGTGTGTGTATATATATATATATATATATATATATATATATATATATAAATATTTTTTCAGAAATCAGATCATCCATTGCCTCAAGCCTCAAGTTGATATCAAGGACACTGGAAGTCAGCACCCCCTGGATGCTACAAACTTATGATGTTCTTGAGAAAAAAGACTAAGCCTTACTGATTTCTCTAGACCCAGAGGTAATGTGTAAGGCTTGTGGGAAATATTTGTTGACTGATGGGTGGAGTGACTGATGATTACATAAAAATAAGTGGGTGGGAAAGAGATAGACCTTGCCTACAGACCTCCAGAAGTGAGGTTTAAAGTGGACGGACAACAATAAGCTGAATAAATATGAGGGAATATAAGAACGGATAGCTCAGGAACATAGGGTATTGTGGGTGCACAGAATTTTGATAGCTATAGAATTACATAGGACCTCAGATTTTCCTGAGTGTGGATACACATGGATGCGTGCACACATCTTTCTGTGGACTGTACTATACATAATACAAGAGTAATGAGTATGCAAAAGTAACCGTCATAAAATGAGAAGAGAAAAACTGCAAGAGGTGGCTTAGGTGAGTTAAGAGTTATAGTGATTATAGCTACTTAAGCTTTGAGTAATTTTGAGGCACAGTATCATTAATGGAAAGCAGTAATTTTATTGTAACTGAAAGAACACTAAATTAAGTACAAGAATATGTGATTTTGTTATGTATTGTGCAGGTAGTGTAATTTTGTGCCATAAATTTAAAAATTTATATATGTAAGACTACTGATAAATTTTGCATACCACAGTGCCTGACACACAGTAAATGCTATTAATTATTTATTGGTAAGTTGTAGGTAATCATGCAGAATTCTTCAACTGTGGAGTTATAGTGTCAATGGATTAATTGTATGCTGGCTTATATCCCTAACAAAATCACTTGGAAAACATTCAGGTTAGAATAGGTACATTTTCCAATATGATCAGTATGATTTATGTTCTCCTTGTCTGTAACAAATCCATGTATATACATTTGTATAGGTATATATTTTTTGAAAGGACAAAAGCCTGGAGATCTGCCTAAAGCAGAAGTTTATTTTGATTTTCATCAACAGTGATACAAAAACGGTGTGTGTTTTAAAAATATGTAAGTATATTTTTGCCATGTGAGTAATATTTGTTGGTCTTTGCAATTTAAATCAGAGAGTAAATATTGCCAAAAGTCTACTGAATGTAAGGTGAATATAAATTAATTCCTTTGCTCAAGCCTCGGTAGAGACGATCTAAGTATGTGGAAAATTAATGAGAGGTAATTGCTAAATGTGAAGGGTTGGAGGTTCATATTGAAGGACACATCTGAATCCAAATAATGGAAGGTTAAGACCAAGCCAGGAGAGTAGGAGTGTTGTAACTGACACAAATGGGTTTGACGGATGCAGACAGCAGGAAGTGTACTTTAAAGGCCTACTACTGAATCACAGAATTTAAAATCCTTACCACCTTCCTCCTTTATCCTAGCAGATGACCTTCCTTGTACCACACTCTACAGAAAACATATACTATGGAGATCCCTCAACTTCTTGTCCAGTAGGATCATGTTATATTTCAGACAGAATGGGGGGAAAAAAGACATGACACCTAGGTATCATGATTACATTTTTAAATTTCACACATAAATTCTATAACCATGGAAACAGAGAAAAAATTCTAGGTAACATGCTGGATTAGCCAGGGCTCTCCAGAGAAACAGAATCTATCTCTGTCCTCTATCATCTCTCTATCTTCTATCTGCCTGCCTATCTATCTATCTATCTATCTATCTATCATCTATCATCTATCATCTTTCAAGAGGAAGAGGAAGACTTATAAGGAAGTGGTTTACATGATTATGAAAGTGACAGAAAGCCAGTGTTCCATTTTGAAGGCAGTCAGGCAAAATTCTCTCTTCCTTGGGAGGCCATCAGCCTTTTTGTTTTATTCAGACCTTCAACGGATTGGACAAGACTCATCTACACCAGAGAGGGCAGTCTGCTTTACTCAGTTTACTGATTCAAATGTTAATCTCATCAAAAACACCCTCACAGAAACACCCTGAGGAACATTTGGCCAAATATCTGCATACCCCATGCCCAGTCAAACTGACATAAAAGTAGCCACCACACATGCAAACTCTTGTCTGCTATATTGCGTATCAGAAGACACTGCATTTTGAGGGAAAGCTTGTGGCCCAAGAATTTCACATCCTGGCAAGATGTCATTTACATGTGACAGCAGCAGAAAGGATATTTTAGTTAGGCAAAGGCTCAGAAAGAACCCTGGTACATGTCCTGAAAAACATACTCAAGGATGTGTTATACATCTTTGTATTATAGCCAGTAAAGATGCAAAATTCAGTAACTTAGAAATATGAAACACGGCTGTATGGATAAATACAATAGATAAATCATTAATGTCTTGCTGGTACAGCAAAAAGCTTTGACCATCACCAATAATAGCACCAGATCCTCCAAAACAAAAATAAGTATTGTCCATAAGACATAAAATGATATTTAAAATTATAAATAATCAAAGAATGGCAAATTCAAATACAAAGCCATTGTTGGGACAATAAAATATTGATCATTCTTAACGTTGTGAAGTGAGACGTCTCTCCTTCACTACTCACAGGCACATTTCTTTTGGAAAACAACTTTGCAATATGAATTAAAAGTCATAAAAATGTTCAAGTCCTTTTACTCAACATTTCTGTTTTTAGCAATTTGTCTTAGAATATAATTCAAGGTATCCACAGGGGTATACAAAAATGTTCATGTAAAAATGAAAGATAAAAACTAACCTAACTTCCAAGACAGGAATGGAGATTGATCACAGCCACTCACACAAGGGAAAGTCATGCAGTTCTTGCAAGCCATGTTTGGAAGCCTAATTAATGATCTGATAGCCCATTTGCTCTATGGTCTTATATGTTAAAGACAAAATATAAATCCAAATGCAACAAAGTCTCAATTTTGTTAAATACATTTAGAGAGTTAAGAACTGGAAGGGTATGTGCCAAGAAGTTACCAATCCTTAATTATAGGAAATAGCTTTTCTACTTTGCATTTCTTTATATTCCCCAACATTTCTGCAGTAGACATTTATTCTAAAAATTAAATCAAGATTATTTACAGAAATGTCTATTTAAATTTTGCTTTATTACAAAACCAGCCTAGATTATTTATAAAAGCAAATAATTTGTCCCATTGATAAGCCTACAAAAAACAGAATATTTTATACTGCTACTGGAGCAGGGGAGGAGAGTTTTAATTAGCATGATTTTTGTGGAAATAAATTTTAAAATTGTGTAAAAAATGGCTTCCACAGAATTTATTTTTGACTCAGCAATTTAATTTATTGGACTATATCTTAAAGGCATAAAAATGCTCTGAAAGATGTATAAATATGGATTTCAATTGCAAAGCATTTGGAACAACCCAACTGTTAATAGTAAATGAATGGCTGAATAAAAAATTGTGGGTTCATTTGCTGTAATATTGGTCACTCATTAGAGATCATGTCAAAAATAATTCAATGAGAGGCATCTGGGTGGTTCAGGCCATTAAGCATCTAGCCTTCAGCTCAGGTCATGATGTCAGAGTCCCTGGGATGGAGCCCCACGTCGGGCTCCCTGCTCAGGGGAGTCTGCTTCTGCCTCTGCCCCTCCCCTCTGCTTGTGTTCTCTCTCTGGATCTCTCTCTCAAATAAATAAATAAATTCTTAAAAAAAAAAAAGAAAATTTAAAAGGAAGAGAAAATACATGCATAGTGCTTTATTCTATTTATTGGAAAAAAAGTTCAAATCTGTGAGGTTCAAGGATCAATTGTACATTTCCCAGCCTGTACCATATTTATTAGTGTCACTGAGTGATGAACATGAACAGGCTTTTTGAACCAGAAGGATTAGATAGGATCCAAGCAATAAGAAACTACTTTTCCTCATGGCTGCTTCTGCAAACCTTGCTCTGTGGATCTGTCTTCTTGCTCTTTGGTAAAATACTTCCATGTCCCAGAGCTTTCACCCTCCCTCAGATAGTGACAAATCCTCTTTCAGATGGTAGGAAGTCCAGATGGTATGAAGTCCAGCCCGTGTGATGTCAGAATGCCAAGTTCTCAACCCATTTCAAACTTTTCCTTCTTCCCTAGTTCAGGTCTGATTACTCAACCAAATTTGAAACTGTTCTTGCTCCCCCAGCTGAGGTCAAACTTAGAATGATGAAATGGAGATGAAAGTTTCTTCTCTATCTTCCTCTGGCCTCTCCTTGCTGCTTTTTGGGCCCCTCCAGAGCTAGCACCCACTGAGGAAGTAGCATGAAAGGTGTACTAGCTCAGTACTTTTACCATCTGTTAGTGACTTCTTTGTCAAATAGTTTCCAAATGTTGATTCTTCCTCTAGGGGCTGTTCTTCGAGATTTATTAAAGACCTCTTCACCTCCCACTGCTATCTGTCTCTGAGGATCACTCACTGGTCCCTAGCATGCATGATGGCTTTTCCAACTGGCTTGTTGCTCTCTGCTTTCTGCTCCTTCCCTTAGCTTCTGCATTGATGGTTAGCTTCCAGCCTCTATTGTGCAGATTATCTTGTCCCAGGAAAGACCTGTTCTTAGGCAGAGTCCTTTCAGAGGTAATCCATGGCTTGAACTTCTGCAGGCTCTATGTCTATGGGACACACACACACACACACTCTTCCATCTATATGCAAACTGACTGGTAGCAGTCCTCGTCTCTGACAGCCCAGCGCTTCCACCTTTAACCACAAACTCATTCCTTTAGATATTTCAGAGCATAGGTCAAATGTTAGTCTGTGACTTTACCAAACTCCAGGAGAACGGGGCTCTCTGTGCAATTCTCTTTAAGAACTCCCTACCTGGCTTGTGGTGAAGGGAAACATCCTCCTCCCCTTCCCTATTTTGAAGAGGAAAACACAGAACACACCAAGAACTCTTTCCAGAGGAAACGTCACTACTGGCCTCTTCATATAGCCTGAAGGGGTTGGTGGGGCTAATGCTAGAAGAACCAGTCTCATAGTCCCTTAATATACCTGCAGATGTCTAGCACCTTGTTCTAGCACATGGATGTTTGTCAACGATTGCAGTTGGTCTGTCTTTGGCATCTTTGTCTAAACCCTAGATAGAAAAAGTTACATTTAATATTCTGCTAAGGATATACATATCCTTCCAGTTACATGATAGTATTTTTAGTGACGACTGCCCTCATGGATGATGACACAATCAGGAGTTACAGAGAAAGCAGATGTGACAAGTACACATTACAGCCTAAATCCATATAACCAATGTAGGCATTGAGGGGAAACAATTAGCAGATTTTAACATTCTACTTTTTGTCTATCTCCACTGCTCAGGATGCCCAAGAAAGCCCCTTGCCATGGATATGGTTTGAGAATATACAAGCATCACCCGGTTGTTAAGTGAAAATGTGGAAAGAGATAGATTCCCCTTACTAAGGGCAAAATCAGGACAGAAATTCATAGATAACAATTTATTTTTGAAATAGAAGAAAAAATGACACAGTAGAGATGGCAATGCTTAGTGGATATTGTATGGCTTCTCTAGTTTTCCAGCCAAACTTGGATTTTGGTTATGTGATGAGCTCCAGCAAATGGGCTGAAGGCAGTTAAGAGTGGTGGGAGTTGTCCTTGTTCTTTTTTCTCCTTGTGTGGTTCCACGTTGAAATGGTAGCATCCCAAGATGGTGGAATGCCCTTTATCCTCAATACCTGAATAAATCTGTGGAACAGAGTTCCCTTCCAATAAGCCCTGGATAGCATGAATAAGAAATAAATCTCAGCTGTGCTAAGCTATTGGAATGTGGGGGATTATATGTAACCATGGCTACCTTATCCTGTCTTGACTAATCAAGTAGAACTAATGAATTAGTCTTCAACTCTAATAGTAATTAGCTAGAATTTGTCTTGCCTGCCTTCTGTGTTTATATCTGCCTCTTCTCTCTTTTTCTTCACTCTTGAGATCGTGTTGGCTCATCTTTTCCTCCTTCATGGTTTTCTCGGTCTCAGCACTCCAATCATCAAAATATATAAAAATTCCTATGAACCATTCTAACTCTACCCCACTACCCAGCCACAGTTTATCACCTTTTTTTTTCATAATCCCTAGACATTCCTAGCTAATGCCTAGATAATTCCTTACCAATCCGTTGCCTTATTTACCTTGTGTACTACATCATACAGCTTTAATTGTTTAGAAACATATTGCTCATGAATGTAACATGAACCCTTCTTAGGGTGACATTCAAGGCCCTTTGTATCAGCTTCATCTGCTCCTTGCAGTTATAATTACTGGTATTTCCCAACATTCCCCTGTGACCTCAAATAAGGCTGATCCTTCTCCCCACACTACATCATGTTATGCCTGTGCGCCCATTAGATGCACTCTGGTGTCTGTCCAGACTCTGGCCACCCTTCCAGCCCAGTGTAGGTGCCATATCCTCCTGGAGGGTGCCACTAACTAGGTCTTGGAGGTCTCTCCTTCTGAAATCTTCTGCACCATCTAAAGCACTTACTTGATTGCTCACCTGTGTGCTTTTTCAAAATCTGCCAAGGAAATTGTAGTTTTGCCTTCAATAAATTCTTATAGATGCCTCCATTCAGACTCTAAGGAATAATCTTTTCATCAATCCTCTGCTTTAATAACCATCTCGAGAAATAAAGTATGTAAATCACATCTAATTTTCTCATCTTAAGCATCAATCAATGACTTGGAAAAAGTAGGAGCCTGAACAATAATACTGAATTGTAAATGTTAACTACAAAATTCTATTTATTATTTAAGTTATGCGCAGTTTTTCTTTTAATTGCTCTGTAAGATACCTGAAGTTTCAGTTTTGTCAAGGGAATTTATGAATTGATCTCTGATTATGAACTTATTTCAAATTTACATATCATTGACAATTTACTTACTGAAATGTGTTCCTTAAGTAACCAAGTGTTACAGTTTGAATTGTATACCCCAAATAGATTTGTTGAAGCCCTAACCTCCAGTACCCCAGAACGTGACTTTATTTGTAAATAGAGTCAATGCAAATATGATTAGTTAAGGTGAGGTCATACTGGAAGGAGTAAGTTAGGCCTTTAATCCAATACGACCGGTCTCCTTATATGATAGACATGTACAGAGAAAAGATGTCAATGTGGAAACAGAGGCAGAGGTTGGGATGATGCATCTACAAGCCAGGGAATGCCAAAACTCATGTGCAACAATCAGAATCTGAGAGGCATGAAAAGATTATCCCTCAGAACCTAAATGAAGAACCAACACTGCCAACACCTTGATTTTGGCTTCTAGCTTCCAGAACTGTGAAACAATACATATCCATTGTTTTAAGCCACACAGTTTATGGTACTTTGTTAAATTAGCCCTGGGAAACTTATATACCAAGTTTTCAACATAACCACATTAACAGGAAGTACCATGTCATAGGACCCAGCGAACTATGACCAATGTACCAAATCCTGTCCATCATCTTTTTATAAATAAACTATTATTAGAACATAGCCGTACTCATTACATATCATCATAGCTGCTTAAATATTCCTATGGCAGAGTGAGTACTTTTGAAGAGACTACTTGGCCTAAAATATTTACTATCTAGTTCTTTACAGAATCAGTTGGCCAATTCTTGCTATATGCTACTAAGCCTTTCATTAAAAGATTGAAAATTCTAACAGTCAGATTTTCATTTAGCTCTCAAGGCTAAAAATCCATTATTACATATATTAATCAGGGAGGGCTATGCTGGGAAACGTAACAGCTATTTCCCAAATCTCAGCATTTTAACATGGTAAACATTTATTTTTCACCCATCTAATGTCCACTGTGGGTTTGAAGACTCCATTCTGCAGTGATTTGCAGGGTAGGCTACTTCCATCTCCACCGCTGCATACTTTTCTCTAAACCCTGTAGATTTGCAAAAAGTGGAGAATTGCTCAAAGTCTTTTCATGGCTCTGGTTAGCAGCAACATACTACATTTACTCTTACAACCATTATGTAACTGGAAAAAGCAGGAGAACAAATGGTTATTTATGAGTACTAGTATGCCCATCACGGTAATACTCAAGTAGTGTTAGTCTCATAAAATTAGCATTTCACTGGCTCCTGGAATGAAAAATATATACTCTCATCATCAATACTGGAAGATTCACAGATAAGTTCTACTTATAATAAGGGAATTCCTTAGGAATCTCTAGTATCTATTCATGAGCTTGTGATCTTTATAAATGGTGGGAGTAAGATTTTGTGCAACACTGTAAATAATGTTTTCTTTCCATTAGCTGTTGCCAGAGAAACACCTTGTGTGATTTTGCACACATTATAATTAGTAACTCCAATAAAAAAACAGGGGTACCTGGGTGGGTCAGTCATTGGCACATGTGACTCTTGATTTCCACTCAGTTCATGATCTCAGGGTTGTGAGATTGAGCCTTTCATCAGGCTCCATGCTGGGTGTACAATCTGTTAGGATCCTCTCCCTCTTCCTTTGCTCCCTTGCCCCACTGCTTGCACTCTCTCTTTAAAAATGAATGAATGAATGAATGAATGAATGAATGAATAAATAAATAAATAAATAAATAAATAAATAAAATCTCAATATGTAGACACTGGCACCAGGCTATATGTCAACATTATTATTAATCCTAGCCTTTTTCATACATAAAAAGAACTGGCTCCAGAAGTCACATATTTCAGTCATATATGTAGACAGATAAATTAGGTCTGTAGATTTTTCCATATAGGTTTGTAGGTGTTTTGCTGGACACAAGTAAATAAAAACAGTTAAATAGCACACAAAAGTAAGTGTTCTTAATCCCAGCTATTATTCCCTACCTGGGAGAGAATCAAAGAGTGAAATGAGGGTCAGTAGTGTATTGATCCATCTTCCCTCTGCCCTGTAGAGAGACTCATTAGGAAAAGAGGTCAGTGGGTGCTTGGGAAGGAAAGAGCCTTAGATAAGGTTTATGGCCCATGGTGTCCAGATACCTCCACTGCAGTGCTTGTTTCCCTGTGATGACAGGGCATGTTCAGATGTTCTGAGGATTAGGCAATTCTTCATGCTGCCCTCCTGCCGTTGGGCACTCCCAAGTCCTTTACATCGTGTCCCAGTTTATGCTTTCACCTCATTGCCAGTGGATCCCTCTGCCAGCATGGCAGGCGGGGGAAGAATGTGTGGTTCCTCCTCCAGTATTTCCTCACCATTACCAGTGCTCCCCTGCTTAGGACATCCATGGGAATGGGTGAACCTCTCTGTGATCTTTGCCTTTCCTTAAAAAGTTTGTTTTTCTATATCCACTCAGTTTGATTATTTCTTCTCAATCACCTTGGTGACATTTCAGCCTTAAGGTTTATCTGAAATGTGACCATTGCTGATTGATTGCTTCTAGAGAAGCTGATACAGCCATCTCAAAAGTTAGCGAGAGTCAGGTGCTTTTGTTCTCCTTTGGATCGAGGATGGTCAAATCAGTTAACTTCAAAACATAATTGTGTACTCCAGTTTTCCTCATAAAATCTGAAAATCATGGTGTAATCACTTGAAGTATTAAACTGTATAAATATGCTTATCCAGGCAAAATGTAAAAAATGTAAATAAAGCCAAGAAAATAATCTGGAAAAAGAAGTAGAACTTTATCACACACACTCAGTGTGATGATAAATATGTATTAAATCTATAGATAACACTGTGAATTCACGCTTCTTACAGAAAGAGAGCTCACAGAAAGTGAGCTTTTAAAATCTAAAATCAAGTTCTGTAATAACATGGAGCCACTGAACTCAATAAATTTTTAAAAATTGTTCACATTTGTGAAGCAAAAAAAAAAAAATTGAGTTTCAGCAGTAGATGATGTTAGTTTTACATAAATTTGACCAATCGCACATACAATGCTATGAAAAATCCACCACTTCCCAAGTGCTGATGTCAGAGCTTGACTCCATTGGACCCAAATTGGATCCTCATATAAAGTTTATAAAGTTTGTCTACATACTTAATCACATCTATTTGCATTGATTCTTACAAGAATCCCACAAAGTAGGTATTATGATCTTCGTTTTGAGGTTTGAGAAACAGGCCTCACTGAGTGAGTGATCACCTACCTGTCAGGTGGTCTGTTAGGTTCTGTTAGGCTCACGGAACAGTAAATTATCTTGAAGACCAGATCTCTGACTCCCTCTATGTGTTCAAGAGGCCAAAGAAACAGGAAAAACAATGTGATTGTCAGTTCTTAATTAGCAACCAGAGCTCCTAGTTCATTGAAATGTTTAGATATTTCCCTCCTTGGAGTCTTCATAAATGGCTCTGTTCACTGCCTGCTGGAAGTTCTTCCCATATAGTGTCTCTGTTCACCCTTGATATGAGTCTACCTGCTTATTCCAGGCATTTTCATCTTGTTCTTAGGTATGTTTCATTGGTAGAGGGTTGGGGATGGCTTTTAATTTACTTTAGGCACATTTCATGTGTAAAGTTTATAATCCTGAACATAGTGAAATAAGTGATCTGATCATTTCTAAATGAGAAAGGCTAAGGAAGTTTCATTTAGGAAAAAATGAATTTTATTTTTGTCATAAGATTATTTGATCTTTTCCATGTTCCTACAAGCACCCAGTGCATGCAAAAACTTAAAAAGTAATTTTTCTATGAGATCCATATTAATTATTTCAAGAAAAATGTGTGGATATAATAGGAAAATTCCTGAAATGTAATCAAATAGCAATAAAATATTCATTAATAGCTGAAATGTATTAAAATCCAGGACCTGTCCACAATCCCTATATCTGATGTACATTGGCAAATTTTTCTTTTACTCTGGCTATCAGGAAGCTCAGAGTCTAATTTATGGCCTAATTTCCATTAACTATATCTTAATGCCATTCTCCATTTCTCTCACAAGTTTTATATTGACAAGATATATGTTTTAATTATAATTTGCCTCAATACCATTATGGAAACTGATGTGCTTTGTTGAACATTGTTTCAGTGTTTATTGAGCACTTATTATCTATTCGATCGGTGGATACAAAGATAAATGAGTCTTCCCTCCAGCAAATCATGAATTCACAATATACAAATAAATAAATATGCAAACAAACAAATAGCACAAGCGTAAGGTCCAAAATCCTGCATGAATTTTTTGTTGAACAAATGTAAAAATTAGTGCCTGGCTAGAAAAATAGTAAAGTGTAAGACATTTTAAAACATAACATTTTAAAAAATAAAATTTCAGAGAAAACCATGTTAAATGCTTAAAGTTGGGGGGAAAATGCAACTTATTTGAGAGTGATTTCAAGAGACAGAACCGGCGTCTGTGGGGCTCAGCAGTTATGGTGCATAGACCACTTCCTGGTGCTGCAGGGTCCCACCTTGCCTCCCCATATTTGATGTAGGTTGGAATCCGTGTTATACTGTTGATCTCACCTGCCTTGAGCACGTGGTATGAAATCTGAAGAGCTCTCCGAAGAGCCCAAAAGACTTTATTCTCAGGTCATGTTCAGTTGGGTTACTCTATTGGGCATTGAAACACTTTCCTTCATCCGCCATCTCACAAGGACCCACCATAGTGGGAAAGATCTTTTGAAATGGGAGAGAAAAAAGTATAAAAGGGAATAAAAAAAAAAAAATCGATCCCAAAGTGAAGTCTTGGCAGTTCAGAGCAACAGGATCCCTAGAGTTGCACACTTACACACAACTAGTGATGTCTTACAAATACATGAAACATGGGAAGAATTGGTTTGGAAAGAAAAAAAAAAAGTTTTTATGGAGATGCCGTAGAAGGCTTTCAGAGTATCTACTGCTGAAAGCACAGGAAAGGTTATTAAATGGTCTGATGTAGCCATAAGCATCTTATATTTTCCAAAAATGAGCAATGGAGTTCCTTTGCAGCAGCAAGCCAGCACACAAGGGATTGTACAGTTCACGAAGCATTCTGTAATCCTGCAGTCCATCTTCTGAAAGACCCGTACGAGGTAAACAGCTTTTTCTTTCCTTTCTTTTCCCATGTTATCTTGAGAATGAGGACGGTTAAGGCAAAGAAAGTGAAGAGCTTCGCAAAGGCACTCCGCAGATTTGGCTAAAGTGAATTCCTCCTACCTCTGCTTGTTATCAAAGCTGCCTGTGGTACAGAAAGTGCTTTGGGCCACACACATTTCAACTTGTAAATGTGTTGCAAAACACGAGTAGGACTTGCTAGAGAGGTCTCATCTTGTGCAATAAAAGTAGGTGAAAGTTGAAAGTATTCAGGTCACCCAAAATTGTCCCAATAGAGCAGATTTTACCCTGTTCCCCATCTCTCCCAAATTCATTAGTCCCCTGAAATATAACAGTTTATGTTAAAAACGGTCAATAGGTGAATGGCCTCAATGTTCACAGTACATTTAGATATAGAAGCATCCAAGGAAAGAGATACCAAGTCAAACCCCTCTTTGAAAGAACCTTACAAATGAGGCCAAGTGAAGAGATAGGAGATTTCACCCCTGGGTGTACCATAAACTATTTCAAATCAAAGCCTCACTGACTTTAATCTGAGGCACTAACAGCCAAGAGAAGATTAATAAAGGCTATAAACACTTGACTTGTATCTGGGTGGGTTTTTTTTATAATGTGCCCTGCACTGGGGGATGGTAAACAATCCAGGCCTAGAGTGTTCCTCCTCTGCCTTCTGCTTCCTGCACCCCTCAGCTGAACAAACACGCAGACACAAGATTTCCTTCTCCAAACACACTGTGTGGCTGAAAAGCCTTCATTCATTTTTATTTTTATTTGTTTATTTATTTATCTGAGAGATAGAGACAGCATGAGCAGAGGAGAGAGGGGCAGAGGGAGAGGGAGAAGCAGACTCCCCGCTGAGCAGGGAGCCTGACTCAGGGATGGATCCCAGGACCCTGGGATCATGACCTGAGCCGAAAGCAGATACTCAACCAACTGAACCACCTGAGCACCCCTGAAAAACCTTTAGATCTGATTTTTCCCTGTGTCCATTTTAGTACTTATTTACTTGAACTTTCTAGGTCTCATTTATGTGATCCCTCTTTCTGGGTTTTGACATTCTGTTTCTGTTTTCTGAGGGCCTTCATCAGAGCTGGCCTGTTCAGTGCCTGTCAAGTCTGCTTTGAGTCTTGACCACACCGAGGCTTAGGGCTGGCTGGCTCTAAACAAAACCGTGGCAAGGAAATGATAGCTCAACGCTAGGGCCCTCACTTATGGAACTTTCTTCTTTTTGCCCCTACACTTACCCACTTTGTTCCCCTTTCTTTCTCTCCTTCTCCATCAGTCACCATTTTAAACCCAAATGCTATCCCCCCATCCCTCCACAAGGCTCCATGGCACCTGGCTCATGTCTCCTTGTTGGGGCTCCTGTATGCTTGGATGCCCCTTCCAGGTCTGACTTCACTGGTAAGTGTTGGGTGCTGCCCTAGCACATGCTGGCTGCTTGGTGCTCTGGTATGGAGGCGATGCACTCCAGGCCTTCTTTTCTTTTCTGGGCCACCTGCACTGTCACAGTGGCCTCCTGGAGACTGTATTAAGGATTACGGGACGAGCTTGTCAAAGAGAACAAACAGGCTCCCCTCAGTCCTGTGCTATCGATTCCTTAGATCTAGACTGGGGCCTGGAAGCTTTGTATTTAAAACGTGATCCAGGTAATTCTTAAGCAATCATAACAGATAGGAATTTGGGATGGCTGCTTCTACTCCCAAGAGAGTTCAAACAGGATGCGTTTTAGATAGACAGGCAGAGAAGGAAGAAACCTGTTAGAGGCATTTGTTTAAACTGCTAAAGTTTCAAGGAAGCCCAGGACCCAGCATAAGCCTTTTCCAAGAATAATAGGTTGTGGGGCCCAGCAGCCCCCTCACCCCACTGTTACTTTGTTTGCCTAAAGGGAGCTATAGAGGATGTTAGAGATAAGGTGGGGTGAAGCCCAGTCCAGGTGCAGCCTGCTGATAGTCAATGGAGAGGCTTCTACTCAGAAAATCCCCCTCTGAGTCACAAAACTCATCTTTTTTTTTTAATAATAAATTTATTTTTTATTGGTGTTCAATTTGCCAATATACAGAATAACACCCAGTGCTCATCCCGTCAAGTGCCCCCCTCAGTGCCAGTCACCCATTCACCCCCACCCCCGCCCTCCTCCCCTTCCACCACCACTAGTTTGTTTCCCAGAGTTAGGAGTCTTCATGTTCTGTCTCCCTTTTGGATATTTCCTACCCATTTCTTCTTTTGAAACATCGTTTTAAGCAATGATTTCTAGAGGAGAATATTTACAAGCTCAAGCTACCAGGGATGTACCGTCCCCTCTATTTGCATAGTTCAGCCCTTCTCAAACCTTTTGGTCTCAGGAAACCTATGCTCTTAAAAATGGTCAATGGCCCCAAAGAGCTTTTTTTTTTTTTTTTAAAGATTTTATTTTTTATTCATGAGAGACGCAGAGAGAGAGGCAGACACACAGGCAGAGGGAGAAGCAGGCTCCATGCAGGGAGCCCGACGTGAGACTCGACCCCAGGTCTCCAGGATCACATCCTGGGCTGAAGGCAGACGCTAAACCACTGAGCCACCCGGGCTGCCCCCCAAAGAGCTTTTTTAAATTGTGAGTTGTATTTATCAATATTTAATTATATCTGAAATTAAAACTAGGAAATATTTTTAATATTTACTTATTGATTCATTTAAAATAAGGGTAAGAAACCATTACATCAATGTAAGTTATTTGTATGAAAAGTAATTGTATTGTCCAAAACACAAATATAGAGGGAGAATGTAGCACTGTTTTACATTTTTTACAAATCTGTTTAATGTTTGGCTTAAAAGTCGAGACATTGGAACCTCATATCTGCTTCTGTGCTCAGTCCAATGAGTAAGAAGCAATATCACAGGTCATGTAGCCTCTGGAGGATATTCCCATCCACATGAGGGACAATGAAACTCACAAAAGCCAACATCTTGGTACTATTATCAAAACGGTTTTGATCTTGTGGGTCCCCTGCAATGTTGTTGCAGGGATCCTTGGCACACACTTTGAGAACCATCCTCTCCCATCTTGTTTCTTGATTCTCATATGGACATAATTTTATGTAGAGATATACTGGAATAATTTTCTTTGTGAGCAAAGCTTACCAATAGTGGTTTTTAATACCACTTTTATGAATGTTCAAGAAGAAAATGTCAAAGCTGCGCATGAAGTCTTTTGCAAATGTGTGTTAAATAATCTTCCTAAGTTTAACTTAGTACCATGTTTATTCTTGCCAGGAAACATTTTTCTCTCTCTCTCTCTTTTTTTTTTTTTTTTGCCTTTTTAAAAAATTTAAATTCAATTAGCCAACATAAAGTACATACTTAGTGTCAGATGTGGTGTTCAGTGATTTACCAGTTATGTATAACACCCAGTGCTCATCACATCATGTGCCAGGCAACATTTTATCTCGAAAAGATTGCACCTTCTGGAAATTAAAAAAAAAAAAAGAATCTAGGAATTGGTACAAGTGGTAGTAGAATGTATGACACGTGTCATGTATTCATGACCTGGGGACACAGTTCACTCCGGGAAACAGGAAGTTTCGATTCATCTTTGGGGAGGGTGTGTCATGCAACAGCAGCTGGATTTAGCTTGTCAAGTAAACGTCAGCAGTGGATGACCATCCCTTATGGAGTCTGCACTACTAAAGATTAAAATGGTAAAGGAAGTCTGCTGTGGACCTTGTAGGTAATATAAAGGCAGTGAGAGTACACGGTGTGTGCACATGCACAAGTATGTGTGGGCTGTGTGTGTGTGTGTGTGTGCACGTGTGGTACACCGTACTACGGCATATCTACAGGCAAGACCTTCCAATGTGGGACATACAGCTTATATCTCTGTGTATTTCACTGTTCACTGTTACGCCCACCCCACTGTCACCCATGCATAGATGTCTGGAAAGGACTGAAGCCCTCCATTCTGTTCCTGCCCTGAAAGTGGGGGTGAGTTTCTGATGCCATATCCCGAAGCAATGCGAAACGAGGCAGTGATCTTTGTGAAGTGGGGGAGGTTATTTTCTTCAATGACAACAACCATTTTGCAGAGTAAACATCGTAGGCTAATGAGCCTCCTTAAATTCCAGCATGTCATGGACTTGTAGTGTTGCAAATTAAAAATAGCAATATGTGGGGCTGTAGAAAACCCTGCACAATACTTAGAGTGTACCCATTGACTTAATTGCCTGAAAAATCTCTGCAATTATTTTATCAGCCCAGAAACAAGGAAATGACTATTTCAGGACAGAAGAGTGTAGAGGGTGGACCAAAGAGAGAGGAGAAAACAGGGAATCCCAGGAGCTGATGGTGAGTCAAAATGACAAGGGAAGATGAGGACAGAGTCAGCATCCAGCTGGAGACTTCTTCATGCTTGGATCAAGATTTTGGCAGTGGCATTGCACAATGTATTTTTTTATTTAACAATTTGTAGTCAATGTGGGTTATTGATCGTTACTTAGCTCAGTTCAGTTTTTTTGAGCACCCACTCTGTGTGCCACATGGTGCATCAGACGTGAGGGACAAAGGTGCATCAGATGTCACTCCTGCCCTCAGGGAGGTGAGGCCCATCAGAAAGGACACGCTATCCTAGTGTGATGCAGCACACTTTCTCTTACTGCTAAATGCAACATTCATTTTCATGTTCACATGCTATAAAGCACATCCATTTTGTGACCAGTTATTGAAACCACAGATCTTTGAGTGTGCAAAGAGTTCCTTTTCAGAGAGGCTTTCCCATATTTCCCAAAGATGGGAAAATGTATTCTCTAATGCCTGCCTTCAGCTAAATATACGTATAAGCCTTTGTGTGAAGTACCGTTTACTGCAACTAATTTAAGCTGGGATATATCGTGCAAAGTTGGAGAACAATAGGATATCCAGGAATCTCTTCTATAGCAAGTTGAATAACTATAATTAAGGAGAGTTTTGAAAATGCGGTGGCCTCAAAACACAAGTGGCTACCGAATAATAACCAAGCAAACTTGGGGTAGCTACAATCAGAGAAAGAACGAACACATTAGCAGCATAGCAAGTAAGAGGATATGATTCCTAAAAGAAGAGGGGGCTATTTTAGTGACTGGGCTGTAGAAAATCAGGTCAGACAATAAGGAAAAAGACCTTCTCTGAAGACGCTATTTGTTGTCTACCCCCCTTACCTGAATTTGTATCCATGGATAACATTTGATTAGCAATCACATATCCAATTCCAAGGAGAAAAAAAAAATCACAAGCATTAAATGTACCCACATGGAAGATACCTGCATAATTACTTGCGCAAGAGATTATCTGCTTTAAAGCAAAAATTAAAAGTGAAAACCTTAAAATAATATCCATAGCTACTGGCCATTCAATGAACTGCCTTTTCAAAAAGACAGGTAGAAAAGGTAGAATTAAAGATTGAACAGTAATATAATTCTATTCCTTGTGAACTATTTCAGTAAGAGAAACCCTTAGGAATTCTTTTTTATTATTATTTAAATTCAATTAATTAGCATATACTGCATCATTAGTTCCAGAGGTAGAGTGCAGGAATTCATCAGCTGCATACAACACCAAGGGCTCATTCCATCATGTGCCATCCCTCATGCCTGTCACCCGGTTACCCCATCCTCCCCCCACCCCCTCCAGCCACCCTCAGTTTGCTTCCTATGGTTAAGAGTCTCATAATTATAGTTTCTCTCCCTCTCTGATTTCGTCTTGTTTTGTTTTTCCCTCCCTTCTCCTATGCTCCTTGTTTTGTTTCCTAAATTTCACATAGGAGCGAGATTATATGATCATTGTCTTTCTCTGACTTATTTTGCCTTCGTGATTCTTAACTATAATTATAATTTATACAAGGAAAAAGCAAGATGGATATCCTGAAGTAGTTATGACACTTATGGGGTAATCACCACCAGCCCTACCCATTTTACTGCCCAGTTACACACTTGTGAATGCACACTCTGATAACACCACCACCATCACTACATGCATATGCACGCCTGCAGAGATCACTGCATCACTACATGCATATGCACACCTGCATAGACATACACACACTCACCAATGTAATATCTCTAATATGTTGGAGGAGAAAAATGGCTGTGTGAATTCGATTCCAAGACTGGCATAGCCAGAGTGGTGAACTACTTGACTCAGTCACCATTGTGCATCTATTAATACGTCACACAACTTACTTGTGACCATTTTTCAAAACTTGCTAAGTAGATTTCATTTCTTGACATTCCATCCACATTTCACTCTGCTTTTCTTGTTCTGTATTCCTCTTCCTCCTCCACTGCATGTATCATCCATCTTAAATTACTTTTATTTATTTTCTTTTACACTCATTATATTTTTTCTTTTCATTTTAAAGATTCTATCTATTTTATGCTTCTATCTATCTATCTATCTATCTATCTATCTATCTATCATCTATCTATCATCTATCTATTTATCTGAGAGAGAATGTGCATGGCGGTGGGGGCCAAGGACAGAGGGAGAGAATCCCGAGCACACTCCCCACTAAGCATGAAGCCCCACCTGGGGCTTGATCCCATGACCCTGAGATCATGACCTGAATTGAAACCAAGAGCCAGATGCTCTACCGAATGAGCTACCTAGGCACACCTATACTTTTCATTTTCAATCATGTTGCATTTAAGCCAGTTTTTAGCCCTGTTAGGGAGAGATTTAAAGTTTTCAAGCTCAAAATCATTACCTGCCATACTAATGTGAAATCTATACAATGCTCAAAAACGCCTTCTTTCAATTAAAAAAGATTGGACTTAGTGTTTTAAAATTCAAAATGAAAAAGAAATGTCTTCTACGGACCCTTCCTATAAGACATTTTCAATATATGTACATTTTATCCACAAAGAATTTTTATATATGGTTATGACAGAACAATTTTGTCTAATTTAACTGATTTCCTACTGGGCAATCAAGTTGGTATAATTAGTTGCACTTTGGGATAATTCTGTGTAGCATTCAGAAAGATATGAAATATATACATGCACATATGTATTTATATACACTCCTATCTTTATAAATCTGTCAGCTACAGCTGAAATTAAATGTTTCTATAAGAGTCCCTTATGCAAAAGAAAATTATATTATTCCTTGTTTCTCTTTCCAGACTTCACAAAATGTAGAAAATAAAATTACCAAAGCTACCCATATAATTAAAATAATAATATGATGTGTTAAAAATAGTTCTAATGCGAAAAACTTATGCTGTGTTATAAACATTATTAGCATCCATTTTTACATGAAATCAAAGAGCTAAAAAATCTTACCCCCAGAAAAAAGATAAGAAACTAAACAATAAAAGAAGGAGAGACAGAGTTCCAAAAATACCCAGTTGTGTAATTTGAGCATTGCCATGAAAGCCAAATGAAACCAGGGAAATAAACAGAGAGCTTTAGAAAAGGTCGGGATAAACATCCCGGCAGATTTAAATTGACTGGGGTACTAATAAAGCTTAGGCTTGAGAGCCTCTCATGTGGGGGGTCTCGGTGAGTTCTAGAAACCACTGGTGTTCCAGTTGCCTCAAAGGGGTCTCTGAGAAAAGGGACTCCAATCTTCACATCCCTGGTAATTTGCTGTGATCTCTTTTCTTATTCTAATAAGTATTCACATTTGGGCTTAATTCTGTATTCATAATTTTGTGCTGTTTTATTTAGAATGTTCTCTAAATACGGTTGCCAGATGTATTAATCTGCTTGGGCTGCCATAACAAATACCACAGACTCCGTGGCTTAAACAAGAGAAATTTATTTGCTTACAGTTCCAGAGGCTGGAAGTCCAAGATTAAGGCTTCTTCTGAGGCCTTGTGGAGGCCCATCTTCTCCCTGTGTCTTCTGTGGTCCTCCTTCTGTCCATGTGTCCAACTTTCTTCTTCTTGTAAGGACATCAGCCATATTGGATTGGGGCCCCATCAAATGATCCTTTTTTAACCGAATTACTCTCTAATGACCCTACTTCCAATAAAGTCACATTCTGAAGTATTAGGAGGTGACAATGTCAACATATGAATTTTGAGAAGATGCGATTCAGCCCATAATACCAGATTTAGCAAAAAAAAAAAAGAAAAAGAAAAAGAAAAAAGAAACCCCCAAAACAGAAAAACGGGACTCCCAGCTAAATGTGAATTCCAAGTAAACAGTAAATATGTATGTCCCCTGAAGTATTTAAGATATATATACACATATGTACATATACACACAAAAATTATTCATTGTTTTTCTGAAATTCCCATTTAACTGGGAGCCCTGTATTTTACTTGATAGCTCTATCCCCAAATTACATAAACTTCAGGCAGGAAGAAGTACTCAGAGAGGGAGAAATACTCAATGAGGAGTCATTAGGATGATTTCACGTTAGGACTGAAAGACACAATAGGGAACCCCAAGCGCACCCCCCCACCTAGTGCTGAGTGTCCCGAGGCCTGGGTTGCAGAAGGGCTAGGAGCCCCAAGGCTTCACTGTCCCTCCCAGGCCAAGCCCTCCCCATGCTGAGAAAGTTACTAGAACCTCGCTCTGCATGCTCACTCCAGGGCAGCTTCCAGAAGCCAGCTGTGAGTCAACAGGGTTGGGTTTGGCTCTCGACCCATCTGCTCAGTCACACTGACACACCAGAGCACCCAGGGCCCTTGAGGTTATCTGGCTGTCCACCCAACCACCCCCGCCAACTGGAACACACTCTGAGGTCTCCTCAGGCCCCTGGCGAATCACCATACTTGAAGGCGGCTACGAGGGCTAGCTCTGAATTGCAGTCTCCTTTATGACAGTTCTTTAATTATGAAGCCCTTTGAGAATCCATGAACACTGTGGATCTTCCAGCCCCAAAGCATACCAATTCACCAAGACAACTGTGCATCTAATTTCAGGAGACTCAAAGAGCTCCTAAAACCCCATCTTGGAAACACGGGTTAAGAGCCTCTGCCTTATACCAAGTGAGGCCCCAGTATATACTGGGAGGTTGCCACCCCATTGAAACCGTGCTTGCACACACACCCTAACAGTGATGTGTGTGTGTCCTGAGAAACCCAGGACACTTCGTCCAGGATGAGGTGTGTCTTGCAGCATAATACATTCATGAAGTGAGGAAGCCTGGCAAGCAAACCACTTCTGGAGCTGCTAAGTTGCATTTTTAATAAAGAATAATTTCTGAGAAACTAGAGAAGTTCTCAAAGAAGGGACTTCAGGCATCAGGGAGGGCCGAGTGGGAAAAATCTCTGCATGTGGGCCCATTTGCCAGCACCCATGAGAGCACATCATGTCGGGGATCCCTCGCACCGGCTGTGCAGGGTGCTGCTAGGGACCCGATTAAGAGCTGGCATTCAAGGACTGCTCGCAATGGCGTGGGCACCGTGCAAAGCCCTCTGTCAATGCCTCTGCGAGGCAGATGCTACTAGGGTCCCCTTTATTCTGCTGGAAATGTAAAGGCTGAAAGAGTTTTTGAAGAACTTGCCCCAAGTCAAGCAGGTTCATTCCCCGGAGGGCTTGAGGCCCTGTCTGCTGGCTTCCATGAGCCATCCGCATGGTCCCTTCCAGATCTCCTTGCAGCCCTCCCAGTTTCAAGCTCACAGGCTTGCCCTGGATCTGCTCTGCCCACTTGCTGGGCTCCTCTTTTGCCCTCTGGGCGGACATCTGGCATCTGGGAGAACTCCAGAGGCCACTTTTGGGCTTTTGTTCTCAGAGCCTCTTAGGAGAAGGTTTAGGAAGATGCTCCAAAGCCTGATCACAACTGGAGAATTTGGGTCTGCTTCTTAAAAAGTATATGGGATTGGCACAGATGCTTTCCCTCCATAATTTTGTTCTTAAAAAGATAAATATGTGGGTTACTGTCTCAGTGATACAAGTGAATGGACAAGCCCTGGCATTTTGGAGCATTTTTCTGTTTTGTTTCTGTTTTGCTTTGTTTTAAAGCACATATCTCCCATCCTTTGATCTAGGGACCTGAACCTCCTGTTTGGGTGATAGAAAACACTAAACGAACTACGACTTGGCTTGGTCATCTGACAATAACGTAATCCAGCAGTAAGGCATTTCCAATCTAAGCCTTGTTGAGCCAGTCAATTTCTCTCCTTTCTCTCCCCTCCTAGCCACCAGCCTCATATATTAGGACCCTCCCAGGGCTTCCTGCTTTGCATGTCAGAAAACCCAACCTCCCCTCCGGGTTCCTCACATTTTTAAAAAATAGGTCTTAAGCCTCCTCTGTCCTTTGAGGAACTCTCTGCTTAAAGCCCTCTGCTTAGGATCATTCCAGTGTACACGTTGTGAATTTAAACCTATTGTGAATTTAATGTGGTCTAATGAGCTTTGCTTAGGAAAAAAGTGCTCTTGGGTCACAGAATCACATTCATTGCTGTCGCCAGCCAGCTTTTAATTACATGCTTTTGATTACCAGGGCAACGAGGGGAGAGACCGGGTCCTCTGGGTGACCTCATCGCCACCAATAGAAAAACAAGGAAAATAACAGGCATTCTATCTGAGATGGAGCATTACTTTTATCCAGTAGGACAGCACATTTGTAGAATGACTTTATCTTGATAATGTTGAGGTAACTGTTTCTTGATCAGAAGCCATTCTCTTTTTAGACTTTTAACTTCTTGAGAAGAGTCCTTTTCTTTGGAATTTTTTGCTCTGCCAACCGACACGCAAGCACAAACTCACATTCCACATTACCTAATGCACGACTTTCTGCTGAGTTAGGATTTTATTCTTCCTTAAGCTGATTGACAGAGAAATGTTTAATGTCTCGGGAAAGGAATGTGCAGCTTAGAAGCTCCAGGGATCAGGTGTAAGGCGAAGGCAGATTGTGATCTCCAGGGAAGGAAGAATTTGCCTGGAACACTGAAATCACAGCTGGCCAATCGGAAGGAATGAGTTTTGACAACAGAAGCAGTGGAGATCTCTGCATTGGGAGGAAAGGTGAATGGCCCAGTTGGCCAGAAGGTCGGCCATGGCTGGAAGTGAGAGCATCCAGGTGTCCCAGGGACCAGCAGGGCTCCGCCCACATTTCTGTGCCTTTGCCACCTCAGCACACCTTGGCCCTGCAGGCAGCCGTAGGCCGGAGAACCTGTATTTTTTTGTCTGGGGCTTTCTCTGAGGAGTGAAGCCTGCTTTGCTCACCCATGAAACAGGCCCAAAGGGCCAGGAGATTAATACCCCTTGGGAGTGAATCCAGTGACCCACTAAAGTTAGTGTAGGTATCAGAGAGCTATGCTTCCTAAAGCCATGCATAGCCACTATGTAAAACAAGAATTTTTATTTATTTATTCATTTTTTGGTTATTTCTCATGAATCTGGAGGTAAGAAATTCAGGCAGGACACAGGTGGGCAGTCTTCAGGTCTACACTGGGTCTCTTGCTGAGTTGCCTTCTCGAGAGCGGTGAGGCCCAGGAAGGTCCCCTTCACGTGTGTGGCTCTCGGGTCCTCCTCAAAGTGGCCTCTTTCTCTTCACACCATGTCTCACTATTCAGTGGATGAACCTAGATTGTTTCCAGAATGGCAGCCAGCTTCCTTAGCAAGTGTGGAAGTGGGGGTTTCTGGGTCTCCTTCTGGCTCAGGACCTGCCCAACTGTACCTCTGTCACCTTCTATTGGTAAAAGCAAGTCACCTGCCAGGCCTGTCTGAGGGGGAAGAAAAACAGACCCTGTCTCCCCTTGTGAGGAAGGGCAGGCCTGTTCCTCCAGGGAGGGAAGATCATCTTCCGCAGGGTGTGGGTGTGACCCCTCCGGGGTCAGAGCAGGAGGTCGCCAGGTGGGAAGTAACCAGGAGGTAACTAGAAGGTAACCTGGAGGTAACCGGGCAGCCTGGGTGAGTGTGGGGGCTGGCAGGCTTCTCCTTTCCTAGCTCAATACCTCCCTCCCTTGATCATGGGTCCTGAGAGCACCGCCCCAATTAGCCACTTGAGCTCGATGACTTTTCTCAGGGTCTGCTTCCAGGGAAGCTCAAACCTAAAAGCCAATGATGGAGAATATTGATGGCATAAAAATATCAAGGACACCTTTTCCTCTTGAAAGCTGTGAGAGGGAATGGGGGGCGGATGAGAGACCCTTAGAGCGATTTGTTCTTTCCCCCAGTTTTACTTTCTCAGGATAAATTCAGCAAAAAGGGGTGAGGATTTTAAAAGAAGCAACGTGACCTATGTCTCCTTTTCTCCCATTGACAGCATTCCGGGAACCAGAACGTTGGCACCATCCTCTCCTCTCTGGGCTTTGGAAACAGGGCATCATGAGTTGTTCTCCACTAAGAGGCTGTGAGGAGTCACTACAAATCCTGTTCTCATCCCTCTTTGTGTCAAAAAATGAGTCTCCTGTCCAGAGCACCATGTCTAGTAACTTAGTAACTCAGTTGATGCTGATGACGGGCGCTCGTTTTATTGTTTTAATCTCAGCACTGGAAAATGTAAGTAAGATCCAACTGCACTAGGCTGGAGAAACTGTTGTTTTTTTCACATTTGAACAAACTTATGAACTTCAACCCCGAGAAAACTAGTTCTGAGTGGGTTGGGATGTTAGCACCAAGGGACTTTGGTTAGCTCTCTTCAGCGGTGTTTTCAGTGTCAAGAGCCAAGTCCCTGCCATAGTACACGATCAATAAATATTTGTTCAATAAATAACTCCCCGTATTTTGAGGGGGGTGCTTAATGATAAGGATAATACTTTCATGGTTCCCTTACCACCCCCACCCGCATCCTTTTACCCATAATATAGCAGGGAATAAAGGTATGTTAGGGATAGGAATGATTATTTCCTGCACTGGTGGAGGACTTACAGTGTAGAAAAAAATTGACACCTATGTTATTGAGATACAGGAAGTAAACTGTTAAATAATATAATAAGATTTAGAAGTAAAAGAAAGGAAGGAAGGAAGGAAGGAAGAAAGGAAGAAAGAAGAAAAAATGTTTTCAAAGATCATACACAGCTAATACAAGTCTAAAAGGAAAGTTATGTCCCTCCATTGATGAATAGATGCATATTTTCTGTGATTTTGAACTTTTGGGATTCTACTCTGTATACTCTGTATAGTGAATTCACTAGGTTTTCATAGCAGAAGCATAATTGTTGGGCTGAATGTGCACAGCAGGAAAAACTAGAAGTAATACACGCAGAGAAAGTGTCTGTGGTCTTGAAAAGCCCAAGATGATCCATATTTCTGTCTAGTAGTTTAAACCCAAGACAAGGGCACCTGGGTTGCTCAGCGGTTGAGTGTCTGCCTTTGGCTCAGGGCGTGATCCCGGGGTCCTGGGATGGAGTCCCCAGTCGGGCTCCTCGCAGGGAGCCTGCTTCTCCCTCTGCCTGTGTCTCTGCCGCTCTCTCTCTGTGTCTCTCATGAATAAATAAATAAAATCCTTTAAAAAATCCATTTTATACTTTAAAAAGTATATATATTTTAAAACACAGTCTTGGCTATACCTACCTGCCATGGTAGTTCCCCAACAGGCTTAGCCAGGTAACACCCCAAAGAGTTGGCCAAGGTCAGGCAACCTCATTAAATATCTTTATCTCAGTCTCCGGATATTCTATTTTCTGATCATGGAACCTATGATGAGTCACTCCTGGGTGATAAATCGCTGTTTTGTTGACCCTCATCCAGAGATGCCATCACACCCACAAAAAGAAATGAATATTTAAAGGAATTTCAGGTTCTAGCTGATAGGATGAGCCAGGGATTCTTTGGGAAAGAGAACTGCTTGACAGCCATTCAGGTGGATATGGGCTCACTTATCCGTAAGACCATTACACCCCCGCACAAGACATTCCCTTAGTGCTTCAGCCATGCATTCGGGCGTATCTCTGTGGTCTGAAAAGAGAGAACATGGACTTCCCAAAGGATTTGCCTCTGTGATTTTTCTGAGGGTGCTCTCCCCCACAGTACTTTCTACACAACGAACCTGCCAAGGCATCTAAGGGAAAGTATGAATGCCTGAAAGAGCTCGGCTGCAGACTTTGCCAATAACCACAGCATACAGACACATTTCACATTTCTTCTTTGGAAATCCCGAGGCAAAAATATTCTTCTTCCTTCCTTTGGGTTCTATGAAATATTCTATTTGACTTCCTCTCCAGCAAGCTGTCTCCCTCACACTTTTCGATTCACCTCTCACAGTCTTTTTCTTCCAGAAAGCTTTTCCTTGGCTAAGATAAATTCTCCTGCATCGTGTGAAACTGTGCTCATTACCCAACCTTGCCCTTCTCAGGTGGCAGGTATTATTTCTCTCGCAAACGTGGCCCAAGTGTCCCCAGTGTGATCTGCTTGCAAGTTGCTTTTGTGCTTGTTTATTTAATTTCCATTTCAAGTCCACGAATTACTATTATTTTCTTAATGGTGCAGGGTGCACATTGCTACTCTCGATAAATTGTAAATTAATGTTTTTGCTATCAGGCATGATTATTATGCAATTCACCTACTATCATCATTATTGTCTCTGAACGGAGGTGTAATCATAAGGACCCTTTCAAATTCCTCGGTCTCATTTGTACTCACACGTAGTTTCTTATCATGCTCCTTTCTTTTTAAGTAGCTTTATTGTTTTTTTGGAAAATTGCTGAACGTTCATTGTAAAAACTCAAGCAATGTGGAGAAGTACAATGAAGAAAGTAAAAATTACCCTAGATCTTATCATTCAGAGAAAATTACTGTTAAAATTTCAATGAACATTCTTGCAGGCATTTCCCTATTTTATATGCACATGTAGATATTGTAGATATATGTGTGTTGTTTTACGTAAATGCAGAATAACCATTCATACTGTTTTATAAACTTCCTTTGTAGTCAGTATTGGCCATCATTTCATGTTAGGACATTTGTGAATAGTCATCATAATTTTTAATAGTTTCCAAGTATCATTAGACACATGGCCTATACACAATCCTTTGCGAGGAACATTTATGTTGTTTCAACAGTTTTTACTAATCTAAACAATGCTATAGGGAAGAAGCTTGCGAATATGATATTTTGCACTTGTATTAGCCGCTTGGATTAGGTTCCTAGAAGTGTAAATTGCTGGGTCAAAGGGCATATTCAACACTAAGTCTTGATACCTATTTTGATTCAATTGACGATTGGTTGTAATCAATCTTCATACCAAAAATATGTGATAGTTTTTTTAATCATGTCCTTTCTCATTACATCTTCATTGTGCCCAAGAATATTTTAGTGTGTGCATGGGGGGGGGGGGCGCTGCTAATTACCAAGCTGAGTGAGCAATAAATGAGTAGCAGTCTTTAGACATTGTTTTTCTTGTCAGCAGTGGGGAGGTTATCACCTCCCTTCTCTTGTCACTATTCTGCTCCTTTGTTTTCATCATCTGAACAAGATGATTTCACTGAATTATCACACACAAGGATTTTATGACAGTCAATTTATATGAGCACCTGAACCCATTATACAGCATAATTCATATTTGATATAAAGTGACAGTTGCTAGCAGCTTGCATTGACATTCCTTTAGAGAAGACAATTGCTCAACAGGAATCGTTCTGAATCAATTAATCGAGCCACAGCTCAGCTGTAATGCTGTGACATTCTGACACCAGGAGAAAGGAGCTACTTGGGCATTCTGTGCTGAATCTTTGCCCACGCAAGTTTTACACTGTTGAGCTCGTTAAGGTCATTAGATCCTTGACAGGAATCTTACCCATCTAACACCCCCCTCTCTGGCCTCCTGCAGCAGATTTGATTTTTGTTTGCTAAAGTGGGTGTAGTGAATGTAAAAAAGTAAAATAAAAAGATATATGTATGTATCTACATACATACATATATATGTATTTCTGTGATAGGAATGTAATTGGCTGAGGATATAGTTATTCACAAAAAATATGAAATCTATTTCTGGTGTGATTATGACCTTGGAAAATCAGGATATCTTAATGACCTATAAAATCTGCCTTAAGAGTCTCAGAAAATTGGAGTTTGAAAATGTGTATAGAAGGAGAGATATTTTGAAAATGATGATAGGGATTATAGCAAAGGAGATAGACCAGGATCTCTGGTTCAATAGATTTCGTCTCCTCTTATGTTGTTCTCAGACCTGATGTCTTCTTAATAATTAGACTTGCCTCTGCAGTCTTGACAATAATCTTTGCTATGGTCTTTGGCTAGCTAACTCACACCCATGGAGTATGAACATCTGGGTCCTACCCTCAGAGATTCCAGATGCAGGGTTCTGGAGTGTGCCTGAGGCAACAGCATTTTAAAAAGCTAACACAAAGTTAAAATTAACTATCGATTTAGATAAAGAAAGACATTCCAAATGAATGATTAGGTGCAAAGCTTATTTGAAATCCCTTCAGTGTTCTCTATATCTCATTCAACTTCAACCAGTTAAAATCCCATTACCGTAATTACTTATATCACTTTTACATTTAAAAGGAGTATATTACTCATACATGAGGAGAAAAGATTTCAGAATAGAACACTATTACATAGGTCATTTTCTTCTTGCCTCTGCTGAGGGGATAAATCTAAGGTAAGAGTCCTCAAACTTGACTCTGCATATGAATCACCTGGGGAGTATCTTAAACATGAGATTACCAGGCCAAATTCCTAGGGATTATGGTTTCAAGGCCCAGAGAGAGTCCAGTAAACTGTTTTGTCACATGCAGCCCAGTGATTCTGATGCCAAGGGGATCCTGAAACATAGTCTGCAAACACTGTCCTGGAGGTTTCTAGATCTATCGCAAACTGGGTCACTCCTTCCCCCCACCAGCCAACTTTCTGATAACTTGGTAATAACAACTCAAGAAACATGAGGAGGACTTTAACACTCTTCCTTTTGTTTTCAGTAAACAGGCTCATACATAAATTCTCACCTATAATTAGTAGCCTTCAGGTAACTGCCCAAAGGAAAAATTATATATAAAGAGAGAAAAAAAATCACAGCTCAAATTTTGAAAGGGTAAAGGACATAAGGATAAAGGAAGCAATACAAATAAATATGGTACATGTACATTCATTAGAAGAGATAACCAGGAAAGAGAAAATAAACTATGTATAACAAGAGATAGGACTTACAATAAATAAAGGTGTCCTGTTCCTCAAACCCCAGAAAATAGAAAACTGGCATTTATTTCTGTTGACATTTTGAAACACGAAATGTGCGCAGAATAATGAGACGTAGTCAAAGGAGAGAGGTTTATAGAATCCCTGCATATTCCCCACTCCCTAAAACCTCTGAGTTTTCAACTTGTTTCCGGAAGGCAATTCAAAATAATGTATCATCCTAATTTATTTTCAATAAATCAGCCCATTCTTATGGATTTCTTCATCCACTTTTAACCATCTTTGGGCCCTCTGTCTTCATCCCATCTGCATTAATTCTCAGGTTTTAAATTTTTCCTCTGGCTAATGAGTTTTAGGATTTTGTTGATTCTATTACGTGTTCTAAGAATGATTTGGAGAGACTTAGAGAAAATGTAATTGTTTATACCTATTGATGCATTAAAATAGAACAAGACAAAAACAAATGTAAGTGATTTAGTGAAATAAAAATGCAGATCAGGAAGTAAAATCAAATGAAAGGAGAGGTCATTCTACAATAGATGGGCCAGTTCTACAAAGATTGGCACAGTTTTGAGAAGACCAGAGGTTACTCTGAACTTTCTAGAAGCTAACACAGAGAAGAGATGTGATTATTTACTTGATACATAAAATACTTACAGGGTTAAGACTCGGCTTTTCCTGGTTCTACGTCCCCAAAGAATTTCTTCCCATGTGTCTTTGACAAAAAAAAAAAAAAAAAAGCCTGCGTCTTCCATGTGTCTTTGGCAAAAAAAAAAGTCGATGCAGTCTTTGGTTAGACCAAGAAAGTTATGTCCAACACCAAATTTCATAGATTTGCTCCTCAAGATGCACCTACATGCAAGTAGGTGCCATGAACTCAAAAATGAGTCTATTAAAGAGTTCTATGATGCTAAACAAGAAGACAGGAAGGAATGAAGATCAGCTTCCTGATGATCTATCTTCACCCTGGAGAAAGTCCATGTAGGACAGGAAGAACTGTATATTCTTCACGCAACCCCTAGTAAATATTACTGCACTTTCCGAACTTTTTTTTTTTTTAAAGATTTTATTTATTTATTCATGAGAGACACACAGAGAGAGACAGAGACATAGGTGAGGGAGAAGCAGGCTCCCTGCAGGGGACCTGGTGTGGAACTCAGTCCCAAGACTTTAGATCGCACCCTTAGCCAAAGGTAGATGCTCAACCACTGAGCCACCCAGGTGCCCCTCTTCCTGAACTTTTGATAACATTGAGTAGCAGTCATTTTGAGGTTAGCTATGTTGTTAAACTCCTCATAAAAGTCCTGGAATATCTTGTTTATTAAATATAGGCAATGGACTTTAAAAGATCACCTCACTGGGGTTTGGATTGGTATCTTTTATGAGCTGTCAGAAGCCCATACGAAAGCTAACTACCTTTAGCCTACCCTACCTCTATGAGCCAAAATAGTCCTGAAAAATATTTTGGAAGTGAAGTCTTTTCCTTTTGAAATGAGCTTTTTGACAAACTTAAAATAAGTTTTTCTTATGCAATTCACGGTTTCAAGGTTGTCATTTAATTAGGTCAAATTCTCTTAGACATCACATCAGTGTGAAATACAAAGTACGATGGAGTATTTTTCAATCTGGAAGTGCTAACACTATAATTTTGATCACTTAAAACTTTATATGCTTTTTCCTTAAGCTTAAAAGATTCATATACTCTAAAGAAGACAAGTACAATTCTGGTTAGATGAAATTATTTTTGTTAAACATTCTGGCCAGATGTTTACTGCAAAGCTACTCCCCATACTCATTTTTCCTCCCAACATATTATAAAAATTTTCAAATACACTGTAGAACTACAAGAGTTGTACAGTGAGCATTCATATACCCATCAAGATTCTACTATTAACATTTTACTATACTCGTTTTATCTTATATTTATCTTTTACCCATGTCTCTATCCATCAACCATTCCATTTTTGTATTGGTAAATTTTAAGGTAAATTGTAGACATTGATGGACTTCCCCTCATTGCTTCAGCAGGTGTAACATTAGTTAGAATCAATACCCGTGCAGTTTCTTCTTTTGATGTGACATTTCTAATCAGTTAAATGCACAAATTTTAAGTGTATAATCACTAAATCTTGACAAATGATTACACTTGTATAATCAAAACTGTTATTAAGATATAAAATGTTACCACAGCCTTGAAAGTTTCCCGGTGCCATGGCACAGTCAATCTCTGCTTCCACTTGCCGAGACAACCACACATCTGTCTTTTTTTCCACCCTAGAGTAGCTACCCCTTTTCTAGAACTTTATATTAGTGAAATTTTCCAGCATGTACTATTTTACAGAAAGCATCTTTCATCCAAGATAATGCTTTTGTGATGCATCCCTATTATTGCACATCTCAGTAGTTTGTTTCTTTTTATTGCTGAGCATGCATGTATCATTATGTACATGCACCAGTTTATGGATTCACTTGTAGATGGATCCTGGACAATTTTCAGGCTTTGGCTATTATGAACAAAGTTGTTGGAAACATTCTTTTATAGGTCTTTTTGTTGATTATTGAGTCCTCTTTAAGATTTACTATGTCATGGTATGCAAAGCTTAAAAAGATATTGGTTTTCTAAATACTTATTACATAATATGTATGAACTTAGATAAGCACCCAACTTCTATCCAGGTTGACTAGTTTTTGTATTTCCTTCACTTCTATGATATGTTGATGTATTTTCCTTTAATTCTAAAAATATCTGAACTTGAAGGATTACTACTTTAACTAAAATGTAATATGTGTTTGATTTAAGAGAATCTTGAGTTCTCTCATATTCTTAAGATTTTACAATTCATAGGGGTATTCAAAATGAAATCCATTGGCTTTATGTGACCCGGATGTCATACCCAACAATCTGTTAATGAAAATAAATATACTTCTGGGAAAAGAAATATTCTAATTTTGAAAAAGGTAAAAATGCTACCTATTTTCACTTGGTCATAGAAGATTTTTATGTTAAAGACTGCTGTTAATCTGTTAGTATTTGTTTTTCCTTTGTTTCTCAATAATAGAACTCCTAATTTTTAGCTGAGCAAGGGCCATCCAGAACAAAAATTCCATATCCCAACCTTTTATGTATTGAGGTGTTTTAAGGTGATTAAATTCCAATCAATAGGATACAAGCTAAAGTGTTGTGTGCAACTCCAGTGAAGAGCGAGGAAATCCAAGCAGAGTCAGCTAGTCCAGCTGAGTGGAGGAGGCAGAGATCACGGTTCCAGAAAGCTGAGGTGGCTGGAATTTGTGAATCAGAATACCAGAGAGGGAACTGCACACATAGGAGAGTTCTGTGGAGCATTGTACTGGAGTCATTTGCTGACTGAGTTCTGCCCCTATGCCTCAATGGTGGCCACACTACATGAGGCTGAGAAAAAAGTCACTAGGAAACAGTTAACAGATTATTTCTGGAGGTCATCACACAGGGATGGGAATAATGTGCATTTTCACCAGCCAGAATGTAGAGATCTCATAATGCAAGGAGTGTCTGCTAGAGTCCTCAGTCTTGATTTGGTAGAGTGACTAAATTAGCCAAGTAAAGCTGCCTCCAAGACCTGACTCAAAAGAAAAATATCTAACTCAAAAGCTTAAAGGAGTCTAAATGGATAAAACTGATGAAAATAACCTAACAATATGCCAGAACAAAGTGCAGAAATCTTTAAAGAAATAAAACAAAATCTAGGACTCAAAAATGTAAAAAAAAAAAAAAAAAAAAAAAAAAGGGAAAATCCAAAATACCTAACATTCAACCACACTCTACTAGGCATGCAATGAAATAGGAAAATATGATCCATAGCCAAGAACAAATATTAATCAATGAAAGCATTCCAAGAAATGATAGAGATGATGGAATTATCAGATAAATATTGTAAAAGAAGTATAATAAATAATTAAATACAGGATGCCTGCGTGGCTCAGTGGTTGAGCATCTGCCTTTGGCTCAGGACATGATTCTGGGATGCCGGGATCAAGTCCCACATCAGGCTCATGGGGAGCCTGCCTCTCCCCTGTGTCTCTGCCTCTCTCTCTGTGTCTCTCATGAATAAATAAAATAAAATCTTTAAAAAATAATTAAATGTTATGAATATTCTCAAAGATTTAAAGAAAGGCATGAAAATAATGAGACGAGAAATAGAAAAATACAAAGAAGACCCAAACAGAACTTCTAGATATAAAAAACTACTTTTCATAAAATAAAATGCAGTACTTTTATGAAAACCATGATCAAATATACACTGGAGAGTATTAAACTATGTGTTCCTCCTAAAAATTCAGTGAGTTTGAAGACATAACTATAGAAACTATCCACACTGAAGGAGAAAAAGAAAAAAAAAGGTTTTTAAGAAAAGTTTTATTTATTTCTTTACAGAGAGAGAGAGAAAGAGAGCATGAATGGGGGGAGGGGCAGAGGGGGAGAGAGAGAGAGGGAGTCTCAAGCAGACTCCCTGCTAAGCATGGAACCTGATGCAGGGCTCAATCTCACAACCCCGAGATCATGACTTGAGCTGAAATCAAGAGTTGGATGCTTAACTGACTGAGACACCAGACGCCCCAAGAAAAAAAATCTGAAAAAAAATGAACAGGGATGACTGGGTGGCTCAGTGGTTAAGTGTCTGCCTTCAATTCAGGGCATGATCCTGGAGTCCCAGGATTGAGTCCCACATCAGGTTCCCTACGAGGAGCCTGCTTCTCCCTCTGCCTACGTCTCTGCCTCATTCTCTGTGTGTCTCTCATGAATAAATAAATAAAATCTTTAAAAATTAATAAAAAAATTAAAAAAAGAACAGAAGCATAGTGCCTTGTGAAAAAACATCAAGCAGTCTATCATGTGTATATGGGTCCCTGGAGAAGCAAAACCACAGGGAGAAAAAGAGTAAACATTTTTGAACAAATAACTGAAAAATATTACAAATTTGATAAAAAGTATAAATCTACAGATACAAAAATTAAACAAAAGCTTAAGTAGAATAAGCCTAAAAATAGTCACATCAAGCACATCATATACATTTATCAAAAAACAGTGATAATAAGAAAAGTCATTAAAGCAGCCAGAAAAAAACAAAGACACATTATGTGCAGAAGAACAAAGATAAGAATGACAACTGAATTTCCATCAAACAACGAAGCCAGAAAATGGTGGAGCAACATTTTTAAAGAATTGAAAAACACAAGCGAAAATCTATCAGTGTCGAAATTTATAGCCAGTAGAAAGCAAGCTGAGAAGCTACTTCCCCTATCCAACAATCCACCTGCAGATTAGAGGTATCACTGCACAGAAATGTGCCTCTGTCTCTGCCTCTAGCTCCACAGCGGAAGTGTAGAGATTTTGCTCAGGGAGGGTCAGACCATAAGAATAGATAAGCTGCACAGCTCTCATTAAGCAAACTGACTTTATCTATAACAGAACATAAGGAGGTTCAAGCTTAAGGGCATGGTTGAAATCAACACAGATTTTAGTGGTAAGCAATTAAGAGGAGGATGGTAGCTTCGTGATCACAGCAACCCAAGCCATGGACCAGCCAGAAATTTAACAGAGAGGATGGAGAATGAAAGACATAAGAGAAGAACCCTCTTGGGGTCAGAACAAGAGTCAGTGCCTGGGCTTCAATATCCCTCCTGATAAAAGGCCTGAATCTGAACAAATTTGTGACCCAAAATATTGGAACAATAAAGCAATTAGCCAGAAGTTAGTAGAGGCTAATTGCTGTTGTGATATGAAGAGAGGCAGACAAACCAGAAGCTTAACAGAGACGTTAAGGAAAAGACACACTCAAAAAGGGAGCCCTGCTAGAACCACTGTCATCCCCCATGACTGTATGCGTGCCCAAGGCAATTTGCTCTGAGAAATTACAGGAGAAATACACTTCATTAAAAAGGTCTAGTCCAATCACTAGATACATAAGAAAATAAAATGAGAAAAGCCCTGGGAGTGGGATGGTATCCACAGTTGCTGAAATATAGGGTCTAAACTGTCCGATTTTCAAAAAAAAAAAAATTACAAGACATGCAAAGAAACAGGAAAAGTGTCACCCATACAGGGAGAAGAAAGCAGAAAACAGAAACTGCTTTGAAAGGGTCCAGATGTCAAAAACTTCAAAACAGTTATTATAAATACAAAGAACTAAAGAAAACCATGCTTACCCAAGTGAAAGAAAGCATGATAACAACATCTCAGCATATAGAGAGTAAAAATAGGAGGATAGGAATTATTAAAAAACAACAATATAAATTCTGGAGTTAAAAAGTGGGATAGCCAAAATGAAAAAAATCCATTAATTATTATTGATGGCTAAAACAGGAGAAAAGAGAATAGAACTTCATAGAAATAACATTTCTATATCTCACTGGAATTATCTTAGTATAAATCTCAAGTTAATTCTAATAAGTTAAAATGTATGTTGTCAGCCTAGAGCAATCACTAAGAAAAAGTAAAAAAAAAAATGTAGTGAAAGATCATGAAAAGAATCAAAATGATACACTAAAAAGTAAAGCAAGAACAAAGGATAGAGGCATAAAACATGAGAAATATAGAAAACAAAAAGTAAGAGGGCAGATATAAATACCAGAACAAAATGTAAGTATCAACAATGATATTAAATGTGAATGGGCTAAACATCCATTAAAAAATAGAGATTTTTCAGACTGGATTGGGAAAAATCCCCAGCATCCAACTATTTGGTGTATTCAGGAGACACATGTTAGGTTCAAAGATACAAATAGGCTGAAAGTAAAAGGATATAAAAAGATGTATCACACAAATAGCAACCATAAAAGAACTGGAGAAGCTATATAATCAGACAACATTGACTTTAAGACAACTTATGTTACTAGAGATAATGGGGGCATTTCATAATGATTAAAAGCTTGGCGTATCATGAACATGAGACAACTACAAATATATACGCCTCTACCAACAGGACCACAAAATACATTAAGCAAAACCTGACATAATTGAAGGAAGAGTCAATAATGGTTGGAGACTTTAATCCCCTACTTTCAATAATTGATAGAACAACTGGGCACAAGGCCAACAATAAAATTGAAGTCTTGGAACGGTACTGTAAATAAATGAGGTCTAAGAGATCACCCGACAACAGCATAGTACTGTTGGAATACGCGTGGACTATTTTCCAGGATAGCTCATTGCTGATGGGAATTTAAAATAGTGAAGCAAATTTGGAAACAGCCAGGAAATCCTTCAAGTGGTTAAGCATGGGGTTACAAGTTACCATATATGACCATATGTGACCCAGCAATTCCACTCCTATGTACGTACCCAAAATACATGTATATTCAGAAGCTTGCACATGAATGCTCATAGAAACTTTGTGCATATTAGCCAGAAAATGAAAAGAATCCAAATGTCCAACGACTGATGAATGGATAAATAGGATTTAGTCTATCCATAGAATGAAATATTATTTGGCTGAAAACAAACAAAAGAAGATGGATCAACCTTGAAAACATTTATGCTAAGTGAAAGAAGCCAGTCACAAAAGACCACATGCTGTATGATTTCATTCATATGAAATGTCCAGAATAGGCAAATCTATTCCCCTCGACTGGTCAGTCATTTGACGAGGTATTAGCTAAAGAGATATAAAGGAGTTCCTTGTGAAAGACTTCATTCTGAAATAAAAGATAAAACTTCTTCAGAAGAAAGACGTTTTCTTCTGTTTTTTTTTTTTTCCCCTGCCTTAACTTTTTATGTGATGCCTGAAACTATAGCAGTGATCTTTTAACCATGAGGCATGACGCATGGGAATGAGAGCCAACCCACTAGAGATAGTGGAGGAAAAGTGTAGAAAGAACTTGGTCCTTGATAGCCTCAATGAACAACTGAGCCAGAGCTCATGACCATCTCCATCTTACATCTTTTTTTTTTTTTTAACATTTTATTTATTTATTCATGAGAGACACAGAGGGTGAGGCAGAGACACAGGCAGAGGGAGAAGCAGGCTCCCTGCAAGGAGCCTAATGTGGGACTCGATCCTGAGACTCTGAGATCACGCCCTGAGCTGAAGGCAGATGCTCAACCGCTGAGCCACCCAGGTGTCCCCATCCTACGTCTTGTTATATGGAACCATCATTATGCTGGTTTTTTTCCTATTAGTGGAAGACAAATGCATTCCCAACTGATAAGAAAAGAGAAGGCGAAGGTTTACATAAGGGAATGGGTAAGAACATTATTTCTTGAAAATTTTCATTAACCATAGAAAAAGGAAACTAATATTTCCTCAATATTGACTTCACACGAGGGATTTTCCTGTATGTATACTTTGCTTTGTTTAATCTTCACAACAATATCATAGGGTAGTTACAATTATCTTCCATTCATAGATGAGGAAAGTCCATAGAGATCAATAACTTGTAGAAAATAATAGCAAGGAGCAGAGAGGAATTCAAACACTAGTTTGACCCTAATGGCTATGCTATTTATATTCTTGTACGCTGCTACTTGTGCTGCTGCCATGTTTTGTGCATACAACAATGTCTCATCACTACCATGTTCATCTCTCAATATTAATTGGTCTTTTCTATCAAGACTCTTTCCTCCCTTCATTCCCTTTCCTTTCCTTTAGACAACCCTCTCCAAATTTCTGCCCCATTTTTAATCAGTGTCTTAGCTGAGTCATATAAACTGGGTATTCATTACCTTAGCAACCAGCTCTACCACAGGATCAAATATAAGATCACTTCTGTTACAGAACTTTGAGTACAAAAATATTGGCTTCCAGCAGAAATTATTTTCTTAAAAGTTCAACATCCCTCCTAGAGGAGACTATTCCAAATTAAAATTTAAACAGAAAATGTGGGGGCATTTTTACTTAAAATTGTAAATTTGAAAGCAAATTTTATTTTGCTTCATAAAAAATTAATCTCTTTTGTTAGGCATAAGATAAACTCATAGATTTAGAAACTGTAACAGTAAACTAAAGAAAAAATTTACTTATATTTCCACCTCTAACAAATATTTTTAAATATTTTCTTCTAGTCTTTTTGCTATGCTATGCTTAAATTTGCATAACTGTGATCTCACAATTTCCTTGCGTTTGTACAATTTTGAGTTCTACTTTTTAAATTGTCATATCACCAGTATGTTTATATATGGCAAGTTTGTTCAAGCTATCCATTCCTTCACTTTTTTTTTAAAGCTACCAAACACTTTCTAAATATTTAAGAATGAATGGTAGTTTCAAAAGGCTTCTTAAATAGGAATAATGCCATGATAGAGATTTTATGAATGCATATTTATATTTACTTATTGACCACACCTGATAGACTCTTCCCTCTGCAGCTTAGAGATCTCTAGCTGTCTTTTGTGTTAAATGGCCTTGTATATGTTATAAAGGAGAAAAGAGAATGTAAAACAGGAAAATGAAGATGGACAGAATATAAAAGAGAGCGTGATTTTTCATGCAATAACTTTGAGTGCTCTTTACCACAATCGGACCCCAGGACAATTACAGGGAAATGGAGGAACCTCTTTTACTTATTGCTATAATGGCTTAGAAGGGACAATGGAAAGATGAGTCAGAAAATAATCCTTCTTAAAATATGAATCTCCCTCCATTACCGCATAGCACGTAGTCATCATTTGGTCATGGTGCATGATGTTGAATAAGGAACATTAGGTATTCCTAACTGGTGTGACAAGACTTTGTGGAATTTTTTAGATTTATTTTTCAGAAGAAGATATTTTTATGCAAACTGGAAAAAGGATTGAATATGGATTGTGTTTGTATGTGGATGTGTATGCATGCCCATGGGGATTCCTACAGTAATTGATTTGAATGTTGTGTGTATAGGAATTGGTGACTGAGACCCTTCTCCCCTTTAGTATTCATACGCAGATTATGGCCCACGATGAATGTTAATAACGTTGTAGTAGTTACCCATTTAGTTAACAACCATACATACATACCTGTGCATTTTTCCAGATACTCACCTATATATATTTAAATATAATTACACATATAGTTATATATGTATTAAATAATATGTGCTACATGTAATTCATGCTATTTCCATTATAGCACACTGATTTTTAAAAGTTAGTCACTGCTACCCTGTCACTGAATCAAGTTAATTAACATGCAGAAATTTGGGGATAGAAAGGATCTTGACTTACTCATGAACGGGGAAGTACTTGATGGGAATATAGAAATGATCTCGACTTACTCAGGAACAGGGAAGTACTTGCTGAATAAATTGAATGAAGTAATAAACTCTAAAATAATAAAAATTATTTATTAAACTGATTTTTAAAGCTTCATTCCTGTATCTTTGTACTTATAATTGCAAAATAATCTCCTGAATATCTGTAGACTCTGAGCAGATAGATAAGAGACAAGGGTAGAGAAAAGTTAATAAGAATAACTCCTGGCTGCTCAGGGAGGAGCAGCTGGCAGAGAGTGTTCATCACATGATTATTATACTCAGGGATCCCTGGATGGCGCAGCGGTTTGGCGCCTGCCTTTGGCCCAGGGCACGATCCTGGGGACTCGGGATCGAGTCCCACCTCGGGCTCCCGGTGCATGGAGCCTGCTTCTCTCTCTGCCTGTGTCTCTGCCTCTCTCTCTCTCTCTCTGTGTGTGTGACTATCATAAAAAATAAATAAATAAATAAATAAATAAATAAATAAATACATAAATAAATAAATAAATATTATACTCAGAAGGTTCACATTCCTTGTCAGCATTCCCACTAAAAGGGCTCAATATAAAGCAGGAGGGATGGGGGATCCATGGGTGGCTCAGCGGTTTGGCACCTGCCTTTGGCCCAGGGCGTGATCCCAGAGTCCTGGAATCAAGTCCCGCACTTGGGCTCCCTGCATGGAGCCTGCTTCTCCTTCTGCCTGTGTCTCTGTCTCTCTGTCGATCTCTCTCTCTCTCTCATGAATAAATAAACAAAATCTTTAAAAATAAATAAATAAATAAAGCAGGAGGGAGAGAAGAAAAGAAGTCCTCTGTGTCACACCATGATCTCCTAGTGTCCTGTGAAAGGGATTCACCTGTTTCTGGTTGGCAATCCTATAGTTTTGCTTCAACTTTTTTCCCCATCTTCCACCTACCAACTTTCCCCTCAGAGCTCTGTACCTGCTTCTGCTTTCCAAGGTGGGAAATGGAACCCATACATCTGCATTGGTCCCTTATGGTGACTGTGATGGGTAGCTCACCTTGTGCCTCTCATCATCTGAATTTGAAACAACCCTCAACTTCTTCCTTCCTTCCTTTAATTCTCTCCACCTTTGATCACTCATCACACCTTATTTTTTTAAATTTCCCTTGAGATTTCCTCTTTCACCCATGGATTGTTGAGCAGTGTGCTGTTTAGCTTATGGGTCTTAGATTTTTCTATTATCTTCTTATTGATTTAGTTGATTCCCTTATGCATAGAGAACATACTGCATGTGATTTCATGGCTTACCTGCCTCCTATTCACACCACTGGTGAAGGAGGGATTCCTACCCTAGGATTTAGGGGATAGCCAAACGCATGATACTGGACACTGAACGGATGAGAAGATGAATCTGATAGCAGTTTGTTAATCATATATACTCACAGCCTGGAAGGAGGAAAACATTGCACACCATGCGGGGCTGCATGGGGGTTAAATTCAGGAACAGTGTAAACAACCAGTGGCTGTGGGAGGCAGGCTTTGTAGTATCAAGAGGATGAGGTGCTTGCCACAGAAGAATGTGATTGATTGAAAGTGATTGTTTGAATAATTCCGTGGCAGGCAAGGAACTGAAACCTGCTACTCAGGGATATGCAGAATTGCAGCTGTTCCCCTCGATAAGGAGGGTTGTTTGGCTGGGGGATCTTATCCACAATAACAGAGTAGGGAGGGGAACTTGTGGTCAGGCCGAATGAGGCTTTCTCGATTTCACCAGATGTCAAAGCAGAACATAAAATTGGACCTTAGTTTTAGGCCTGACGCCACATTTTGATCATTTCATATTTGTTGAGGCTGGTTTTATGGCTCAGGATATAGTCTATCACGATCCATGTTCCACAGACACTTGAAATGTGTATTCTGTTGTTATCAGGTGGTGTTTTATAGATGTCAATTAGATTTTGTTGGTTGATGGTATTGTAGAGTTCATCAGTATCTGCTGATTTTCTGTCTAGTTGTTTTATTTTTTGAGAAGTACTGAAGCCTCTACCTATAATTGTGGATTTTTTTCTTTCTCCTTTTAATTCTATCACTTTTTGCTTTACATATTGTGCAGTTCTGCTGTTTGGTGCAGACACATTAAAGATTATTATGTCTTCTTGTTGGCTTGAAACTTTTATCATTATAAATATCCTTTTCTATCTCTGGAATATTTTTTTGTTCTACATTCTACTTTATATGACATGACTATAGCTACTTCTGCTTTTTAAAAATATTTATATGATGTATCTTTTTTTTCCATCATTTTACTTTCAACGTGACTAACACCAATACATTTGAAGTAACTTTCTGGCAGGTTGCATATACTTGGGTAAAGTTTTTATTCACTCTATCAGTCTCTGTCTTTTCATTGGTAGACTTTGACCATTTACATTTAATGTGATTGTTGGCATGCAAGGGTTTCAGTTTGGCATTTAAATTTTTGTTTTCTGTTTGTTTTCTCTGTTTTCATTTCTGTTTACTTTTTTCCTGGATTCCTCTGGGTTGCTTGAACATTTTTTAAAAATTCATTTTATTTATAGTATTTATGAGTGTATCTCTATAAAGCTTTTTAGTGCTTGTCCAAGGTACAACAGCACACATATAATACACATAACTGGCATCACCATTTTACCAGTTTGAGTGAGGTATAGAAATCTTATCTTCTTTTACATTCCTTTACCCAACCCTATATATAATTATCATAAATATTTCCTCCATGTATATTTAGAATTATATGAAACTGTGTCATATTTTTTTCTTTCAATCCTCAAACATGATTTAGAGGACTTAAGAGAAGAAAAGTCTAAAGTCTACTGCATTTGCCTGTGTTTTTGCTCACTGTTTTTTTCTTCTTTCCTGACATTCCGTGATTCATTCTTTTATTTGGTCTCTGTTCAAAGAGCTTCTTTTAGCCATTCTTTTAGGGTGAGTCTGCTGGCAACAAATTCTTTTAATTTTTCCTTAGCTGAGACTGTCTTAATTTCCCTTTCATTCCTTAAAATATTTTCTCTAGAGATAGGATTCTGTGTTGACAGTTCTTTACTTTCAGTGCTTGTGAAATGTGCCAATTCCTTCTGGCCTCCTCAGTTTATGGTGAGAAATGTATCATTCAAATTGTGCTTCCCTTATAGGTAAGGAGTTATTCTCTTTTCTGGAGTCTGTAGGTTTATGTCTTTTGCAGAAGTTTGAAAGTTTGCAGCCATTATTTCCATGAGTATTTTTTCAGTCACACCTCTTTTTCTTCTCTTTCTAGGATTCCAATAACACAAATGTTAGCTCTCCTGTAATAGCCCCACAGATCCTTGTTTTGCTCATTTTTTTCTCAGTGTATTTTCAGGTTTAAGATTGGGTGATTTTGTTTTCATCTCCAAGTGCACTGATTCTTTCTTATGCCCCCTCCATTAAGTTTTTCCCATTGGAGTTACTATATTTTCAGTACTAAAAGTCTCCATTTTATATCCACTTTAAGTCTCCCATTTCTTTGTGGGAATTTTCTATTTCTTTGCTGAGACTCGATTTTTTTCAATTGTTTTAATGTTCTTAATTCCATATTGTTGAGTTTTTATGATGGCTACTTGAAAATCTTTGTCAAATAATTTTCACATCTCTGCCATTTTAGTGTTGGAATCTATTGATTGTATTATTTTTTCTTTCTTAAATTCATCATGAGAGCTTTCTGGTTCTTGGTATGATGAGTGACTTCAGATTGAAACTGACATTTTGTGTATTATGATATTGGGATCTTATTTAAACCTTTTATTTTAGTGGGCTTTTTTTTCTGACACCACTTTGGGAAGGGAGGAAGGTCTCCTTGTACCTGCAGGTGGGCATACAAGGCCAATTTTTCCACTCAGCCTATACTGACATGCAAGGGAAGAGACTTCTCATGATTGCTGGATTGATGAGAGTTCTGGATTCCACACATAACTTTTGGGTGAGGAGTGCCTCATTACTGCTCCCCATGAGATTTCCACTGCCACCCTGGAGGAGGGTGGTCTCATTAGTATTGGGTGATAGTAAAAGTCCTGACTCTTCACTGGGCTTCCTCTGATACCACCCAATGAAGAAAGCGGAGGAGTGTCTTGTTACTACAGGATGGGGTTGGAAGTCTAGGCTCCCCATATGGTCTACACTGATACCCCAAGGGTGTCACTCAGTACTGCCCATTGGGGATTAAAGTACTGGCTTCCTACTGAAAGTTCTCTGCCATCACCCTTGCAGGTTGTTGGAACATTTCATTATAGCTTGACAAAGATGGAAATCTAGGTTCTCAACTTAACCTTTGCTGGTGGGTGTGGGGTGTGGCCACAGTTTTTGTTCCACTCTGTGGTATTTGGCTATAGTAGAGTGGTTTTTTCCTAAAAGTTTTCTATCTTGCTAGAGTGCCTCTTTTCTGATCTTTTACCTTAAGAGATTAGAATTTTGGGGGGGGGCTTTAAAAAAACTACTCAGTGACATTTCTGGGTTGTTGGCTTTTGGGACACATATGGCAAATAGAAAACCTAGGGAACTTACCACCATGCCATTTCTCAGATCTTAAGCTCCCAGCTAGTGTGCCTCTTCTCTCTATCTTTTAGGATCTCCTTATGTTTGTTTCATAAATAATGCCTAGGGTTTTTAGTTGTATTTAGTGGGAGGAAGAGAGAAAATTATGTCTGCTCTATATTTTGTAAATGAAAGTGCCCCCAGCAAGTCTTTTTGATTCTACTACCTAATTACAGGAAATCTTTGACGTTTCATGAGCATTTGTATGAATGTTCTGCTTCTTGAATACATAATTATAACACAGCATGCTATAAAATATACCTCATATTTTAATGTTTTGAAGTATTATGTATTATGCATATCTGTATTATATACAAAATACCATAAAATGTAGTATATGTTATTATTTATTACATATATAAAATAATAATGGTAATAAAAATGCACTATTGTGGAAGGTATGAAAAGAAGTTACTGGGAGGTGTCCTGCCATGGAAAGCATGATGTCTGAGGGCCACAGCTGATTCTCTATGGATCCACCACCACATTTTAACCAAGGCCATGCGCCTTGTGGGCTGCTCCCAGCCATCTATTGAAGACAGGGGAGATACTCATGCAGACACATTCCTGTGATACTTCGGACTCTTTTGATCTGTGACATTGACTCAAAGATTCCTTATCAGCCTGACTGAACCTTTCTTGGGACTTGAATTCTAATTCTAATTCTAAAACTCTTCCTACTCAGTTTGCCTTTCTTTCCCCTCACCTCCTCAGTTGTGTACACAGTGTTTGAAGACTCTGTCTATCCTGGTTCTCTTTTCCTTTCTTCTTCACAGGCATTTCCCTTGTTCACTCTGGCACTTTTCTTTTTCTTTTTATTATTATTATTATTTTTTGGAGAACCCAAATGTTTTATATATCTAGATCTAAATCTATAACCTAAATCTAGATATAAGTATAGAAATAGATGTTTTCTACCTACATAATGCTGTATAATACATAACACTGGGTAGGGAGCCTGGGTGGCTCAGTTAAGTGTCTACCTTCAGCTCAGGTCACGATCCCAGAGTCCTGGGATCGAGCCCCATGTGGGCTCCCTGCTCAGTGGGGAAACTTTTTTTTCCCTCTGCCCCCTCCCCCACTCATGTGCGCACGCTCTCTCTCTCTCTCTCTCTCACTCAAATAAATAAATTTTTTAAAAAATATGTAGCACTATGTATAAAAATACATGTGTTTTGCAGGACAATTGGATAATCACCAAGTATTATTGATACAGCAGTTTTGGAGGGGGTAGCAGAGGCAATGTGGCTCACCCATAGCCAAGCAGCTATTTCTCATATATCACCCCAGAGCATGGTCCAAATTCATGCCCCCACAATATTACAAATTCTCATGTCATCAACTTCACAGTTAATTGTAATTTTTGAAACAACAAAGGTCTATATAGCATTGCCCAGTAGTAAATACATCTTTTACCTTCAATGTCCAGTAAACTAGCCACCGGCCACTTATTGAACACTTGATATATGGCTAGCATGTCTAATAGAAATTTCAGTATTATATCAATTTTAATTAATTTAAATTTGAACTTAAATAACCACATGTGGCTTAAGCTACCATGTTGAATAGTGTAGGCTGTAGTGTTTCACAGATACTTATCCTGCCTCCTTCCCTATGATCACTGACTGAGGTCAGGCCTTCATCCTCATGAGCCTGGACTATTCAACGGTAGCTTTGTAAATCGTGTCCACATTTCTCCTCTCCTAATGCTCACTTAACTTCTCAGTTGCCAGTATGGCATTTGTTCTAAAACACAAAATCATGTCACTTCCCTAATACAAAAACATCCCTGAGGCAAGGGATTGTGACTTACTCAATTGCTTAATTTTGTGCCTTTTTGCTACCCCTGGGACTGTACATACCTGGCAGCTGTTATGCCTGATAAATGGCTATTGGGAGAAAAATGAACATATTTTAACAGCAGGGCATTCTGGAGATAGCTTGCCTTACATTACCTTAATGTGGGGTATTTAGGGACATGTGGCAAAATAATGAAGGTGTATTTTCAGAAAGCGATCTAAAACATTCCCTCACCCTCACCTGCCCCCAGTTTTCTCACTCTTGCCCCCAAATGCATAATCTTTATGAAACTTATTACATTCTGGAGAGTAGACCATCTCCCCGAGCATCCACTAACTATTATCAACACAATGGTGAGAGGGAAGAAACAAATTTCTGGACCTCTCCCAAAGTGACCCACTGTGAAACATCACTGGGGTTAAAAGCTAAAAAATGAGATTCTCAAGAAGGAAAAATCACATTTGTGAAACATTAGATGCCATTTTTCAACCCAGTGAATCATTTCATTAACAAATCCATTGTTTTCCTTAGTGAAGCGTTTTCCTTTCTTCATAAGGCAAAACAAGACTAGAAGGAAAACTGTCAATAGCAAAGCTTATTTAATTCAGATGTGAGCTTTGTCATAAAAAAATATTTTGAGTATTAGCAGTATTCCTGTGTCGTAGGGACAAACACACACACATAACCAGCTTTGAACGTCTGTTTGAATACAGCAGGTTCTCAGATGCATGCAAGCATTTTTCTTCCCTCCTCCCCTCCAGCAGCCTCCCATCTTCATGCCATCAGTGGATCTTTACACAAGACAACACTCCCTCCCTCTGATCACAGTCTTCTCTATGGGAGATGCACTTGGTTTCTCAGCTCAGTGAACTCTCCCTGTTTCAGGGAGAAAGATTTAATTGCAGGGTTTCACATTTTCAAAGAAAATGTTTAGACTGGGAGGGATCAGCCATATTAGAGAAATGTGGTTTGTTCAAAAATAAGTGGCATAAATCCCCTGCCTTTTGCTGGCAGAAAACTCAGGAAGAAACTCTGGCTATTATGGAAATAATCCGTATTTGATTACTTTTTTTCCCCCCAAACAAGTGCTTGATTCCCTTGGAATCCAGTTGTTAGGCTTGTTGCATGGTCAAATAAATCTGCAATGGCATATGTGGTTCCCGTGCATGTGATAAGATAATCCCGTAACTTACTTGCTGTAAGGTTGGCTCCTAAATATTTTTGCACACAGCCATAACATTTAATTATTTTGCAACTTGAAATTATGACTCTGACTACTCTAAATCCTTTGCCTTGCTTTATCATTAGTGACCAAGTTGTACTGTTTTAATTCAGCTCAGGCCTGAGAGATGACATGATGATGATGATGATGATGATGATGATGATGCTTGTCCCTTTCTTGCCTAGAGGCTAAATATGTCTCTTGTCTAATAACGCTGACTATAAATTGCAGGGAGTCAGATTTCCCCCTGAGGTGGCCTGTGTACAGGGAACACCCCACACAAAGTGGCTAGAGACACCACCATCTATAATTATACAGCAGGCCTTCACCTTCCATTCTGGTACATCAACATGTGCGTGTCACTAGCTTTATGCTCCAGTTCAAAGCACAGAATTTCCCCCACTTGGGTCTCCTACCCTCCTTTAATTTCAGGTTGAGGCTGCACAGCAAAGCTCCTGTCCTCTGCCTCCTTTAAATAAAGCCTAACGGAAGTTCCCTTCCTCCTCTGTTATAAACCGGATGTGCTTATTGGCAGGCTGAAGCATGCAATACAGCCATGTATACATTTACTTCCGATGCAAATGTCTTTACTTAGCACATTTTGAGGAGAGCAAACTGTTGCATAAGGCAGATTAATGATTTCCTTGTCAATGGGACAGTGATGTAGAAAGTTTGTAATAAGGGCGGATGCATAAAATCTCTGCATCCTTGAAAAAAGCCAGATACAAGAGTCATACTGTCTGATTCCATTAGTACAGAGTTCAAAACAAGGAGAAAGAACTCCAGGCGGTGTTGGAAGTCGGATTAGTGGTTCCTCCTGAGGGGCTGGGCTGGGAGAGGGCATAAGAAGGGCTGCTTGGTGCTGAGTGTCCTGTTTCTGGATCTGAATTCTAGTCCTGGGGGTGTGGTGACTTTGTGACAAGTGTATGGAGCTGTACACTCTCTGTTTTGATGACATACTTTAACCAGAGCTTCATATTTACACTAAAATTAGGCTGCAGAGGTTCACCATACAGGTCATCAGAATAGCATTTGAGGGTTTGCATCGAAGAGGGCCTAGGTTCAGAGCACAGGATTCTATTGCTGTTTTACTTCCATGTCTCATGACTACTAAACACCAAAATGCGACACTCTCAGTGACCCATCACAGTACTTTTTCTGAGAACGTGAGCTGATAGCTTGTTTTCCTGGTACATGAGCATGAATAAAAACTGCAATGAATTCTCTAAAAAGTACTCTCTAGCTTAGATAGCTCCAGGAATACATAAGGGCCTCCGCCTACCAAGAGAACCGTTTTAAAGAGTGCTTCCAGCCACCCCCAACCCAACTGCTGTCAAACAGTCGAGCTGAAGGGGAAAAACCCACGAGCAGGAAGTCACAAAGCATGGGTAATGATATTTACTCAGAGCCGGATCCACATCCTACTTAACTCCACGGGAATTCTCAACAGTTGGTCTTGACGACTCCAGCAATTCTGAGGCTCATTAACCTATTTGCAGGTGCTCTGCTTTCTGAGCTGCCTGTGTTCCGAGAAGAAAAAAAAAACAAAAACAAAAAAAAAAAACATCCTCCAAACTCTGACGCAGCCTGCCCCCTCAGTTCAGAGGTAATCATGACGTTGTTCAGGCCTCTTAGATGGGAAATGAAAGCTTTGGGTGATTCTGAAGTGGTGAGTTTTAAAATGAGTAATCCCATCGAGCGTTTGGTGTGAACCCCACTATGACTGGAGAGAAACATGGTGGGTAATTCGTCTTCTTGAATGGTTGGGTAAGCCCTTCTAGGCTGTACTAAATGGGTTAGGCTGTGCTAAAATGTCCAGATTTCTAGACCATTTAGAATAGACAAAAGAGAACTGGAGCATTTCCTCACGTCCTTCCTTTATTTCTTTGGACACATGTCTGTATTTTTCTGCTGAATTGCAAAGTAGGAACCCTGAGTTATATTGTTCTGCCCAATTGGGCTAAGCCCTGGGGACCCAGGCAACTCTTGTTCAGTGGCTTCTCTTATGGGTTGTCTTTGAGAACCACATTATTCTCAAAATGAATGGACTGCAAAAATATTTTGCTGGGTGCACTCCTTTTTGAGACATTTTAGGATTTGCAAATTGCTCCAAACCCCTTTTTCTATAAAAGAAGCCTTGAGGTCACCCTTCCTAGTAGGGTCTCTGCTATACAAGAGCTTTGTTATAACAAGGTCTTTCCCAGGATTCACAGGAATGAACTCCTTGGACAGAGGCCAAGACGAGCCTGCCTTACACTAACATCTATGCTGCCCAGAGTAGGATTGGAAGCAGACTCTTGGATATTAATCGCTATTCTGTTCTATTTCCAAATATGTCCTTTCTGAGAATTGCCTTACAAATAACCCCTCTCTCAGGATTATTGAAGAGCTAACTGTTTTGATATCGTAAAGTTGGAAGCTTACCCGAAAAATGTATGGGTAGAAGTTTGGAGCATCCAGGACAAATCATTGGGTCATATTTTTTGTGGACTTGGAGGGAGAATGTCAACCATTCTGTTTTTTGGGGGGGAAAGATGCATTCTATCTATTAGCAGAGCAAGGATTGGGGCACCGGTTTGCTGAGTTCTATTCTGACACCAACTTAAGACCCCACCTTGCTGCATACTTACTGTTGCAAAACCAACTCCCATTGATCTTCTGGAAGCTGGGGTAAATGATTGACAGATCTTGCGCCATCACAGCATCAGAGGTTAACTCCAGTGACACGTATGAAGGTAGCATTGCACTGTGTTGGCATTTTTCTGACGCTGTTCTGCAAAGATTCCTTATTGGATCAACAGAAACATTGAGAAGCTAGGAGGCTAATTTTCTGCTGTTATGCCTTCATGCTGGCTTCTTAGGACTACCTTCTTTATGTGATACTGACCCTACGTCCAGAACAATAACTTTTGATGTATTTAGCAGCACCAATTAAAGCAGAGGAGATGGAGAAATGTTTCTCTCACCAAGAGAGATAGCTTTTGTTTTGCTCTAGAAGACAGTCTGAAATAGATTTCATCTGCTTTGCACTTTAAGGGGTATAATTTGAGTTTGACGGTACGAATAGAGCTTCCATTAGGAAGGGTAAAGTTCAAGGTCTGTGCTGAGGAGAAAATAACTGTGTATCTAGCAGGATGGCCTCATTTAGAAAGACGAGAGAAATGACATATATGATGTTGTGACTGAAGGCCCAAGGAACATAACTGACACTCCCTACCTACGCCACCCAAAGACCCATGTGGCTGAGTGAATCAGCATTCCTGTCTACTGAGCTCACTGCCTCCTCTGTGGCCATAAATAGAACTTTTGGGTCTTTGGCACTTGTAATATAGACTAGTTATTATCCATTTATTGGATCCATTGACTATGTGGACCTATCTGAAGTAGCTGTACTCAGTTAGGTAAAAAAAATAAATTAATACTGCCTTCAGATGAAATAACTTTTGTTTGGAGCTAAAACAAAACCTTTAGGTTACCTCAACATAAAAAAAAAAAACAAAGCCTTTATAAAGACCTGTAAATAGAGTATAATCTGACCCCAGTGATCTCCCCTCACATTCTTCCTTGTCCTGGCAATCATAGTGCCCTTATGGGTCCTTAAATACTCCAGGTACGTCCCTTCCCATGGGTTCTAGTTGCCCCTGTTGCTGCCTCTGCATGGAATATCCCTCACAACCCCCGTACTCATCTGGCTCATATTTTTCACTTCCTTTAATTCTTTGCTCAAATGTAACCTCAGTGAGGGCTTCTCTGCCCACCAATTTCAAATCACAGAACCTCCTCCAGCAATTCCACTTCCCCATTCCTACTGAAAATGGGATTGCACTCATCTCTACAATGTGCTCTAATTTTTCTCCAGAGCATATTCCATATTCTAAAACAATATAAAACTTAATCACTATGTCTACTTTAAATTGCTTACCTTTTGCCCACTAGAATTTGAAGCTATCAGAAAAGCAGAGATGGTTGTTCGTTTTGTCCACTGCTGAGTCTGCAGGAAGTAGAATGGTGCCCTACACAGAGCCATTGCTCAGTAAATATTCATCGAATGAATGATTAAGCCAATGGTTCAATCTGTTGGAGCACTGGAGAGGAATTTGGTATATAGAAAACTAAGCAATAAAAAAGTGAGTTTATCACTATCATTGCCTGAAAAAGGAAACATAATCTTGGCTCAGAAATTAACCATATTTGTATAGTCAAAACAATATAAGTGTTGAGCATTGATTAGATAAACATTTTATCTTTATTGGGAATGAGACAGGAGGAAGAGGTGATGTTGACATAAGAGAGCTAATCCTGAGCTACTGTAATAGAAAGTTAATAAATAATTCTAAAATTGGTAAATGGAGAAATCTCCAAGAAAGTATGTTATTTAGCAATATGAATGTAAATACCAGAGATGCAATGAAAAAGTTGAAAGTGTTGTTGGGGTTTGGGGAAGAGTGATGTTCATTATAAACATATTACTATTTGAGTGTGTTTATGTTGCCTTGATAAAAATAAAATGTCATAAAAAAGAAATATTTTCTGGGGGATCCCTGGGTGGCGCAGCGGTTTGGCGCCTGCCTTTGGCCCAGGGCGCGATCCTGGAGACCCGGGATCGAATCCCACATCGGGCTCCCGGTGCATGGAGCCTGCTTCTCCCTCTGCCTGTGTCTCTGCCTCTCTCTCTCTCTCTCTCTCTCTGTGACTATCATAAATAAAAAAATTAAAAAAAAAAAGAAATATTTTCTGTAAGCACCTTTTACAGAAAGTACTATATTTCTCCCCAAATCCTTTTAAGCTTTTCTCCTCGAAGAATACTTTTGGATGATCTTATTTATTTTATGAAATATAAAATTAGATGTCATGAAGTATCAAAATAACGAGATTTGTAAAACTTATTGAATTATCTTAAGTACATTTCAGAGAGACTGGTTAAATATTCTCAAAGTGGGCTGGATGTTTAGATTTTTAAAATAATGCATTTATGGAGAAAAGTTTCAATTTGCTATTATTAGCAGAGGTGCAGGTTGACATCTAAGGAAAGGAAAAATATGTTGAGGAAAATCAAATATATGAGCTTGGAAAAGGTAAGGATTGCCTTTTGGCTGAAATTTACAATGTCATTTAGGCCAGTCAGTTACTCATATTAGATATACCTGCATACCTCCTGGGTGAACTTTATTTAAAACAAAATGAGCAATAGTAATAATGAAAGTCACTAAATACTCACAAATATATGTATAAACATAAATATAAATAAGTTATAAATAATATATGTATATAAATTCTTTTTCTAGTTCTATACATTCTTAGAATCAATATTCTAATCTAGAATCAATGTTCCAACCTAAACTATTAATCTCAAGCATAGATGACTAAGGCTCAGATTCCCTCATTCAAAAGATGTCCTCATGCACCATGAGAAGACCTTGAGAGAGTCATCCACAATGTCTGATTACCTGCAAGTGCACTTTGGATGTGCTCTCAGAATGATGAGCCATCTAACAAATAGCATATTCTATCAACGGAATCATTTAAATGATTACTGAGGCCATGATAGTGCCCTTCAAAGAAATATTATATATTTACCTATTTATAATTATACCAATATGTGTTTGTTAAGACATTTTGATTTCTTTCTAAATATTAGCGTAAACACACATACATGTGTGCCTACATAGGTATAGATATGTGGATGTGATTATAAAGATATTAGGATACACACACATGTATAGAGTACCTAAGTATATTACTTTCAGTTATTACCTAAGTAATAGATTGGCATGAGATATGACAGCTTTTAATTCAATCAGCCTGTGAACATAATTCATAGAGGTACATTACAGGGAATATAAATTATTTAAGAGAATAAATTATTTATGATGATTTCAATAGATAGTTGCACTTTGTTATAAAATAACATTTTATAACATTACATGTAAAAATTTTATTTTTTTTTATCTTAAAAGGTATGATGAGGTCTTTCTAACATAGCTGTGTGCTTATTCCTAGGATAGCAGTCACTGCCTGGTATTGTAATTGACTGCTTTCTCAGTGCTCAACTCATAGTGGTCATTCACTTTTGGAAAAAGAAGGAAAGAAGGAAGAAAGGAAGGGGATGAGGGGGAGAGGAAGAAGGAAGGAAGGAAGGAAGGAAGGAAGGAAGGAAGGAAGGAAGGAAACAAAAGAAAGAAAAGAGAGAAAGAAAGAAAGAGAAGAAGAAAGAAAGAAAGAAAGAAAGAAAGAAAGAAAGAAAGAAAGAAAGAAAGAAAGAAAGAAAGATGGAAGAAGAAAGAAACCAGGAAAGATTTTCAGTCTCTTATTTAATATGAGATGATAGTCCCATGGCTAATCTGAAACAGAAAGCTATTACAAAATTCTGCTACTTTTGAGTAGAAAATTGTCCAGGCTGTGTTGTCAGTTTATCCCACGTGAGAAACACATTTTGTTCTTCTGGAGACTTACAAACTGACCTTTGCCTCAAACAGAAAGTGCACAGAGAATCAAATTAGAATGATCCAAGGACGGCCACTGAAACAACCTCTAAGAGGACTAATGAAAAGTCCTAGATGGACAGCCTGAAGTCTGACTTCAATTTAATGGGGCACAAATTGATGCCCAATGGGGCATCAGGCAGACAAATCTGGTGTAGAATGAGCATGGCTCATTGAAAAGGGATTGCTGAGCGCACTGCCCACTTTTTAGGTATGTGCTTGTGTGAGTGTTCCTACTTAACATTACTGAGTTAGATGATAGACAGGAAAAGCCAAGAGTGACCCAGTCTGGGATGTCACACATACAAGTTACTTTTACTCCAAATTGGATGAGTGAGAAAGTCCTCCAAAGTCTTTCAGGAACTGAGGAGATAATGGCCATTTTCACAGACCAAAGGTCGCATATCTTGGGGCTCAAAGGCCAGTTTGGCAGTGATGAAGGACCTAGCCGAGTCCCTTGCATACAAAAAGTCAGGAACTTGGCAGAGCGTCCATGTGAGAGCAGAGGAAAGCAACAGTGATTTCCACGTAAGCAATCGAAGCCCCCAGGTATTTCCATGTATCTTCCCATGGTCTGGATGGTATACCAGAAGGACCCTTTCTGTGATGGCCAAGAGGACTGAGCACTTGGCCAGTGTTGAGGAGTGGGAATACTGGGAAGAAGCTTCCTTTGAAAACTGGATTGTCAGGGTCAGTTTCCAAAGTGAAGATGGGGGAGCTGTAGAAATAAGGGGACATTACTCTGCCTTTGAAGGCTTGTCAATTTGTTCGGTTTGTTTTTCCACCCAGGATGAGTAGGATGCAGACCCATCTATAGTAGTAGAGAAGCTGAACCAGATGCTCCTGGCTTAAAATATCAATTCTTCTTGATAGTTCTCTTGCTTTGTACTTGGCCCAGCTAGCTGGCTTCTGGGAAATGGACCATGCAGTTCTCCCTCCTATTAATAGAAGGTCCTCTTTCTGTTGTACAGTCCTCAACTCTTTAAGATGTATGATGGTACCCCATTAGAGTACAGGCCAAACTCCATTACAGCAAATTCTCAGAGAACGCCCTAGAGTTTGGTTGCATTGAATATTGCTTGGAATAAGAGTGCCATCAGCGGAAGATCAAGAATCTTATTATGATGACGATATCTATTGTAATGTTATTTGCCCTGTATTAATGGTGGTGATTCGGCAGAGAAAACCTTAAAGATGATTTTTTTATGCCATCATTTATTGAACCTGGCTAGATTTAGCTCTATACTTCCTGCATCTGGGACTGGCACTTTGGCTTTGGGTCGGATTTTCTTCCCAGTTTCTCAGACACTGGCTCCATGCTATAGTGTTTGGGTTGCAAATATTGCAAGGGAATGCTTTAACACAAACAAAATGTCTCACCGATTAAATGTCAGAAAGTGGTTTGCTTTCTGAAACCCAGAGAGAGGAGCCAGAGGCCTGGGCTCTATGCCCAGCACTTCCATTGACATTCAAGGTGACCTTGGAGGGGGTGGTGAATTAACTGTTTCTTAGCTGGTGGCTGTGACACTGGGGGGCATTGCAAACATATCCCTGATGTTGATAAGTTCTTTGCAGATTTTTGACACGTGATTGCATGAATTCTTCTCCATCTTTTGGACTATTCTGTCCACTAGTCTATATGAGCATATGGGGCCATCTGGGAAAAGTGTTAACAAGGAGTGCCAGATATTAGGCAGTTCTAGTGTTAATGGCATCAGTGATGGCCATCTCTGAGAAGGGAAAACAGTGAATGAACATATACAATGCTTTTTCTTGTAAATATCACTTTCAACCAATTTGCAAGAAAATCTATTTTTCCTGTAAAATAAGCCAAACAAACCTACCGGTAACACATAAGAAGTACCATTTCTCCATCTCCCATAGTATCATGTAGTGGATTGAGGAATAATTTGGACTGCAGTCAGACTCCCTGCATACCCTTACTTTGGCAATTTACTTAACTTCCCTGTGCCTCAGTTTCCTCTCTGGTAAAGCTGTACCCACAGCACGGGCTCACTGTGAGGACAAATTAGTTCATATGTCTAAAGTTCATACATTCCATGCTTGGAACCATGCCTGGTCTTAGCAAGCACTTGATAAATGCAAACTTGTATTGTTGTCATTAATGTGATTGGCCCTAGGACAGAGGACATGCTGTTAAATTTAGAAACTTGATTTAGAAAATTTGAATTGGTTGTCCAAGGTGGAAGGAGCAAGAAAATCAGTTACAAAAAGAAAGGAGTTGCTTCAAGTCAGGAGAAGGTGGGAGGAGGCAAAAGATCTTGGTCAGTCAGTGGAGCAGGCATTAATTCAAGTTAGATGGCCTCGGAGAGTCGTATGGGCAGTGTCAAACATGTCACGATATTACCTAATTCTGTACTCAAGACAGTAAGTGTCTCCTGCTGTACTAAAGAAGACCAGGACCAGGAGAAAAGATTTAATTCAGACCAGTTGCACATGGTGGCTGAGAGACATTTTGTTATGCTAAACAATTCATATTATTTTAAATTTATTTTAGTTGTAGAGGAGCCTGGGTACTTTCTTTATGCTGGCAATTAGACGGATATTGAAAGACACAATTATGAATAGTTTTTATAAAAACATTTAATAAATTTTAAAGCTCAATTAAAAAATTTATTTAATAATTAGTTGTTGATAATCATTTCTATTTAATTTTATCATACATGTTGGTTTCATAAATCATAGCTTCTATTTTTCTTTTCTTTTTTCTTTTTTTAAGATTTCATTTGTTTATTCATGAGAGACAGAGAGAGGCAGAGACATAGGAAGAGGGAGAAGCAGGCTCCATGCAGGGAGCCCGATGTGGGGCTCCATCCCAGGACTCCAGGATCATGCCTTGAGCCAAAGGCAGATGCCCAACCACTAAGCCACCCAGGCATCCCTCTATTTTTCTTTTAATTTGAATAGTTAATTGAAAATAATTTAGAAAAAAATAACTTTAAAATGTATGAAAATAATTTTATTTTTTAAAATAATTTTAATTGAAACATTTATTTCTATTTGCTTTTAGATAAAAATATATTCATAGTTTGCATATAATTGCCTGCAATTACATTTTTAATCCTTTGGCTTAGTCTTGGGCATAAATCAAATTATATAAAATCTTATTACTGTCTGCTGAAATGAAGGCAAGAAAAAGAAAATATATAGAACATATATATATATATATAATAATGCATGAAATACATATGTCTTTAGTGCTCTTCCAAGCATTTACCAACCTATCTACAGGATACCAAGACATTCATAAAAATCTGAATTTCACTTTCTTGGGTATTTCTTTTGATATTTTAGGTAAAAATTTTAGTCATCTAAAAACCATAGTTTTGCATATCTTCTTTTGCTTTGTCATTTGCATATATATTTGTTAAGGTATGATGCTAGTATAGTTGATTCTTACTATTTGTGATAGTTTTGTAAAGTCACTGAATCAGCAAATACTGAATCTTGTCCTTGGGGAAATAGATGGGTAGATTCCTGCGATCCTCTGGTCACAACACTTTTGTCAACCAAACAACATATAATCTTGTTTTACAAGTGTTTCTGTTGAAGAACACCTTATTTAATGTATGTTGTTGATTCATTAACATTGAACTATGGCCAACAGCACTAAGACTCATGCCTGAAAGAAACTCTTCAAAATATGTTTTTTAAGACACATCATAGCTCTCTTGTACTTAGGAGCACTAGACAGCACCTCAGCATGATGCCTGGAAGCCATGTTAAACAATGAAATTGCCAACAAAAAGCACAAAAATGTGAAAAACATGGCTCTAAGAAGACTGAGAAAAGGACACTTGTCCTTTGAGAGCTGAAACAAGATGGCAGAGAATTACCTTGTTCAGTCTCAGCTAGAAATATGCATGTCAGGCAACTCAAATTTCTTGCCTCTCTATTCATGTCCACAAATGACGTGAAAGCACTGAAAGCATTGATTTGGGGTTACAAATAAATTTTAGATGGTAGGCAAATTAGCAAATACAGAATGTGGAAATAAAGATGATTGGATGGACACATTTTATAGCTTGATTTATAACTTTAAATATTTAGTCACACTGTATATAAACTTCTGTTTGTAGCACCATTGCTACCATGGGCTTCTGTCTTTAGCACCATTGATGTAAGGAATGGGACTGAATTCACAGAAACTTTCTAGGTAGGGGAGTTACAGAAAAAGACAGGGTGAAAGTGCTCAGTGTATAGGGAAAGTACCTCCTGTGATGATCCTGGTAAGACCCTTTACATGTTGCTACTACATAATAACAAATGGCTAAATATCAAGATTCAGCAACTGGAACACAAAATTCATTTCTGAAGTTGCATATTTTGGTATATTTGATAAATTTAGATAAACATCATAAAAGAGATCATTCATTTTGGAATAGAACTTTTAAAAAGACATTAATTTAAATGCTAATGAAAACCTGCTGCAACCAATGCTCTAACAGAAGAAGTTCAAAAAGAACTAAAAATTCACTTTGCTGTTTTTCTGACTCCATCATAAATTTCAATATTAAATGAATGTGTCTCTTGGCACCCGTAAAATTAAAAAAAAAGTGTTTTGTACTCAAAGCAGAGTAATATATATTAGTTGTTGCATTTCAGACAACTGTGAACAGTTTTGTGGCACTGGATGAGATGAAATAATTCTGGATACATGGAATGGACATAAGAGCTTAGGCAAAGATAACAAGAACCAGGCAACTCTTCAGGAATGGTTTCCAAAGGTGACCCCAGAGAGCCCCAATTTCTCAGATGATAGCAGTGAAGAAAGGGAATTATAAATCAACTGGATATTTAGAGGCTAGAGAATATCATAACCATGCTAAATATGAATGAGCGTGCGTGTGTATGTGTGCATGAGAGAGAGGTGGAGAGAGAGTAAATGAGAGACTGATAGAGGAGAGTTGACACAGGTTGATGACTGGGCAGATGTGATGTTTTTTTTTTTTTTTAAAGTCATGTGTAGTCCAATTTGTCTATTTGTGACTTGTTGCTGTGCTTTCAGTATCATATCCAAGAAAAGGAAACAGTCAAAAGATTTGAAAGACAACCTACAAAGGAGAAAATATTTGCAAATTTTGAAACATCTGAGAGTTAACATTCAGAACATGTAAAGAACTCTACAACATCAACAAAATACCTTAATTAAAAATTGGATAAAGAACTTGAACAGACATTTCTCCAGATAGTCAAATGATCAACAAGCATATAAAAAGATGTTCTGCGTCACTAATCATTAGAGAGATGCAAATCAAAACCACAATGATGTATCACCCCACACCCATGAGGAAGACTTTATTTTAAAAAAAGAAACACGGAAAATGACAAATGTGGGAGAGGATATGGAAACATTGGAATCCTTGTGTTCTGTTGGTGGGAATGCAAAATGGTGCAGCCATTGTGGAAAACAGCATGGAAGTTGTTAAACAAAATGAAACACAGAATTACCATATAACCCAGCAATCTCACTTCTGGGTATATGCCTAAAAGAATTGAAAGTAGGAGCTTGAAGAGAAATTTACATACCCATTTTCCTTGCAGTGGTATTTATAATAACCAAGAGGTGGAAATGACTTGAATGTCCATTGATGCCTAAATGGATAAACAAAATGTGATATATGCACACAATGGAATACTATTCAGCCTTAATAAAGAAGGAAATCCTTCTACAAAATGGCTGAACCTTGAGAACATTATGCTAAGTGAAATAATCCAGTAACAGAAAGACAAATACTGTCTGATTCCATGGTTTTTAAATATCAGAAGTGATATCATACAGAAGAAGGATTATATTTATGTTTTCTGGATCCTGAAAATAAAAGCAGGACGAATGGGTGGATATAATTGAGACAAATTTCTGCTCAATAATAAGGAAGTACTTTCTGGCCAATGGAGATGTTGACCAGTGGAATGGGTACCACAATAGTAGGGTATCCCACTACAAGGGAATTGTTCAGGGTAGCTCTGGATAAGGATGCATATAGGTAAAATTTGGAACTTTACTCTGCCTTTCAGCTTCCCTGTCATGGGAGGTACCTGCACAAGGGAAGACAGCAAATTAAATGAGGGATCTATTTGTGAATGGTCAAGCAAGGACCCCATCATATCCAAGGTGGGATTTGCTCTGACAAGTAATCTTGGAGCATGAAGCATACATGAAGTGTCAGCTGTCCCCTTTCTCACCTTCCCCCCAGACACGTGGTTGAAACAGCAGGGCAAGCACAGGGCATTTCATTAACCAGCTCCATGAGGATCAGAGTTGAAAGCACTTCTCTGGAGGCCAGAACCTGCAAATCTATAAATCAAAGTGAGGGAAATATCACTAGTATTCTGGTGTGTGGATGTTTAATCAATCCACTATTGATCAAAATGTTCTGAAAATATCGAAACAAAATGAAGTAATATTTGCATATAGAAAAAAAATCAAATTACGGAAGCGATCCAAGAAGAAACTTTAGGCTTTTCATAGAATGTGTTTATTGATCTTATCAGGTCATTAGGGAATATGTAGTTCAAAAGGTATATTTATGTAGTGTCTCTCCTAGCCTACTGCCTGACTCTACAGGGGGATATATCTCTCTGTTGTGGTCAATATTCAGAACATAAAATTTACCATTTTAACCATTATAAGCATACAGCTCAATGATATTAAGTGCATTCAGGTTTTTGTAGAACCATCACCACCATCCATCTCTAGGACTTTTTCATCATCCCCAACTGAAAGTCTGTACCCATTAAATAATAACTTCCTCTGTGCCCTCTCCCCAGCTCTAGCAACCCCCATTCTGCTTTCTCCCTCTATGAATCTGACTACCCTAGGAATCTCGTATAAGTGGAATCACACATACTTGTCCCTTTGTGTCTAGCTTATTTCACTTAGCATAGTGTTTTCATTTACCCATGTTGTAGCATGTATGTGTCAGAATTTCATCTATTTTTAAGACTGAGTAATGTTCCATGATATGTATATCTTCACATTTTGTTTATCCATATCCATCAATGGACATTTGGATTGTTTCCACCTTTTGGCTATTGTGAATGATGCTGGTATTAAACTTTGTGCACAAATACCTGTTCATGCAGCACCTGGCTGGCTCAGTCAGTGGGCAATGCAACTCTTGATCTTGGGGTCATGAGTTTGAATGCCATGTCGATACAGAGATTACTTAAAAAATAAATTAAAAAAAAATCAAATATCTGTTCAAGTTCTTGTTTTTAATTCTTTTTTTAAAAAAACTAAAAATGTTTATTTATTTATTTTTTTAAGAAAAGATTTTATTTATTTATGCATGAGAGACACAGAGAGAGTGAGAGGCAGAGACACAGGCAGAGGGAGAAGCAGCTCCATGCAGGGAGCCTGACTTGGACTCGATCCCGGGTCTCCAGGATCACGCCCTAGGCCGAGGCAGGTGCTAAACTGCTGAACCACCCACGGATCCCCAATTTTATTTATTTTATAGAGCATAAGCTGGGGGAAGGGCAGAAGGAAAGGGAGAAGCAGGCTTCCCACTGAGCAGGGAGCCCAAGCCAGGGCTCAATCCCAGGACCCTGGGATCATGACCTGAGCTGAAGACAGGTGCTTAACTAACTCAGCCACCCAAGTGCCCTTGCTTTTAATCCTTTTTAGACATATACCCAGAAGTGGAATTGCTAGATCATATGGTAATTTCATGTTTAAGTGTTTGAGGAATGTGCACAGCCACTTTTATTGTTTTCTTTATGCTTTTAGCCATTCCTTATGCAGATAGAGCAAAACCCAAAATATGTACACATTTCTCCTTTTCTTATACAAAATACAGAATATTGGATTGATATACTACTAATATTTTCTAAAGATATTTCCATATCAAGAGAACATCTTTTTTCTTTTTTTTCCCCATATTTCTCTTTTGTTAGCTGCATAACAGTCCATCTAATGGCTGTGATATAGTTTATTTAACCAGTGTTTCACTAAATGATATTGTTTTACTCTTCTGCTATAGAAAAAATATCAGAATTAAAAAAAAAAACAACTTGTAAGGGTGCCTGGGTAGCTGAGTTGGTTAAGTGTCTGCCTTTTGCTCAGATCATGATCCTGGAGGCCGGGATCAAGCCCCATGTGGGGCTCCCTGCTTAGCAAGTGAGCCTGCTTCTCCCTCCACTTCTCACCCCACTTGCTCAAATAAATAAATAAAATCTTTTTAAAATACCTTGTAAACATACATTTAAATATGAGGTGTATGTGTAGGGTAGAGTCCTAGAATTTTATTACTGGATCAAAGACTATGTATATTTTTAATTTTGGAAGATATTGACAAATCACTCCCCTAGGGGATGTGCACATTTCCACTCCTCACTGGCAAGAATACATTTCTGCCATTTCAGATATTCACCACAGATTTTGGATTTTTGCTAATTTGCTAGATGAAACCTGGTAACACATCATTTTCAATTTCATTTCTCTTATTTGTAGTGAGGCTAAGCAGCCGTTCATGTTTAAAGGTTTTTGTTTTTCTGTGAACTTCCTGTTAATATCCTCTGCCCGGTTTTCTACTTTTTACCATCTGCTTTCTTACTACCATCTACTTGAGAGTAGATTAGCTGTTCCTCGTGAAATGAGTCAGAAATATTTGTTCTACTTTGTAATTTGTCTTGTGACTTTGCTTATGAAGTTTTGCCCTGAGAAAATACTGATTTTTATACAGTTAAAATTGTTTCGTGTGTGTGTGTGTGTGTGCATGTGTGCCTGGTTTTTGAGTCATCCTTGGAAAGGGCTTCTGAGTTTCAAGGTTATAAAAGGTATTGTCTGTGTTGTCTTTTAGTACTTTAACTGCTACTTTTGATTTTTTTAAGAACCATTTACTCAAGTCTTTTTGGAGTTATCCGTAAGGCAGCGAGAAGTATGGATCCTCTTTTATGTCATTCCAGATGGCTACGCAGTTGTCCCTAAAACACCCATTACAAAGTCTTCCTCAGGACCCCTAGATGGTTTCAGGGGTTGAGCGTCTGCCTCTGGTTGGGGTCGTGGAGTCCCAGGATCAAATCCCACATTGGGGTCCCTGCAAGGAGCCTGCTTCTCTCTCTGCCTGTGTCTCTGCCTCTCTCTGTGTCTCTCATGAATAAATAAATAAAATCTTTAAAAAATTTTTTAAAAAGTCTTCTTCTATCCCAGGGTGGGCCTGGCTGGCTCAGTCAGTAGAGCATCTACCTCCTGATCTCAGAGTCAAGTTCAAGCCCCGTGTTGAGGGTAGAGCCTACTCAAAACAAAAACAAAAATAAAACAAAAAAGAGAAAGTCTTCTCTTACTCCATTCTTTTGAGATACCATCTTTCCTATGTACTAATTTTATGATATATTTTGGACTATGTATAAGTATTTGTTCTTTCTATTTCATCTGTTTGTATTCATGCCACACTCCCATGCTATTTTAATTATTAAAGTTTTATAGTGTAATTCAATATTTCACATGAATAACTGCTCTTTATCAGAATTTTCCTGGATAGCTGGTATTTTTATTTGGATCATGTTACATTTATAAATTAAGTTTGGTGGAATTGACATCTTTGTGATATCGAGTCTTGGTAAGTCATTAAGTCTTCCTATTTACTTGTTTTTCACTTTTGCACCCATGAGGAATAATTTGGAATTTTTCTTGTAAAGGTTATACATATTTCTCATTAAGTTTCTTCTTGGTAATTTATCTTCTGCAATTTTTATAAATATTGCATTTTTACATTTTATTGTGACTATTGGTTTCTGATAAGTTCTACTAACTCTTGAGCCAATTTATTGTTTGCAATAGTTTTTTTCAGAAGGCTCTTTGGTGTTTTATAATTACATAAACATGACATCTACAAATTGTGACAGTTTTTCTACCTCCTTTCCAATTCTTACCTCTAGTTTATTTTATTAAATTGCATTGCTTAATGCCTCCAACTATTAACAGCAATAGTGATAATGGGGATCTGTATCAAGTTCTGTAGTTCTGTACTTCTTAAATTATCTATTTTAGATAGTATCTAATGATTCCTATTACAAAAAAATTAAGACTTTTACTGAAATACACTATCTTGCTCACCTGCACTATTGATTGCTCACCTGTCTTTTGATTAATCATGTAATCTTTTATTTTCAAAGTTTATAACATTTAAATTCAAACAGTAATCTTTAATTAAGGCTTATATGCTTTGCTCCTAGATGCTTATTCCAAAAGAGTATCTAATTATTGTGATCACATAAATGTTATTCATAAAGGGATCCATGAAAGAGTAACATGATCCTGTGCCACTAATCTTTGGTGCTCCAAAGAGAATGTCCAACTGACATCTATTTGATTCTTTTAAATTTGTTTGCAGTCTTGTTCATCTCTTCTAAGTCAAACTTCATTCTTATTCTTTCTGATGCATTTTGTTACTATATTTTCAAAATCCCTTTATTTCTGGAGCAACCCTCAGATACTATTTTCATATAGATTGTTGAGTAGTGTACTTTTTGCATCATTGAAAATCAGGAAATGCTTTTATTTTACCCTGTGCTTTACCAATTATTTGGCTGGGTATAAAATTCAAGAATGAAAGTCAATTTCCATCAGAATGAAGACTTAACTCAGTTGAGTCTACTGTTGCTAATGTAAAGTCTGAAACCAATTTGCTTTTAATCTCTTGGCATATGGTCAGTTTTCCTCCTCTCTTGGGAAGTTTTTAGAATTTCTTTGGAATTTTAGCATTTCATCAATTTGGGTCCAGGAGTGATGGTTCTTTTCTTGTGTTTTTTTCCCTACCATCTATCTATGTTAACCCTCAGCAGTTATTTTCAATATGAAGGCTTCTAACTTCTTTTTAACTTGCAACAACTCTGTAAGGTATGATTATTGCTTCCAGTTTACAAATCAAGTTTAGAGAGGGAAAGATAATCTGCCTCATGCATCGCCTGGTTTCTCCACTTTCTTACACTTAAAGTGACTTGAAATACATCTGACAATCTTAATTAAAATTACTCATGTTACACAGTATAAAGTACTTTGATTTTAGATTTAGAAAGTTGAATCATTGCTACCTTGAAATTTTGATGTTATGACACTGGTAATTAAAAAAAACTGATAAGTTCATATTTGCAAGTTCTGTCTACTATAAAAGAAGAAAGAAAGAAGAAAAATACTAGAATAGTTACATCACTATGGATGGCCCCCCTCCCCCCAGACTATATCTCAAACAAATCACTTCTTTCATGGTACCCTAAAGGTGAGAAGGAAGTACAAGTAGTGGAAATAAGATTTGCTGGAGGAAGCAATAGTAGGATTTGGGGTTCATTCTCTAATCAAAACCGTCTTGGTGGAGAGAAAAGGTAGGCTAAAATATATGTTATATATAACAAGAAATCATAGAATAATAAATTGAATCAGAATAGTAAACTGATAGAGGCAAGAGCATGTGCTCTCTACATGTGACAGATCTTCAAGAATTTATGAGTCACAATGTTTTAAAGCCAGGGAGTTCCCTAAGGTCATGTTGCAAATCAGTGTTGGAATAAATAATAAGTATTTTTTTTTAAAAAAAGATAAGCTTCTTTCCCATTCTATCATATTAAGACATATTTTCTTGCCTCTGTTCTCAATAGGCAATCAGGAAAGTTGCCATGACTAACAAGGAAAGCACCAAATTCCCTTAAATACTGAACTGAAGCCATAAGAAATATGAGCTAATCTCCCACTCCAACTGGTGCTAAGTGGTCTTGATGATACCACTTTATTGTTTAGACACATAAAGAAGGGTGGTTTGGTACAGTGGTTATGTAAAGGTTATGTAAAGTCTCCTATGGAGGTGCCTGAAACTGCAGGTAGTACTGAAGCCTATGTGTGCTATGCTTTTTCGTGTACATATGACGTTTAGTTTATCAATTAAACTAGAATGAAGGGCAGCCCTGGTGGCTAAGCGGTTCAGCACCGTCTTCAGCCCAGGGTGTGATCCTGGAGACCTGGGATCAAGTCCCACATCAGGCTCCTTGCATGGAGCCTGCTTCTCCCTCTGCCTGTGTCTCTGCCTCTCTCTCTCCTTCTGTGTCTCTCTTTGTCTCTCATGAATAAATAAAATCTTTAAAAAAATAAAAATAAACTAGGATGAAGTTTAATTTATAAATTAGGCACAGTAAGTGATGAGCAACAATAACTAATATAAAATAGAACAATTATAACAATATACCATAATAAAAGTCATGTGAGTGTGGCCTCTGTGTTGCTCACAAAATATCTTATTGTACTATACTCACCCTTCTTCTTGTGATGATATGAGAGGATAAAGGGCTTCCCTGGTGAGATGAAGTGGGGGGAAATGACATGGGCATTGCCATGTAGCCCTCGGCTACTACTGATTTTCTGCCAGTGCTCAGAATGATCATCAGCTCCTGGATCCTAGTTGATGGTGAGTAACTGAAACCACAGGAAACTGTGGATATGGGGGGCCACTGTACTCAGGACAAAAGAATCATAATTCCAAAGGCCACTTGCAGCTGTCCTGGTATATCTTGGGCACATCTCCATTGGATGGAATAAAATACAGTGTTGTGATACCCAACCAAGCTACTCTATACCGAGTCTCTCAGCCGTGGCACCTGCTGACATTTGGGGCCAGATAATTTTTTGCTGTAAGAGGTTGTCCTGGACATTGTAGGATGCTTTGCAACAGCCCTTGCTTTTACATACTAGAAGCCAGTTGTGAGAACCACAAATGTGTTTCAGGCATTTCCAAAAGCCCTCTGGGGGTGGTGGTGGGAAATCACCTCCCCACTACCCTCATTGAAGACCACTGACCTACACTGATCTGATAGAAAATTTTTTTTTTTTAGTAAATAACCCTAGAAAATACATAACAGGTTTTCTGAAATACATTCTGCTTTTCACACTGGAGTTTTTGAACATTATGTGTTAAAACATAAACATTTCAGGCTCTGGAAAAAAGGCAAAGAATCTTTATATAAATAGAGTGAACCCTTGGGATCATCAGATAGCAATACTGAAATATACAAAATAAAATTCTGTGTGGGCACGCGAAATAGTTTTCTGAGCAGATTATTAATCTCAGCCTCGAGTTACCAACGGCACAAACACAGCAACTTATCTCTCTGCGCATGCCTTCATGCTACATAATGTCTGAGCATGATTGAAAAAAATATATTCTTACTTTGGAAATAGAACAACTATTTGTAAAGATGATTCAGTCAGCAGGATGCTCTAGTTGGCACTCCCTAAATTCTATTTTTGCTGAGAGGAGCTGCTGCCTTAAAAAAGAGACATTGAAACTTAGAATACGTTAAACCACTTTTGCTGCACATTTTTGCCTGGATAAATTTGCTTAATGGTCATAACTTATGCCCTGACAGATAATCTTGTGCCAAATGTTTGGAAGGTGAATGAAGGCATTACTTAGTCTAACTAGGAGGCTGAAATAGAACAATTTCCAGAAAAGCATTTTCAGTTTTTGACTGTTGCCTAACACTCTTTCCTACTTCTGTTTACTGTATTGACAGTGGAATGTTGCTTAAGCTGCCTATAAAAGGAATTTTCTGTTACTTTAACCTTGACCCAATCTATCTTTCCTGGGGGAGGAGGAAAGGAGGAAGGGAGGGGGTCAGATAAGGATGGCAGGGGGTGGGAAGGGAGCAGTGATGAAGAGTGATAAAATGCAAACGTTTCTAGTGAAAGACAGGGAATCTTTAAGTGAAAATGGCTTAGCCTCATATAAATAAGTGGGCATATGTACATATACACACACATACTATATATATATGTAATATATGCACCTATTATATATTACAAATTACAAATATATTTGGTAAATACACACACACACATATACACACGTATATTTGACTTCTCTTCTTTTTAAGATTTTATTTATTTGAGAGAGAGATAGAGATAGCACAGGCGAAGTAAGGGGCAGAGGGAGAAGCCAACTTTCTGCTGAGCAAGGAGCCCAACGCGGGGCTCAATCCCAAGACCTTGGGATCATGACCTGAGCCAAAGGCAGAGGCTTAACCGACTGAATCACCCAGGTGCCCCATGTATTTGGTTCCTTCAACAACATCTAGTCCTGAAAAACTGCCGTTACAGAGCCCCATAGAAGATGGATGCTATTTAGTCTGTGGGGTGATGGGATTGTTTTATTACTTAGTGCAACAATAGCACTTCTATATAATGCCATGTGCTAAACCAGCCCCAATCAATCCATCAGTTAGCCAGTTGCCTCCAAGGGTTTGGAGTTCTGCTGTAGGATAAGGCTCCGGAGGTTTCTGAAGGGACACGTGTCCAAAGGTTTCATTGGAAGAAAGTGTATTAACTTAAGACCCATGATTAAAAGTTCCTTCTTTGGTCAGCATATGTGAATATTTAGAGACTCTTATTTAAGGAGAAGATGAACACAGGATATATATATTAACCAAGAGAGTGAAGAAACACAAAAAGCACCTTTTTAATAGCAGGGCCAAGAAGATGAGAAGCAAAGGAAGGAAGAAAGCCAGCACAAAATGAAAGGAGGGTGTGCCCAAAAGAAGAAGTTCAAGGCTTTGATAAAATCCAAAGAACCCATTTTCAGGCATCTGCCTGGCCTAATCTGTTAGAAAGAGAAAGGGCATTCTTTTCTTTCTCCTGGCTCAAAAAATACAAAATTCAAAAGGAGACTGGAAATGAAGAAGCAGCAAAGGTTATGTTGCTTCTTTCATAACAGACATAGTAGCTTCAAATGAGGCCCCATGAAGAAAAAAGGAGAACCATTCCTAAAAATAAATAAATGATGTTTCCTTGAGATGCTTTTGCACCAAGGAAAACAAATAAAGGAAATGGGGTGTTAGGTATTGTTCTTTCAAACTCCAGCAGTTTGAGAACCCTCTCTCTCCCAGCAGGGTGGCGTGGAGGTGGGGCAGGGGGGAGGGCTTTGCCTTCAGCTTTCAATCTTGCTCCCTCCCCTCCACCCCCATTCCTCCTTGCTGACAGGGCAATAGAGGTAATAGAATTTGGTTCCCTCTGCAAAGCCCCACTCTGATGCATCTGTTTTAAGTACCTCTAATATTCGGAGTGTGAAATATTGACAACAAATACGTGATGGAAAGGATGTCAAATGTTCTTTAAACCAAAATGTGCTATGTAAAGCAGAGTTATTAATATCAGTAATAATAATAATACCACCAAAGGATCTGGTAATCCAACATGTAAATCTACCGCTATTGGTAGTGGGAAACATTTCTGCAGGAAACCCAAAGGTGTAGCACATTTTTTGGGTGCTCGGGTTTTGGGTGATTTTCACTTACACAGTCATTTATTTGCTGTGTTCTAAATCCTCCCAAAGCTTAGTGGTATAAAGCAACAAGCATATGTTAGCTAACAATTCTGAAACAGGAATTTCGAATGGGCTCAGCAGACCAGTTCTGCCAACAATGTCTGAGCTCACTTATTCACCTTTGGTCAGTGGGCAGATCATCTAGGGGCTGCTTGGCCCAGGATGGCCATAATACGGAATTGACTACTGGGTGCTGACTGTCACCTGGCACGAGAAAAACTATTGGCTCTAGTGTCTCCCACAAGGTAGCCTACGCTGATGGCAGCTTTAGGATTCCTAGGTGCAGCAGTGGAGAGAACTCTGATATGCAAGCTCTTTTCAAGCCTCAGCTTTAGTCAAAAGAAGTCATATAGCCAACCCCAGATTCAAGGGGATAAGCCATAAACTCTTCACGGAAGATGCTACCAACTTACATTGCAAAGGAGTATGCACACAGGAATGGGAGAAGTTTGGGGCCATTCAAAAAAAAAAAAAAAATCTTACCATACATGGCTACTGGTAAATTTTTAAAATGGAGATCAGACGGCACATTAGAAGTTCATTCAAACCAATCTCCCGTCAAAAGATTAAATCAACAACACATGATAAGTGGATTTCCAATCATTGCTGTGATTATTATAACCCCCCTTGCGAATAATGAAATGTGATTGCATCCCTGTATTGGTGTCAGCTCTACCTGTGAGACCAGACACAGACTAAGCAAGGTCTCACTTTCATGTGGCAGCCCTTCTGATGTGTTACGATGGCTGCCTGGGCCATCCCTTCTATGGGCTGTTCATCCCAGACGCTTTTCTGTTGTTTTTTTCATATATGGTTACATCACCTTAAGTATTCCACTTGCTCTTCTCCACCTCTACCCAACTTGAACATCTGATGTCAACCTGAGTTGAAGACAATATTCTAGGTGTGATCCACCAGCATACTGAGAAGGGGGCAGGGGTTGGGGTGGTGGTGGAGACTATTCTTTCCTTCATTCTCTATTGTTTATTTCCTTAAGGAAGGCTTAGATCACCCTGTTAACTCAGATTGTATAAGCAGCCATGAGTCTCCCAAACCTAGACACCGATTGTGGAAGAAGATACAGATCCTTATATTCTTGTTAAATTTAATTTTTACAATATTGATCCTGTGTTTCCTATTGCTGAGTCCTCTCAGGATCTTTATATTTCCTTACAAAGTATTTTGACGTTATGGAGATCATCCAAGAATTCAAGCCAATGTGCTTTCTGGATCTTCATTCAAGTGTTGGATAAACTATTGAATGGGACAGGGCTGAGGACAAAATTCTACAGCAGATCACTAGGAACCTACTTTCATTTACAATTAACTGGCATCATGATAACTGGTCTAATGGTACAGCCATCTTGCTTTTATGTGTCTACCTCACTACAGGATGGAGCAGTGGACACTTTGTCAAATTCATCACTACAATGTGGTTAAGAGGTGCCTTATCTTATTCTTCTCATTCACCGGACAAATTAACCAGCCCAACAAGAAGTGAGATTAGTGCAGTTTCTGGTGAAAACCACTTCCTTTTATGAAATCGTCACAAGATATCCCTAATTATAATTATTTCTGAAATTGACCTTGGTCTAAGCAATCAATATTTAAAACTATGATACTTATGTCCTCTGATTTCCAGGTATTTTTTTTCTATGCTCCATCGGTCCAGGAACACTGGAGATGGGTTCCAATTATTCTTTGGATAATAATAATTGGTAAACTCTTTCTCCATTGCATGGGACTTTATTCACCTAAGCCAGCAGACCTGCTCATTGCTCATTAGACCACTGTATGTGCCCTTTGCTTAGCTCAAATATCAAAACCCTCACACAAATCCATTCCTCTACTCAACATGTGCTTATTAAATACCTACTATGTGTTGGACACTGGAGCCTTTAGCCATAAGGCCATTTTGAATGAGCATGCCTAGAAATAAAGCCAAATAATTATTTTTTTATGCTGTGCTTTGCAATTTGAAATTCTTCTGCACACAGTGGAGATCTGACGACTAGTTTAAAGTGGGAAGATGCTATAAATAAATCGGTAGGTTAAGTAGATCTCTCTAGAAGGCAATTAGAATATGATGTAAGGGTACAAGTGAAGAGACCCCTACAGTACCCTAAGGGGCATGTAGTGAAAAGCTGAATTAAGAAACTGGCAGTGGGGACAAAACTGAGACATCCATTTAGTGATGGAATACATTTAGAAATGGGAAGATCCTAGCAATTGATTAAAGGATTGGGAGTGAGAAACAAGATTCTAAGGTAACTGTCCTTAGTTAACCATCCTCAATTAATTGGACAGATAGTTGTACATTTACTGAGAATGGGGATAAGTTATAGATTTTGTGTTACTATTTCCAGGCTCACATGTATTTTATTAAATTGAAATTATTCTGGGAATATCCTAGGTGGTCACAATCATTTCTTATTTCTCTCTTTTTTTCTTAATATTTGGTGTCTATCGTGACTGCATAGTCATGGAAAATACACTAGAATATCCTGAAACTGTTGAACAGTTAGCCCTCATTAGTATCTCATGTGGTTGATTTATCTTAATATGTTTCTTAGACATTTTAAATTTTCACCTGACCACATTTCACCTTCTTCACTGTAGCTACTAAGAATTCACTTTCTCTTAAAGTTCCCATCATGTTCATTTTGCCAGTAAATTTCTCTAAATCAAAAAAAATTTTTTTGATTACCTCCTCCCTTACCTTCTAGGACATGAAATGATCAATAGTCAGTCTAGAATTTCTCAGATGCTCTGCTATTTGCTGAATGAGATTTAGAGCTGGTGTGTTGATGCTTAAAATTCATCACCCCTTGCTTATGCTTCTTGCTTTTGTGTCAATTTTATGATTTGTTTCAAAAGTACAGTATCGAGAAAAAAAAGTACAGTATCCATTTCCTATATCTGGCCAGGGAGTCTGTACAATACAATCCTACCACATATGCATCTGAGGGAGACATTGGATCAGACTCATAGAATTTCAAGCCTTGAAAGAATTGGAGAACCCACCTAATGCTCCCTTTATAGATAAGAAAATATGAATCCAGAGAGATTATGTGATTTGTGTAAGGTTGCACAACTGGTTAGTTAGGGGCAGAGCCAGGGCTAGAACATATGTCTTCTGACGCTTAGCCAAGATTTGTATTATGTTTTTCCCTTGGCAGGAAGTCAGACGCTAGTACTCCAGCAAAGAATTTAGGGTATTCTACTTTCAGCACTGCAGGAGCCCAATGACACACTAAGAATATAACTTAGAAATATATGTGTGATGCTGTGAATACATCCTTATATAGTAATAGGTAGACCCTTAGGCACTGATGTGACTTTAGCTACGTGCTTCAGTCTCAAGAGCCCACAGCTCTGGCATCCTCAATCCAACAATTTCCTTACTTCTGGGGGGTTGCGCTGACCACTATAGAGATCTCTGTGAAAACCCAAGGCAGCATCAAGAGCTGTGTCCACTGACTGCAACACCAATCATGTATGTTTCCTTTTGCATTGTTTTATCTGGTTCAGTAGTAAATCTAAAAGAAGGTGGCACACAACCAAGCCCAAGTTATTATTCTTGTTCATCTCTAAACTTGAACCACCCTTTGTGGTCATGTCTATTTCAAGGAAATTCTAGAAAGTCCCCTTTTACTGTGGCTCCCTAGAAACAGGGTACCCACAATAGCTAGCAAAAATAGATAGGTAGATGAGAGTTATATAGATAATAGATAGATGATGATGATAGATAGATAGATAGATGATAGATAGATAGATAGATAGATAGATAGATAGATAGACTCCAACCAGAAGGGTATGTTACTCAGAGGCGTCATGTAGAAGCTTCTGGCAAGGTTCTTTGTAGAAGCCATTGAGCCCTGAGTGAAGGAGAATGACTCATTAAGATGAACCATGTGCCACGCTCCAGCAATTGTTCCCAAGGAGGGGAAAAAAAATCCATCTGGATGATACCAGCCCACCTGCTTGAAGGCAGTATTGTTATTGACTCGGAACTCTGAGTCAGCCATGTTATTCAAGATCTTGGCCCCTGAAGGCCAAGAAATAATGTGAGGATCCAGCATCAGAATGTGGTGCTAGGAATCATACAGATTGCCCTCTGTTGAGGCTCATTCCCTCTGGGACATTGGAGTGTTCTTGTGGGACCAGGGAATGGTATAGATGTGATGGCACTTGTGCATGCTCCCTCTAGAATAGACAGCAGCCACTGAACTCCCATTCTCTTAATTTGATTTCAGTAGAGCAACTGAAAAGAAACACCTGGTCTCTTTTATAGGGAAAATTATCTAGACTTGGGAAGGGAAAAATGTGATGCCTTCATCATTTACTAGAGGCAGTCATCTGAAAAGCGATAGTAGAAGTTGGGAGCTAGAATTCTCTAATCTTATTCCCTGCTCGGCTATTGGCTCATTGCCTCTTCAGAGGTTCTTTGACAAGGACAGTCACAGATATGGGGACAGATACTCAGTTGCCTGCTCCACTGATAACGGGTTGCAATATAATATTGCTTCTTCTTAAAATGAACACATCATTTTTTCATGTTGAAGAGGAGGCATGTTTATATCAGTCGCCTTTCTGTCTCACAAAGATTTTAGTTCTTTCAAAAGACATAATATGACAACATCATGCCCAATACTAATTTATTACTTTAAGATTCCTTTGATCTCTAAAGAGCAATGGGCCACCTCAGGTTTACCAGTAGGCTGGCCCAGGTGTATATGCCCACATAGCCTGAATCTGAAAGTATCATTATTCTTTCATCCTTTCTTAATAGAACTAGTCCTGCCAGTCAAATTCTTTGAGACCATGAAGACAATGTACCCACAGATCACATAAGGGTAACATGAATATTGATTTAAAGCATCCACAGAAATGTGGGGTAGAAGGATAATTTTCTATCACATTGTCAATTTGGGTCTTAGTTCTTCTCATCCTGTGGTCTGTGGCATATTTTAGATTCTAGTGAGATAATATTTCCAGGTTCCGAGGAAATGAACTTGAGCTCAAGTGACCAGACCTTTCTTTGTTCACATTGAGCTTGAACTTTCCCCTCAAAATAATCTGATTACATTATCTCAGTGTCAAATACTTCTATTGGCTAGTTGATGCCAACCACCTATTTATAAAGTGGCAGATATCTCTCAAGCCTAGTGACATTGGTCGGGACACCTGTTCTCATCCAATTCCAATCAGCTGTGTCCAGAGTAAACACAATAACTGATTTTACTTTCCGAGCCAAGCTTCCTGTGTGAGTCAGAGCTACTATGACAAGATAAACGATTTATGGCCATTTTCTTTTTTCTTAGAAGGGGGTTGGGTCATTGCAGGCACGTAAAACTTCATGAACTCGCCCATAGTACATTCACTATCCTTGCACCCCATGGGATCACTCCCACCACTCAAGTCCAGCCACTATTTAGAATCACCTAAACCCAGACTCCAGAAGTCATTTGTATTACTACAAAGTCTACTGTCACTACACACTTTGAAAAGAAGGTCATCAAAGGACTTACCTGTTACAGCACCCCTCTGAAGTTCATCAGAGAAAGTTTCAGATGGCCTTGTGATTTCCCAGATGAAAGAGATCACAGAAGTGCAAATTATTGGCATTAAATGAGAAAGAAGAACATTGGAAGATCAAGTGTAGTTTGATGGGGGGTGGGCATGGAGTGGGAATTAAAACTAAGAACAAAGGAAAGGAAATTAAATCCAGGGCCTGTTCTTTAAAAGGTTGGATTCTGAGTTTTGATCTTGGAAAAAGAAAAAAGTTTTCAAGAAAAAGTTGTTTCCAACTCTGTCCGTCTTCTAGGCTTTTCTGTCTCCCACTTACTGCAGGATTTTGAGGGAACGAAGGATTTGCTGGTGGTAAAGTGATCATTAGATTTAATATCTTAAACTAACAGCTTGTCTATATAAAATGATGGCAGGCTACAAACCTGTCACCAACATCCAGGTCAGTGCAAACAAAGAGGAGAAAGAAATGACTTGCGGAAGTATAATAAAACAACACAACAAATTTATTATTGCTACTTGGTTACTCTTTTACTCTTCATCTCCCTGGTAAAGATAAAATGTTCCATTTCAAGTAGAAAGTATCAGGCCTCGGAAGGAGCATTCATAATTGAATTATTTCAAGAATTAATATGTGGCTCTCCCTCTTCTCTTCAGCCTCTCTGGGGAATTCGAGGAGAGCTGTTGTCAGCCAGATTGACAGTTATCCATTAAGGTAGCAACGGTTTAGACTGCAGGATGTGCTTGCTAGATTGTTAGAGTCTGTGCCCTCATTAAGAAAAATCGAGACCATTTCCCACAAACATTTGCCTAAAAAGAAAAAAAAAAAGAATATTAAAAAAAAAATTCAACACTAGTCTTAACAAATGGGAGAAAACCGTGGTGGTCAGAACACAGAGTCGCAGGGCTAAAGACCAGTTTCCCTGCCTCGATTTCCTGGATAGTAATAGAGACAATGTCATCTGCCCTGAGTTTCTCAAAGGCACAGAGGGATTAAATAAGGCAAAAGATGTGATGATTTTCTGGAAAACTTTAACTGGTATCCAATGCAGAAAGATACACAGCCACAATACTTCCGTATCTGTATGATTATAATCTACAAGGAAGAAACCCATTCTGGTTGGTGGAATCACAGCAAGCAGCTCCTGCCTTAGGCAGAGTGGGAATTCCTAAGGCACTGGTTAGGTACAGCTTCCTGTAGGATCCGTAGAGAGAACCACTCTGCTCTGCTCTGTCCCACCAAACACAAATATGGCAATGCCTTTATTTGTCCTCCACCGTGACTCTTTTGTCCCTGACTCTCCTTAGAACTTTCTTATCTCATGACTCTTCAAAGCAATTTGAGATGCTGTGCGAATGATTTCATATGTCATTACCTACCCTGGTCTTTTTGCATTTGAACATGGCACAACGTCTTAATCCATAGGAATGACTTCAGTGGAACAGATCTAGGGTTGCTCTTCATTCGTTCATCACTGTGTTCTTCAAGCCTTTGATCACTGATCCAACAAATATTTATGGAGTGTTGACTGAGTGCCAGGCAGTGTGCAGAAACTGGAAATGCAGCTGAGAAGAAGAATATGCTGTGGGCCCTCATTAAACTGACTGGGGAATAGACATCCTAATAGAGATGAGGGCTTTCAGGGCAGCCTGGGGTGCTATGGGAAGCTTCTAGGTCTAGGGACAGGCTTCCTGGGAGACCCCAGGAGCAGTTTGTAGGTTTTGATGCCTATGACTTGGGTGAGTCGTGTCATCATCTATGAATAGAGCCAATTCTGTCCAGAAGAAACTAGTTGGTAAAGGAGTAAAAAGTATTAGATTTGAAGTCAAATGCCCTAAGTTGAGCCTCAGATCTGCTTGACCAATTATGTTTTTCTGGAGAATTCATTCAACTTTTCTGAGCTCTAGCTTTTTTCTCTGCAAAACAAAACAAACTAAAACAAAAACCCGAGGAAGAAGAGGTGAGTTTTGTGGTCCTTATCAGTTTTTTGCTTTTATATCGAATTGTATTTTGAATACCTAAATAAACCGTTTCAAGTCGAAGGTCCAAAATGCAGTTCTCCTTGAATATTTCATTGCTCGCCATTTCTTTCAGTGGAACTATTTCTTGGTTTCTGGTCACTGCTGCATGTATGACTTTCTTGGAAATCTCATATAAAGGCCTTGCTCAAGTGAATGCTAACCATGTGTTCTCTGTTGCCGTCATCCCACAGGCCCTGAAGAATGGGCTGATAACCAATCTGGGATGCTTGACAGAGCCTAGCCCTCCCCATCAGATGTCTTATCATATCAGGATTGGAATGCCTAGGTCCATTGCACATCACAAACTTAATGAACCTTACCAAGTGGGGTAATGGGAAAGATTAAAGGAAACAATAATTCTAAAACAGATACGTACACTTCGTCATGTAAGCTTTCCTTGTTATGCAGCTTTAAAAAAGATGACCCTCTTAGAGCCAAATCAAAATGACAACTTCTCTCAGGCATATCATTATAAAAAATGGAAGGCACTTTAGAAGTCATTTGATCCATGCTTATACTTCAGAAATGAGGAAATTGAGGCTCAGATAGGATAAAATGTTTTGGCCAAGAACCCACAGCTGCCTGGAAGCAGCCCAAGACCAGAATTCAAATTTTCTGATTCCCAAGCTCTGGAATTCTCTTTCCTCCACCTTGCTATCATCCCCAGATTGTACCATTTGTCTTTAAGCTGTTCATACTCTAAAGTGACCCCAGTGTCTCTTATAGTCTGTCCTGGTTCCTCGTTTCTGCAGAGGAAAGATGATTTCCCTTTTCATCCTTAAATTTACTACCACATCTTTAGATCACTCATCACTCACTGTGTGGGTGCCTCCCTCACTGGAGGGCCTCTGCTTCTGATCTCTGGAAATCCTATTTCCTTCACTGTCTTCCTCATGGCCTAACAGTATCCCTGCTCCAACCAAATACATCCAGGTTCAACACAAAGCAAGAATGCTGAGGAACCAGTTAGGGGAGTTGTTTTCTTACCACACATTGTTATTTTTGTGTTTTTATGAGCCTCTTGAGATTTGAATGGCATCTCTGTGGAACAAATGAAAGAGCCTTCGGTGGAGCCAGAGGCCAGACGGTGCCCGGAGCCAAGTCGATAAGGCCCTTGGTTGAACTGGAGCCTGGGGCAAACCCTTTCACTGTTTCCCTGCATTTAGGAGGGTATGCACAAGGACCGGAGGAGAAGGTGACCAGTCCAGCAGCCCTGAGTTCCAGCTCCAGCTTTCGCCTCCAATGGTGCACAGTACAACCGCAGGAGGGACTGTGAACGCTGTGCCACTCTTTCTTTCTCGTGTACGGGAGACAGATTCTAATTAAAATGATTTCTGGAAATTCATCCTCATTTTCTCTGACAGAGAGGAAATGTGGGAATTTTTGGCATTCCCTTAAAGACAAGCAGCATATACTTGGCACACATATTATGGGGAAAAACTCAATAAGTGATGAGAACAAGATAAATAGATGATCATATTGATTTATACAGACCAAGAACTGTTTCAAAGCCATAATCTCTGCACACAGACACACACATACAAACCTGCTTTCAGGAGTTGCTAACCAATCAATATGCATTTATTAACTATCTATGTGAGCAGCACTGCATGAGTAGCTTTCTTTGACATCTGAATTACAAAATTAAAGTGAATTTATAGGTAGAAAAATGTGGCCTCATCCAAGCAGAAAGCCCTAAAGTATGCTACACATGCTCTGACACAATGTTTGCAAAGGCCAGGTCACCCACCTGTTGGTTATTTTAAGAAGGGGAATTCTGGTGGCAGCTGGGACCCTGCCATAAATAACATGCACACCCGTGTTCTCACGTTGAGCACTTCTTGTCACATCTTTCCAAGGGGCCTTGATTTAGAAGGTATCTCAGGTGACCATTCTCTCCAGAGCCATAGAGAAATGGCAGCCATCCTAACTTTCTTCTCCGCAGCTCCTTCCATTTGCAAGCTGCCTATTGGCTTCAAGAGACTTTCTACCGTTGAAGGGTCAGAAGAAGAGCAAATGCACAAGAATAATCACTGTCACACTCTGAGGCCATTTACATCAGCTCCATCAAATAAGCCCACTCACATTGCAAAATCGTCCAATAGCGCCTCATTACCATTAATTTCAACCTCAAAAATCCCAATCTTAGTATTTGAAGGTCTGCCAAAGCTGCCAGCCTCCCCATGATTATGCTCCCTGCCAACTGCAGCTGCACTGGTTCCTCCCTGATTACAACAGACTCTTTACTCGATCCACTGGTTGTTCTCCCAGAATGGTGGCTTTCCCATTGCAGAGAAGAGCTCACCATCCCCTGTCTTGCCAATATGCCCCCCTATTATGCAAAGTGGAAGAAACTTCATCTTGGATATACATCCTATGCCCATGTGAGGTGTGTCTATACACATACGTGCTTTCTATGCCATGGCCATTTGTAGGTAGGCTCACCTGCCCAGTGTTAAAGAAAATGCAAGTCATCCCAAAGCATGACATAAACAAATTTCGTCCTCAAGACTGGCATTCAAACAATACAAAAAAGCACCCATAACCAAGTGAGAGCTTGAATTGCTGCCTTCACAGGTCTTGGTCAGCAAAAAAGATTCAGAAGATAGCTCAAGTATCTTTTATTTTGTTGATTTTTAAGAAATAATTAACATTATGTAACATAATGTGTAACATTATGTTAGTTTCAGGTAAACAGTGCGATGATTTGATATTTGTATTATTACAAAATGATCACCACAGTGTCTGGTTAGCATTCATTACCATACAGTTACACATTTTTTTTTCTTGTAATGAAAATTTTTGAGATCTGATTTCTTAGCAGCTTCCAAACATACAGTGTAGTGTTATTAGCTATAGTCTGCATGCTGTGCATCACATCCCCATGGCTTAATTATTTTATAACTGGAAGTTTGTGTGTTTTGAGCACCTTCAATCATTTTGCTTACTTCCTACCTCCTGCAATCAACAATCACTGCTTTTGATCTGAGTTCAGTTTTTTTTTCTTTTTTTGGTTTTTAGATTCTACACATAAGTGAGATCGAATGACACTTGTTTTTCTTTGTCTGACTTACTTCACTTAGCATAATGCCCTCTATTTTGTTTATCTCTTTATTAAAGTCAGAAAATTCTTGTTGCTGGAGCCCTTTAAAAAAATGTTAGCATGCAACATTTTGGGAGCTTTGATTGGCAATGTTTCCTTCAAAAGGGACATTTGCAGACAAGAAGACCAAACCATAGACAGAAATGCCTTTATATATAAGCTCAAGCACTTAATGTATACCCCACCTCTGTGAATAATGTTTAACCACTATGTCTCAAATCCTCATGAAGAATCATAGCATCTTGAAAATATGCTAGTACAAGGTCTTGTCCCTAAAAGTACTCAGTAAATGCTTGTTGAAGTAGTCATGGGAGATTTAGCTCATCAGAAATCAACATAGCTGATTTTAATGGTAACCCTTTACTTATGATATGACTTCCCAACCAAAAATATAAATTCAACCCCACCTTGTAGAATCTCTTCTACAGATTTTAAGACCTTAGCCACTTTCAGGATCAGCCTTTTCTTAAATTGCTTTTCTTTTATGCTGAATATGCAGTTACGACTTTAAAAGATAACTAAACATATTCAGACAATCATGCTACTTGGCATTATAAGAAGAGAGTTATGTTCATGAAAGTATTGTTCCTCCTAAAAGGGTGCAAAGGAGGATTTTTTTTGATAATTGTTTGGTTAACGTATGGTGAGAGAGATGGATTAACATTGATTTCACATCACAGAAACATGTATACTGGTGAACTGGTGTCCTACTTCCTTTTTTTCTAGGGGTAGACAACTCATTTCCAAAATTTGTTTTAAGTAGTATTATTCAACAAGTGCATTCCTTATTTTTAGGCAGATTTTTTTTAATGTTCTTTAGTTTTCAATTAGTTTAAATGAAGTGAATCTACTCCTCAAGTAGGAGATGAACATCCATCAGTTAATAAGAATGATTAGTGTCCATTTAGTTTGAGAATTTATGAGGTGATCAACCAAGAATTCCATGATAATATATGCCATTGAGCACCATGTCTCCTGTTGTTCTTCCAAATATCTCTTTTAGACATTTGCATGTATGTTAATGGGCTTGTATATGCCACTTGCTGGAGGGCTCCCAAGGAGTGTTTGGCTTTGAGCAATTAGGGGAGGAGGAATATAAAAACCATTTTCAATTTGGCTGCATCCATTTGTGCTGAATAGCTACTATGTGAGTATTGCAGACCCACCAAGGACAGAGGAGGTGTTGGGGACTCTGACCACATCCTTCTGTGACCTCCTGCCACATGCAGAATGTTGGATAGGTGAAGAGGACCTCTGAGACACTTCCGCCTTTGTGTCAGCCACGCCTGACCTCAGAGTAGAGGTCCTTGTCCTTGTGTCTGCCTGGATGACAGAGATCACCAATGGGACCAGGGCACAGATAACTCAACTCAATGCAATTAAAAAGTCAGTTTATTGATGTGTCCAGATGCCCAGTTCACACTCCCACACCACTGATTCTACCGAACTACATAGTGGACAGTGTCTTTCTTGTCTGGGATGGGATCTCTAGCACCCCAGGAGAATGCCTACTACTACAGAACAGGTATTCAGGACCCAGATTTCAACAGGATGAATTGCATGAGCTATTGGGGTAGGAGGAAAGAAACTCCAGTATCTTATTTCCAGAACTGCGAAAGTTCACAGCTGTCAGGCCCTTAAGCTGCGGGGTCAGCCATGGCAGGGCAGCTGGTAGAGGCTGCAGTATTCACCCTGGCTTATGTTTAATCTTTGGTCATTCCCTCTAAACCTACTTCTGAAAGGAGCCCCTTCAGTGGCTTTGGTAGATACCAATGTAGTTCGAACTGCCCAGTTTTCTGCTAAAGCTAGCTTTCCTTTGCTAATGCTGGACTGTAGCTTGGTTTGGATTGATGTCTGTGCCTACTGTGATAACATAGTAAAATGTGTGCTCACGTTTTTCATATTAACAATCCTTGGGACTCACTTAAGAGTTCACTATTCTGTGACTTGCTAAAGGTAGTTGATTTTCCTCTCTCTTTACTACGTTTGTGGTGAATAGGAGATATTTGCTCATTCACATCATTCAAGCCAGTCTAAATACTCATTTTTTGATAGTATGTGAAGTTATACTATTAGTATAAATCCTGAAAAAAAAAAAGTCAAGATGGTGTCTTTAATATCATATAAAAGTCTGTGTGAAGAATTTATATGAGAAATACTATGGAGAATCTACTTTGTAGTTAAAACAGAAACTATCAAACATAGAAATCAGAGAACTATTCACTGTGTGTCTACATACTAAGTAGCCAGTTATCTTTGGCCAATCAACTAGTCTTTCTGTAACTCAGGGTTGTTGCAAAGGTGACTAATAATTCAATCATCCTTCTGGTTAGTAGACTCCCTCTGCCCACCTCAGAGCTTTGCTCTGAAGAGATGCCATTGTTCTGGGTCCCAAAAGGGCTCTATGAAGACAAGGACATGTCTGTCCTGTTGATTCGCGGGCACATGGTGCCTTGCACAATGCCTGGCCCAAAGAGATGGAAGGGATATTTGTTGAATCAACTAATGAATGCTTAAGGTATTCAATACGCCTGATGAATCTTCCCGTATCCTAGAGAAGAGTTATAGAGTTTGTTCTTTTCAAACAAACAAGCCTGTTATAGATTCTGTGGGAAGAAAAAAAAATGTTGGACCAGCAGGGGTTTTTTTCCCCCTGTATATAAGAAAAAAAAAAAAAAGAAGAATGAAGCAGTGTAAACAGGCAAATATAGATGCCAAACACGACTAAACAACTTTCAATTGTTTTTAATTGAATTCAATCAAATTTTTTCTCCCTTTGAAAATTGAATGCTTCTTACTCACCTGGAAGTCACTTTCAACACTTGAGAAGAAGTGACTGGATTGACAGAAAGAATCTTAGAGAAACGCATATGGAAATTAAATAATTGAACACCGTCATATCAAAATGACTTAAAGCAAGAAAGAGTCTATTCTTTTCCACACCGTGTTCATTTACTATTCTCATTGACTGAAGTGTGGCATACAGCAAATATCAAATAGCTGCATGTCACAGGCTTCATTTTCCCCCACACTGACCTTGGATTAACCCCTCACCTCTCACTCTACAGCTAATTAAATCCAGCGACAGTTCAGTGAGACATTCTTTGGTGAGATGTTTAGTGAGGGTCTTAAATTCCTTCATATTTGTCCCAACCGCTATGCCTACCTCCCCAAAGTACATCTGCTTTAGTGTCACAATATTTTGTCAGAAACTACAGGACTGCCATGGCAACATCATAAACCCATCCCTCGCCCAGATCTTCAAGGAGTTTATAAAAATCCAGCTGTAAAAATTGGCCATAAACCGAATGAGCTGGTTGTTTTATGTGGGTTAGTTAACCTTTCTCCTTTCTTTCTCCACCACTCCCCCTCCAAAACCACTCATTTAAAAATATTTGCGAAGTAATTTAACGTTTATTTAGCCATCAAAGGGGAAATGGGAGTTGAGCTCAGGTTGACTTGCCTGACTACTATATCACTTTCTAAGGTCAAAATTGTCACTTTTTTTTTCTTCCTTTTTGCCATCTGGGTGAGCTCAGCTAAAATCAGAAGTTCATTTTTCTTTCCTCCTCATTTCCTCTTACTTGGACATCTTCACTTCCCCGAGTGCTTTTTGAATTGAGGGAGAGCCCCCTAATATAGGAAAAATGCATAGGCACACACAAGTGAGGGGACAGGCATGGTGGGGGACAGGTCCTTCCAAAGGCTAATCTCCATTTTACTAGAACCTCTTAACTCCACTTGAAACAGGGTGAAGTTATTCCTTTTATTTTTTCCTCCAAAGACAAGTTACATAAGCCTTCTCTTTCTCTATTATTCCTCGTGGTTAAAGGGCTTTTCTTTTTCTTTTATTTTCACTGGTTTGAGGCAAAAATCCCATTTATTCCTTATTCTAAAGTTGTAGATAATGTTGGGTGAGGTTACATCACTCACAGTGAATGGAGTTGACATGAGGGACCACTGATCTCTTCAAAGAAATGGAGAATTTGAGAATATTCTATTTAAAATTAAAAAAAAATAAAAATAATTTAATTTATTTTTATTTATTAAGATTTATTTATTTATTTTGAGAGAGAGGAAAGAGATAGCACATGAGCATGGGGGAGGAGCAGATGTAAAAGATCTCAAGCAGACTTCCTGCCAAGCTTGGAGCTTGACTCAGGGCTTGCTCTTACAACCCTGAGATCATGACCTGAGCCAAAATCAAGAGTTTGAGGCTCAACTGACTGAGCCATGCAGGTGTTCCTCCCCCCCCTGCCTTTTTTTTAAAATAAAATTAACCTTGTTAGGCAAGAAGGGAGAAACAAAAACACCCTAGAAACAGTCAATCAGTATCCCCTGGATCTACTTTGATATACAATTTTTGAGAGAATATAAATACTCAAGTACACATATGTTAATTATATGACATTTCCTAAATTAGATGCCCTAGAGTGAAATTCGGTTGGAGGTTTCAACAGGATTATCCCTGAGGGGAATTCATATCAGGACAAACATAGACTACATGTAGTTCCATAGATCCTGGTGAATGGAGCTTAAATAGTCAGAGTTGCCTATCTTGGTCAAATGTGAGGTTTGGTTGCCTCAAGGCAAACATGCCTGGAGGCTGTTCTGAGGTTGGCCAGCTAAGATGTGTGTGGCCAAGGAGTGATTCTTAGAGGAGCAAACAGCCTGACCCTGGCAAGATAATGACACTGGTGGGCTAAGGGAGCTTGTCTTTGGGACCTTCCCATCTTCCTTTATCCTTACCTGTCTCCCTCACTTATTCACACAGTACTATATATCTAGTACTCAAGGCATTTGTTCGTTATGAACAATTTGGATTTTCTTTTTCATTTCTAGTTAGTAATAATAACTTATTATCTCAGGAATGTATAATCACATCTAAAATCTAGAGAGCTGTAGTATCCTGAAACTGTCCACCATAGCCCAGCACATGAAATACCCCAGCTCAGACTAAAAAAATCCCCCTCTTCCATACTAGCAGTGTGTGGTAACAGCAGCCAAGTCCTTAATCATAAAACGACAGAGTCACAGAATATTTGCAATGTAGATGGTTATCAGTCAATTTTAAAAATTATTTTCACGCGCCCTGCAGGTTGGAATTCCCCCCCTCTCCCCATCACCTTGATGTCAGGAGGAGCTATACATGTGGGTCCTCTGTAACGGTCACACAAGTTCATCTGAGATTACCCTGGAAATTCCCTCCTATGGGTGTTATGGTACAATGGAATGAGAGGTGATTTTACACATTAAATATGTTTCTATACAGCAATCATTCTGAACAGGAAAAAAGAAAAAAAAAGCACTGTATTTTTCTCAATGCCTATTATACTCTAGGCAGGGGCAATTGCATGGGGAGGCCAAGGCAACATCACTGGTCTACAGATAAAATACTGAGTTTTCTGTATATTAGTGGGATGGAGCCACGTGGAAAGATAAGCTGACATAGAAAGTGAGTATAGAGTGAGAAGGAAAGGAGTTGAAGTCAAAATCTTAAGGAACTCCAACATTTCAGCATTAGGGAGTGAAAGATAGGTTTGAAAATGGGATTTTGAGAAGTGGTCAGAAGAACAGGGTACAAACCAGGAGTGGGTAGGAGGTATAGAAAACCAGAGAAGAAAGGGTTTTTAGAAGGTAAGTATGGATAATATTCTTGAATCCTCATAGTAAGTCAAGTAAAATAAGCAAAGGGAGAAAATTACTTAACATATTATGAATTATGTCCCCCCCAAATATGTATGTTGAAGCCCCAATGCCCTATATAACTGTTTTTAGATGCAGGGCCTTCAAAGAGGTAATTAAGGTTAAATGAGGTCTTTGGGATAGGCCCTAATGCAGTATGACTGGTGTCCTAAGAAGAAGCAGAGACAATAGGGATACGCGCACACACACACACACACACACACACACACTCACAGGGGAAAGACCATTGAAGGCATAGGGAGAGGGCAGTCATCTACGAGCTGAGAGAGATCTCATGGGAAACGAATCCTGTCAGCTCTGTGATCTTGGGCTTCCAGCCTTCAGGACTGGAAGAAAATAAATTTCTGTTGTTTAAGTCACTTAGTCTACAGTATTTTGTGACGGCTGCCCCAGTACACTATTATAAGCAACAAGGGATCAAAGATAACCTATGTTAAAGTTATTTTGGGAAGTGATGACAGTAGAAAACCAGATTGGAGTTCGATGGGGAATGAGCATAAGGCAAGTCAATAAACAGTGACAGGGAACATTACTAACTCACAGAATTTGAATATGAAGAGAAAGCAAAAGAGCGCTGTGCTGGGAAAAAATGCAGGGTCTCGGGATTATGATTAAACTTGGAAATTAACAAATAATGAATGAGATCATCTATGCAAAAGCCACCTTAAAAAACAAAATATCTCTCAGATTTATCAGATTTAGAATTTGATCATAACATTACAAATAATACAAATGACAACGAATCAATATTATCATTTATTGCTCAGCTAATATAACCCAAGTTGCAAGCATCTTGCTTTATATATTTTATTTTATCTTCGTAGCATAGTGTCTGGGACCCACTCAGTAGTCAATACCTGTTTATTGATGAAATACTGAATATTTACTGAATTAATGACACTATAAATTTATATTTTTATTATTATCCCCACTTATGCCCAGTTTATATAGGAGGAAATTAAGACTCACTAATTTAAATAACTTACCCAAGGTTTATGTAGCTCTACAGCCTCATTCATAATGCAGACACATTTAGAGAAATAATGTGTTAACTAAAGGAAAATATCCTAAGTGAAAATAAAAAATGGAAGGCTAGCAAGGCCAAACCAAGTGCACTTTTGTATTGCTGCTCAGGGCAGGGGAGAGGAGGTCATGGCACTATTAGCCTTGGAGAGCCCAAGCAACTCTTAGAAAAAGGTGTAGGAGGTTTTAGGTATCTAGTGATCAAGGTCATTCCAACATTCACTCCCACCTGAGATGTGAAGAGCAGATCATAGGTCTTGTAGACCTCAGTAAGAACCCCTAGGAAGATGGGAAGTTATTGGAGAGTTTGAAGCAGAGGAATTTTATCACCTCATATGTTGGTCTGCTAGGGCTGCCATAACAAACCATCACAGACTGGGGGACTTCCCAGTTCTGGAAGTCAGACGTGCAAGATCAGGGTATTAGTAGGGCTGATCTCTCTTGAGACTTCTCTCCTTGGCTTGTAGATGGCTGTTTTCTCCCTGTGACCTCACATGGTCTTCTCTTATGTGTCTGTGTTCTAACCTTCTCTTCTCATAAGGACTCCAGTTGTACTGGGTTAGGGCTCATCTTTACTGACCTCATTTTAACTTACTTCTTTAAAGACCCTATCTTGAAATATAGTCACTTTCTGAGGTACTGTGGGGTAGGGCATCAACAGGAATTTGGGGGTACAAATCAGTTCATAACATCTTGCTTAGATTTTTATTTTTTTCTATTTTTATTTTTTTTAAAGATTTTATTCATTTATTCATGAGAGACAGAAAGCGAGAGAGAGAGAGAGAGGCAGAGACTTAGGCAGAGGGAGAAGCAGGGTCCCCGCAAGGAGCCTGATTCAAGACTTGATCCCGGGCCCCAGGGATGGGGACCCATTGCTTAGATTTTTAAAAATGATTTTACTTATTTACTTATTTATTTAGAGCACACATGAATGGGGGGAGGGGAGGACAGAGATGGGGAGCCAGAATCTCAAGCAGATTCTGCTGAGCACAGAACCCAACTCAGAACTTGATTCTAGCACCCTGAAATCATGATCTGAGCCCGAATCAAGAGTCCATCGCTCAACCAACTGAATCACCTAGGTGCTCCACCTTGCTTAGAATTTTAACACAATCACTGGGCTGCTATGATGAGAACAGATTTCAGGGCTTTAGGGGTGCATGAGTGTACAAAAGGAAAAAAGAATAGAAGTCTTTTTCAACAATTCAGGTGGCTCGATCCAAGGTGACGAGATGGTCATGGTGGTAATAAGACTTTTCACTTGGGCAATATTTTAAAAGTTGAGCCAAAAGAGATTGCTTCTGAATTGGTATAGACTATAAAAGAGAAATACAAGAATAACCCCAGGGTTTGGGGCCTGAATAGCTGAAAGAATGAAGTTGCCATTACCAGAGATTAATACATTATGGGGCAAGTATACTGGAATGGGAGGATTAGGAATTCTGTTTAGGACATGTTAGGTTCAAGATGCCTATCAGACATACAAACACAGACATCTAGTGGGTACTTGAGCCCAAGTCTGAAAATTGGGGTAGAGGTGTGAGCTGCAGGTATAAATTTTGAGTCATATATAGATGGTATTAAAACACAAGAGAATTCATGAAATTGCTGAGGAGTGGGTGGGTACAGAGAGAAAAATAAAAGGCCAAGGGTTGTGCTCTGCAGCACTGCAACGATAAGGTGTCAAATGCATGAGGAAGAACCAGCAAAGGAGACTAAGAATGAGTAGCTAGGGAGGTTAGAGGAAACCCAGGAAAGAATGATGCTTGGAAACCAGGTGATGATGTTGTTTCCAGAGCAAAACAGTGTTTGCCAAATGCTAGTTCTTTAAGACGGGAACCACTAGACTTAGCAACATGGAGGTCACCAGTTACCTTAAATATAAATTTACTTAATGTGAATCAGTTCTTAAGAAACTAATCAACTCTCAGGAACTGAAAAGTCGAGTTTATGGATCAAATTGTAGAGGGAACAATGCCAAGAAAAACACATCCTTCATGTTCTGCCTCCATGGTTAGCTGCCCTCTAGGTAATCTGCTGCCTCTTTGCAGATCAAATCACAATGACCTCTTTGTGTCTCAATGATAAGGCTGAAAATGAAGTCAACATAACTTGGTCTTTGAGTCTCGGTAGACTTCAAGATTTTGTTTCTGATGCCATTAAACGCTACCACAATGCTTGGGATGTCATAGATAACCAGTAATTATCAAATGAATGGATTAAAAATGAATGTTATTGGGTAAGTAGATATCAGCCAAAAAAATGGTTTTCTTCCACTATTCTGTATGAGTCCAGATCCTCCAAGAAAGAGACTCCAAGATGAAATTAGCCATGAAAGAGATTTATTAGGGGAACTGCCTTTGCAAGAAAGATAGGAAACGGGGCCATTAGACCTTAAAGAAGACATGGAATGAAGACCGGATGGTTGAGTGGAAGTATCTTACACGGCAGCTCAGTGAAGAAAGTGTTGGCAAAGCTGATGGGGAACCCTGAAGCTGTGCAAGCCACTCAAGGGAATCCTTGTCATACAGGAAAGAAGACAGTCATTGGCTGGAGGCATGACCTTGACTTAAATGTGGTGGTATTTTTTCGAAGTGTAATTACTGGAGCTCTTGGTCAATCATACCACCTGCAGTCAAGATCTGAGAGAAACTTTTAATAGCCACATTACCTCCCATGTAGCTGCTTACTCAACATTTTATGTAAATGATTGAGTGTAACTAAGAGTACCAAAGGAAATCTGGAAAACTATCTTTCTCAGAGTCTCTAGTTAACTGCCTGAATATCCATAATATGACTTAGTTAAATAAACCAACCAATAATTGAATTTGAATAACAAACCATAATTCAGGCAACTTAAATTGGTAGAAGATGAGTCTTTTGTCATAAATTATCACTATCTGATAAAATGATTCACAATTTTTCACAGGCAAGATAAATGAAAAAGATAAAGAACACTGTCTCCATTCTGGTTCCCATTTACCCCTTTCGTTACTAGTCTTGAATCAGCCCAAACTCCTGCTTGTCTCCTCCTCTTCTGTTTTCTCTCTCTCTGTCCCCACCAAAACAAGTTTCTGTCAAAGTTACTCCTCAGATTGCTGCTTAGCATCTCTCCCAGAAAGCCAAACAAAACCACTTGCCTTCAATCTGTTTTTCAAAGGAAACCTTCCATCCCTGAATGCACACTTGTGTTTTTTGTAAAAATGGGATGCAACAATCACATACTAAGAACATGATTTTGCAAGATGGGTATTGATGAGTCAAAAATTAATGATTTTTTTCATAAAGGAAAAGTCTGAAAGAAAACATGTGGATGGCTTTTCTCAACACTGTGAGCCAAGACTTTTGTAATATAATATGTTCATTTTTGGAGGAAGTAAACTGAGTCACGAGATGATGAGTGATTTTATCTTTATCTTTCTTTGTGAATCATACCACAGCCAGAAACCTGATGTTCTGTTCATGCACCACACAGGACCATTACATTGAGCTGGCACTGCTTCTGTAGGCTGAGCACATCAATATCTGAGAATCATGCATTATGTATACATGAGAGGAGAAATAACTGGACTTTTGAAACTGAATATTGATTCTTCAGTGCTCTGTCCATAATAGAAATACCATTTCATTTGAACAAAGCAATTTTTGTTTTCAGTATTGCAGAGGAAAATAAAATAATAGCCACAGGACAGATTTTCCTGCTTCCCAGTATATTAGCTTAATTTAATGAGCAGTTTTGTTTTTAATTTCCCAGTAACCATGTTAGTCTCCGCTTTCATCATTCTTCGCAGTAATATTTATGTATTAGGGATTTAAAGTTGGGGGTGAGGGACGCCTGGGTGGCTCAGTGATTGAGTGCCTGCCTTCGGCTCAGGGCATAACCCCCAGGTCCTGGGATCGAGTCCTGTATTGGGCTCCCTGCATGGAGGCTACTTCTCCCTCTGCCCGTGTCTCTGCCTCTCTCTCTGTATCTCTAATGAATAAATAAGTAAAAATCTTTAAAATAAATAAATAGAAAGAAAGAAAGAAGAAGAGAAAGAAAGAAAGAAAGAGAGAGAGAGAGAAAGAAAGAGAGAAAGAAAGAAAGAAAGAAAGAGAGAAAGAAAGAAAGAAAGAAAGAAAGAAAGAAAGAAAGAAAGAAAGAAAGAAAGAAAGAAAGAAAGAAAGAAAGAAAGAAAGAAAGAAAGAAAGAAAGAAAGAAAAGAAAGAAAGAAAGTTGGGGGTAAGTGGGAGAGGTTCACAGATCAGGGGGAAAATGGAGTTTCTCCCTTTTTTCTCAGGGTGAAGGACACCAGGAATTCATCAATAATATAGTGTCTTCTCTAACTGTCCTTTTTCTTCTGGGTTCGAACGCAGCTCATCTGGCCCTATCCGTGCTGCACGGACACCAGCATCTTCTGCTGTTTCTGAAGACTAAACAAACAAATCTGTAGAACCTCACTCACCGTACCTGAAGCGTCCATTCACTGGGAGGTTTAATTATCCCACGCAAAGAGGTTGAGCAATTTAGAGGAATTAAAAGGGTATTCACAGGTCTCGGAAAGACCATTCCTGTTTTGGAGATGCAAGGTTATAGACTCACAATCCTAGGAAGGTCCCGAAGATATGTCACCTACTAATTTGTTCAAAACAGAAATGGGAAGAACACAGCTTGGGGAAAGCAATGGGATGTTTCTCCATAGTCCTTGCAGCTTGGGGAAAATTGCTGCTCTGACTTGTGTAATGAGATGTAATACAATGTTCTTGCAAAGACTTAGTATGAAACTACCACACAGGGATATATCAATTTTATTTCCTAAAATAAATTACTATTCTTTAAGTGTGATGTTCGGCCAGGAGAACTAATGAATTCTGGTTCCCATCTTTATTTAGTTTGGCCATATTTACTGGAATCCTATGGAATTAAACTTGGACTTCCCGTAATGATGAAAATCTGTATAATCTCTGGTCTGGTTTACAAAGACCTCAGAAAGGCAGATTATGCAAGTTTTGTTCCAGAAAGTTCTTTCCCTATTTTCCCTTTTTTTTTTCCTTCTCTTCACTACTCTTATTCCCTTAAAAGTTTTGTTTGTTCATCTACTTTTTCAAAAAATATATATCTGTGTATCTTGATTAAGGAGCTTCTCCACCAACCTCCGAGGCTGCAATAATCATTGGTGTCTTATACTTTACTCAAAGATCTTTTATCCCAGACTTAAATAGCCTGAAAAATTTTTTTTTAATTTACTTACATAATAAATTATTTGGATGTATGTCTTGGGCAAGGCACACACTGAATGCTCTGGAGAAGGTCTGCAGTTGACATAGATCCAGAATCTTCCTAGGGTAGTGGCACATGGCCCCAAAGCATGCAGGATGCCCCTTCCTGTGCTTGCTTCAGTTTGGTGCACTTTTATGTTTGTTTCATATGTTGCTACCAATGTAGAGAAAGAAAGGATGATATGAAGGCTGCCTCTGCCCCGTTTTTTGGTCCTTCTTTTATTTATTTATTTCTCTTTTTTAGAAGAAAATTTTCCCTAGAAATCCTCCAGAGCTTTTCCCTAGTATTTTCACTAGCCGAGATTTGGTTCTAAGACCATTGCTAAGGCTATCACTAATAAAAGGATGGGATTGTTATCTTTGGCTTAGACTAGCCATTTCAGATGGAGTAGATATTGGGGAGTCAACCGGAAAAGCTACAGCAGGCGTATAAACAAATCATAAAGTTCAAGATGGAGAGTGTTGAACCATAAAAGAAACACAACTAAAGTGTTTTGGGTGTTAAACCTGGAGAAACTTATTTCCAGCTGGGGATTAAGAAAGAACTGACTTTGGAATTGCAGACTGTAATCAGGCACAGGAAGATGAAAAAAAAAAAAAAAGATTTTGTAATTTGCCAGCAAAGAAATGGCAATGGGAAGGAAGGAGACATGTGCAGAGTTACAAGTTACATTTGGCCAGATAAAGGCCTCTAAAGTGTATTGGTTAGCTTTTGCTGTGATAACAAATACCTCCCATGCCTCAGAGGTTCGCTGTCACAATTATTTTTGTACTGCTCATCGATCTGCTGGTCTCCCGCAGCTCTGTTTGCTCCTATACCAAGTGTCTTTTTATTCTAGGGCTCCAGGCTAAAGGAGTACTCTTTATCTGGGGTACATTCCTCTCGTGGCACAGAGTAGAACCCCACACCAATGGTGGAGTTTCTAGCGGCCCAGTGGTCTGGCCAATGTTGAGGTGTTCCTTTTGAGGTAAAAGCAAAGTTGCATCATCTTGCACCCCCTACCACTAAGAAAGAGGCACAAAGGCTGGTGGTACTCTTCAGATTTTAGAGGCAGCACGTTTCAGTTAAGTATGCTAGTCTACTTGACCTACCATGTTCTCTTTAAGCCAGTTTTGCGAGGCTTGAGAGCAAGAAAAGGATGGGCAACAGGTCCAGGCTACCACATAAGCTGCTCTACATCTTGTGTGCTTTAACCTAGCAAATCAGAGGGAAATCCCGGCTTCTCTGCAGTGCAGAGGTCTTGGGAGCAGTTGTAGTGACACGAAGTTGGCAAAGAGAAATGAGATTGGGAAGACAGACTGGGACTCATGGAAAGCCTTAAATGATATACCAAGAAAAAAAGGCAATAGGGAGTCATTTACAGTTTTAGGTAGAGGGGTGGCACAGTCAGAGATTTACTCTGAACCTCATTCAAGTCCTTTGTAGGTAGAAATCTCACACAGGTAGACCCAACAGAGTCACCACACTTACCCCTTAACTGTGTTCCTTTGTTCCTGGCACTAAAATATATCCTTTAATTTAATCTTTTAATCTTTAAATCTTAAATCCTTTTAATCTGTTATATATAATCCTTTATATGTTATCCTTGTGAGGGAGCCTTTTTCATCCCTATTTTTAAGATAAGGAAACTGAGACTCAAGGAGGTTAAGGAATTTGCTCAACTTCCCCCAGCTGTGAAGAGATAGGAGCTAGGACCTCAGCAGGTTTCCCCGATTCCGGCATGCAAACACCCACTATGTTAAACTGCCTCTCCCTATGAAGGAAGATGAAAAGATAGGAAGGAACCCTATAGCCAGAGCGGGGCATGCAATCTGAGGGAATGAGATCTCTTTGCATTTATTCATTTCTTCATTCAAATAACTAGGGGCTGGCATTAGGCAATACAGAGGAGAATTGAAGGGCATGATTTTGGCATGCCTTAAAAACTGTGGACCTTCATTCATTCACTCATTCATTCATTCATCCATTCATTTATAAGTAGGCTCCATGCCCAGTGTGGAGCATAACATGGTGCTTAAACTCGCGACCCTGAGATCAAGACTTGAGCTGAGATCAAAAGTGGGACGCTTAACTGACTAAGCTACCCAGGGGCCCCAAATTATGTATTTTTAAATGTTGTATTTACAGTAGGTCCTAGTGAATTAAACCCAACTCTAATTGCTTGTTTAAATGTCATCTTCTGCATTACAGTCTGAACTCCAAGAGGAGAGAACTAGGTGTGTTTTGTAGCTCCGGTGTCTGGCATGTAGTAATTGCTCAGTAAAGACTTGATGAGTAAGTGTTGAAGTGACTAAGTGATGGCTAAATGGACAGGTACCACATGGAATTTACTAGTAGTGATACCAAGCTGGCAAAGGGAAATGAGATTGGAAAGACAGATTAAGACCTATGGAGAGCCTTAAAAAATCAGCTGGTAGGCTTTCTCTTGCTGATGGGACTGGTCGTTTAAGCCCAGAGCACACATGCTCCCTCACATACCCTTCCAGTTCAGAACTAGTAGCCTCAGAACTCTCCTACAGGCTCAGTTCCACTTCCTGCTTATCCCTTGCCACAAGGTATAGTGTCTAAAAAAGACTCCCCATTCATCATGTTATTCTCCCAGTGACACACCTCCAAAGATCCTCCATTTGACTACAAAGTTTAGCCTTGCATCAAAGTTCCATTGAGGCTGTCTTCAGTCCATCTTGAAAGCTTGCTTTCCAACTCTTACCCCAAGCTCCTCTACCCAGCCCCCTAGAACCTACCTTCCATCCATGCAAAACTATTTGCAATTTCATAAATACTCCAGTTTCTCCTCCATTTCTCCACTGGGACTCCAACTAACTTTTCAAGATATAGGGGCTCAAAAGTTGCCTTCACCATCACACCTCCTTCAGAGTTAGTCCCACCTTCTGCCGAAATCAATGATGCTTGGTTTGTAACACTGCCGTAGCTCTTCCCATGCTGCATTCTGATGATTTCCATGTCCAGCTCTCCCCAGACAGAGAGAGCTCAGCGGTGAGGCTTTATTTCTGCATGGGTGGTTCTTAAAGAGGTGGTTAGCAATTCATAGGTATTCAGAGAGTTGTGGTTGGGTGAATGAGTCTACCAAAGAGCCACTGGGAGGCTTCCACTGGGCCTTGAAGCTTTGATCCAGGTTTCTTTGCCTGAGTGCTCATTCTGGTTGCAGACCCTTCCTTGCTCTGTGTCTGCCACAGCAAGCAAAGGGAGAACTTTCCACCAATGTAAGTGCTACACAGGTCATGTCTTTTTAGTCACAAAATCATCCTCTGCTCGTGGCAGTGTCCTGGGTTGGTATGTTCATGACCCTGGAAGGTCCCAGGAAATCTTCCTCTGGAAGAGAGTAAGAGGTTTAAATCTGAAATGCTAATCTTTGGACCAGCCAGACCGATTTCAACCTGGTTTTATTGCTCTGACTAATTCGTATTATAGTGAAGGCTAATTTTTGAAAAGAGAAACACACAGTTGATGATTTTGTGGAACTGTTGGTTTGTGTGACTTTTCATCAAGGCATGTTCTGAAAAGGGCACAAGTGTAATGTTACTTTTTTTTTTTTTAAGTCCAATAATGTTGAGGATATGACCAGACCCGTTCCCTTTCAGTTGAGAAATATTCCCCTCTCCTTTGTGGCAAGTATGAGGATGACAGCAAACTTTCATCTTCCCTGACGAGATAACTCAGACATTTTCCTCAGGGAAAGGCGATTGATCATTTGGTTCTGCTCAAGGATAACATGGAGTGTATAAAAGCACTCACAGGGCTCCATTCTTTATAGTCGCCTCCTTTGAAAACAGATGAGGACACACGGGATGTTCTTCATTAGACAAGGAGCCCACTTGTGATTTTTATTTCTAAAGGCTCTTAAGTACTGGGAGGCATGACAAGAGGCCATTTCTGCTCTATAATGCAGACCAAAAGAGCTCTCCTCAGCCCCCCAAACATGCCCCTCACCTAACTACTCTGGCCAACATTCATTTCTCTACTCTCTGAACTCTTAAAAGCTTTTTCTGCCTGCAGCTTATTGTAGAACGTTTATTATAGATTATATTGGGTCATGTGTTCTCCTCTTATGTTTCTTATTGTTTCAGGTAGATTTGGAACTTCTGAAGGGCAGGGGGCTCACCATACTCTCCTTTAGTAACCCTTATAGTGCCTTACGCAATGCTTAGTACATAAATCATGCTCAACCAGTAATGTGATTGACATATTCCTGAACACATAGTGTAATGAGGACGTGTGAGAGAAAATTAATTATGTCTTTTTTTAAGGCAACTTCACATGTAGCCATCACCAATTTATAACTGAATATTATTTCTTTTAGCAATATTTTCAGCAATAGAATTGAAACAGCATCACAGTGTATGAGCTTGAGCATGATACAGAGGAATTCTGTGTGCCATTATGTTGTCATACCTTAAAAATAACAATGGAGAAGCACAGAGACACATGGGAAGGCATTCCAAGAGTAAAGTGATAGTATCATTATTTTAGGAAAAACAATTAACATACTAGAATTCTTTATTCAGACTACAGAGAGGTTTATAATACAATGAAAACTTACAGAATCGTGAAGATAAAAATAGAGTGACCACAGAATTACTTACTAAATCCTGTTATTCTACTACCTAAAGACACTTGGCCAACAGGCTTGAAGAATCCCTAGTTTAGTGATCATATCACAAAAGATGTAAAGAGATCATAAGATTGCAATCAATTAATGGTGAACAGAGTTACAATTATGTTACTAAGGAAATCAGGAACACTTGGGGTTCTACAAGTTGACCATCACTTCTACAAATATCTTACTTGATGGTCTTTTCAGATGCATAATACTGAGGGAATGGCCATATTGAGCTGCTCTGTTGTCATACATCTCAAATTGTTATTTACAATCTGAAATTATTTTTCATTTCCCTGGATTCCTACAACATTTTATCTGCATCAACAATTTAATCTGTATACTTCCTGCTTTTTATTACAATTGTGTGCATATCACTTATCCTACTAGATTTAGAGGTTCTTAACGGAAATAGTAATAAGGATAATGGTGATGATGATAAAATCTAACATTTATTATGCTCTTACTGTGTGCCATTCTTTAGTGGGCAAACCGATTCACATTTGTTTAGTCACCTTGCATATTTATCTTTCTGTGTCCATTAGGCCTAATAGCATTTGGAATAAAATTATCTGTGAAATCAACAAATGGTAAGCAAGTTCAGTGATTTATTTTCCCTTTGAGTAAACTGGGAACATGGGCACATTTGATTGAGATCCAAATACATGACTGTTTTTTGCTCTCTATAATTTTTCAGAAGCCTCTCCTATCAGGCAGGGAGGGTCCACTCCTTCTGATGGCATAATTCCCTTCCAGTCCCTAGTGCAGTGGTAACCACCTAATAGGTTCTCAGAAAATCCCCCTTGACAGCACCAACTATGAAAAGCAATGATAATAAACCAATGATGATATGCATAAGCAATGATGATAGCTTGGCGACATCACTGTAGGTTATATACAATTAACATGCTACCATTTCACATTTGCAATGGAATCAACATACATTGTCCCATAAATATCATGAGGTCTAGGAAATATATATATATATTTCCCATGTTCCAGATAAGCTCTGTAAAGCATTTGAGAGTTCCCTGTGTGTTTCTACCTAATTTGTCTACATCTCTGAAGGGTTCTAAAATGCCTGGGCTTGAAACCTTTGAGTACCATGAAAATAGTAAAAGAGAAACTGCAAGTGTTATTCTTAAGCTCTAAAAGGTTTAAAAATAAGTTGCAAACATCCTCAAGAAACTCCCACTCTTGGGGAAATTATTAACTTGTGAGTAATGTGAAGACATTCTTAATAGATTCCCAGTTACATATCCCATGGTCTTCATTGTTTACTCTTTAATTACAGTGGACTCCCAAGTGCATGGAATGGCCCAACAAAAATAATTCCTCTTCCTACTCCCCTTTCTGGCATTTTCCAGGGGGTACAGTGTCCCAAGGGAACTTACTCTGGGCCAGTGGAGGTTGGGAGAAGAAGGGCCAGGGCATGTAGAAGTAGACAGCCATGGCAACTTTGAGTTCCCTCACTATCCTGAAAAGTTCTGCAGTGGTCTGTCTTTGCAACATTCTGTGGCATTTGCCCCAAAAAGAAATCTTGATCTTACAGAGTTTTCTCTTTTTCTAATTAGGGGAATCTTAGATCCTGGCATTCAGAGTTTGCCTGTTTCTTTCTGGTGGTGGGCAGTAAGTCAAAATGGCTGAATTCCCAAGCTTTCTGGATCTATGTGAAAGTTCTCAGCCTCTACCCAAGCCTTTTTCACTGCCAAGTGGTGTGATAAAACTTGTGAGAACAGGTTTTCCTTGCGAGGTAGCTGATGCATCTGCATCTACTTCTGGCACAAAACCAAAGTGAAAAAGGACTTGGAGAAACCTTACAGAACATCACAAGGGGCTTAATATGAATTTACTTTGGGAGTTTAATGATTGTTCCAGGGGATATAATTTTTGTTTGACCTTTATTCAAGCACTCCCTATCATAGCCCTCACACTTAGCTACAACCCAGCTTAACTAGCCAGGACCTAATTAAAGGCCACTTTTATTTGGATGAATTATAAGACTTTCCCTGTCCAACATGATCAGCATGTGGCCTAAGAGGTCTTTTTCAACAATGAAACTTCAGTATAATAGAGTCTTAGACCTGTAATTAGTGTCAGAGATTTCAAAGGTCTTTGACATGACATCACTTTTGATGCTAGGAGAAAATTGTTCCATCTATCCAATAAATTCATTGATTCTAATATCGCAGTAAAAATAACACTTTCTACTTTCCATCCTTCCCCTTTAATAAGAAATAGAATCAAAAGGGAAATAGGCATCTTTGGCTTTTCTTCAGAAATCATGAGGGAAAAAAAAAAAAAGAAATCACGAGGGAGACCCGTTGTATTCTGTAGGGGCTGAGGTCTCAGCCTCTGATACTGTCACCATGATCAATTTTAAATTTCGTTTAACCCTCCACTGAGAACAAAGGAAGCAGTTATGGGGACAGTTCTCAGTTCTACTATGAAAAACCCATAGCTGTTTAGTACATGCTTGGTGGAGAGTCCATGCAAACCTCAAGATCACTAACCGATATAAACATAAAATGCTTTCTTGATCATCTTGTTGAACTCTGAAAACAATATCTTGGGGAAGATGTTGTTATTTCTAATTTTATAGATAAAACATCAGAATTTTAGTGAGATAAGTCACTTGCACAAAGTCAGGTAGAAGATGGATTGAACCCATGTCTTTTGACTTATTGACGATGGAGTAAATTCACCACATCCTTGCTATTCAAAGTATGTCCCATGAACCAGCAGCATCAGCATCCCCTGAGAGTTTGCTAGAAATGGAGAATCTCAGGCACTGAATTTGCATTTTACCCAGATCTCAAGTAATTTGTATGTGCATTAAAATACAAGAAGTAGTGCTACCCAACATAACTGTTTCCAGACGAAGGGAAGTTCAGTTGAGGCTCCAAATCCAGAGTGACCTAAGGAGATAGACGTGTCCCTGAGAGGAATATTATGCAAGCTCACTGTAATTTTGTATAATTTATTTGTAGTTAATCCCCAAACTTAAATCCCTTCAGCTTTTCCAAGTCTAGTGATACAGAATCTCAGCCTCTATGGGGCAAATGGATCTTTGCTCAATACTCTCTTAGAGGGGGAAAGACATTGTTTTCATGTGAATCTTTTTGAAGATCCCTAAATGAAAAAAACACTCATTGCTCCTTTTAATGTTGGGAGTCCCAGCTAATATGGCTTTTTTGAAAGCCAATGTAGCTTAAATACTATTTGTGGTATTGGCAGATAAGCAGTATTGATTTTTGTTTGAACAAAAGATAACTGGTAGCGGTAGAGGTTGGGGAAGCGTTGAGAAGAAGAGGATTGCAAAGACCCCTGAGGGAGTAGGGAAGAAAGCTGCCTCTGACTTCATTCACCTGCCAATAAGCATCCTTTACCAAAGAGAGCTGAATAGGCCACTCAGGGCCTATCTTTAAGATGTCTCTATCTAAATAAAAACACTTCTGTATTCTTTTCACCTTTTATTCTTCCCAATTTCCCTTAAGAGTAGTCAGGAAACCAAATGGCATGATTTCAGATATTGGGATACCCCATAATCTGCTACTACCTGCCATCCTATGCGAATAATTTCATGAATCAATGTTTTTGCTCAAGGAATACACATTTATATTCTAGAAATATCAGGGTGGTTGATGAAGAGCGGTAGGTTGTACTGCACATATGTGATGATTTGGGGAAAAGATTTCAGTGCTGAAGCTTTACCTCTTTGTTTGGGGCATTGGGACTCAGAAATTCAGACCCTTCATGACAAAATGACCCCTTTTTCTACCTCCCTTTTTGGGTGTCCTAGGTCCAAGAGAAACACACCGTATTGGACAGGTGTGATTCTCCTCTTTCTGCACAGGCTGCCCACATCTGGGATGCAAGGCATGATCCAGGCTGCTTAGATAACTCGGTATTGTTAGAGGACAAATGTGTGACAATTTTTAGCATCATCTTTCTCACACTGTGGATGTTTCATTTGATCAATTGTACATGAGTTTGAGCCCCATGTATGTTATTTCATCTTTTTCTGTTCTAGAAACAAATATAGTACCTCTAACCACAATCTGTCTAGACACTAGTCCAACTTGGCCTCTAAGAATCCAAATCCAGTGTGCCCTACTCCATTGTTCAAAATCCACCCCAACAGTTGAATTCTCCATTATAAATCTCTAGGTATTCTTTTCTTCAATGTTAACCTAAAGATGAACTCTCTCTTATGTCTTTTGATTTCCAGTTCTGTTTCTGGGATCAGTGACCTCAGCATTTACACAGGGATGATTATTTTGTTCTAACAAATCTCTACTCCAAACAGCATCTTTGTATTGGAAAATTAACCTTCAATTCAACATAAAAGCATTTGTTGAATAAGAAGTCTATTAGGCAATCAATGAAAAACATTTAGTTTTTTACAGGAAACTGATACAATTTGGTCTGTATTTTAGAGAGCTTGCTCTTGAAGCAGTGTGAAGAGCAGAGCAAAAATGAATAAAGAAACAGGTTTCTCTCTTTTTCAAGATTTTATTTATTCATGAGAGACAAAAAGAGGCAGAGACATAGGCAGAGGAAGCAGGCTCCTCGCTGGGAGCCCGATGCAGAACCCAATCCCCAGACCCGGGATCACGCCCTGAGCCGAAGGCAGACACTCGACTGCTGAGCCACCCAGGCATCCCAAGAAATGGGTTTCAACTTCAGAATGAATGACACTTTTCTCCCTACCCAAACTGTGAGATTTACTAGAAATTGAAATTGCCATATAAGTAGTAAATATTAAAACATTAGATAAATGCAATATATAAGAATAGTTTTTTTTACATCAGTTCACACATACACACACAAACACACACACAAACACACACACACACAATCTGGGGTGGGGGGAAGAGCTCTTAAAGGACCTATTTTGGCTATCCATTACTGAGTGACAAACTACCCCAATACTTAGTGGGTGACAAAGATTTTTTGTTACTTCCCACAATTTGGGCATTTCTCCTTTGCATGATATTGCAGGGGTTCTGGGACAGCTCGATGGTTCAGAATGGCCTCCGCCACATGGCTGGTAGTTGGTGCTGGTAGCTATCTGGTAGATCAGCTGGGAGCTTCAGTTCTTTTCCAGGTGAGCCAGTCCACATGTCTGCTTGGGCTTCCTGCAAGTATGGTGGTTGAATTCCAAGGAAGAACCTTCCAAAAAGTAAAAGCAAAGTTAAGACTTCACCTTGGAGGTACACAGTGTAATTCTGCAGCATTATATTAGTCAAGAGAAGCCACTGGGCCATCCTAGATGCAAGGGGGAAGGGTTGGGGAAAGAAATAGTCTCCACTTGTTGATGACAGAATGGCAAGATAGTAGTTCAAAAGATCTATAGAATGTTTTAGACACCTTTGAAAACGAAGTACACTAGTGTGATGAGCACCAGGTGTTGTATGGAATTGTTGAATCATTATATTATATGCCTGCCTGAGACTAATATTACACTGTATGTTAACTAAATGGAACTTAAATTAAAAAAAAATTAAGAAGATAAAAAAATGTAATTTATGATGAAGTTTTTTAAAAGTCCTCTTGCATGGTACTTGAATTGTTCAAAGTGGCAGGAAAAACATTATATCACTTTAAGAAAATAAAGGGTAGGATACCCGAGATTTTGAAAGCCCTCTTGCATAGAGGTGTATTCCTATTCAGTGAATTCAGTATATTCCTAATCAGCGTACAGGGTGGAGAAGGGCCAGAGTTCATTTTCACTACCTGAATGGAAGTACTAGTTGGCACAAATGAATGGGGCATCTCAAGTGTATTAACCTAGGGCAGTACATTTTGTGTGCTCCTCCCTGCTAGCACGAGACTATCGTTGTGGGGTGCACAGGGAGAAAGAGCCAGTCCTTGCCCACCAGCACGTGCCCACAAGTCTTGCATACTTAGGTGTACACTTGAAATGGGGAATCCCATTAGGATGGAGCACCCAAAAGTCTACCTAGCTATCTACTTCTGAGAGTCCTGGGAAGTTGGTCTAAACCTATCAAGAGCTTCATGGGAACAAATTAACAAATCATTGCTTGATTTGCTACAGTGCTTTAAAAAGAAACGGTTAGTAGAACCTGGGCTAGGATAAGAGACAGACCACTCTTCTGGGGGCACAAGTCACAGTAACATGGTCCAATTAAAATGGAGGCTCTCTAGGGAGTGCGGAAGGTTTGGAAGGAGAAGGCAACATCTTGAGCATGTTATCCAGACCTGTGGCTCCCAATTGCCCGGCCCCTTGTTATAACAGCTTAGTGTGGGATCAGAAGCTTTATTAGATGACCTTGACCAGGACAGAGAGAACTTTTTCAAGTCCCAAGTTGCAATGAACTCTGGCAAGAACTGGGCACTCTGTAAAATAAACTGGTGGTTTTATCAGAGTAAGAGACAGTAATGTGATTTGTCTGTTGGCGTGATACAAAACTTACTTGTTTTATCTTATGAAGACAAGGTTGAGTTCCAGCTTCCTTAGAAGTAGCAATACCAATAGCAAGTATTTAACCAGTGTCGAGCAGATAATTGCATGGTTGGAACAGACAAATTCACTGGATTTCCAAGTCTCCCCATCTGCCCTCCACTCCCACCTTACACACACATGCCTACGGTTTGAATTGCCTTCAAAGACTCAAGAGACTATAAGCTGCTCCAGAGTCAGAGACATTTCAGGACAAAGCTTACTACATATTTCCTAAATCAAAACTGCACAGGCTGCATTCATTCAATCTACTACTTGAGAACAGTTGCTTTCCATAGCTAGACACTCAGCAGTTGTAAGTAAGAAACAGGGCTCAAGTGGAAAATATTTGTATAGGGAACAAAAGCAAATGGTGTTGTGTTTGCCAACGACATCTTGGAGAACCAGTGGGTAGTAAAAGAGGGAAAACAAAGAAGCCTGATATTATAATATGCCTTTCTTTCAAGCACACACATACACAAAACCAAAATAAGGCAAGCCCCTTTAAGGGGGAACGTTTCTGGCAGAAATAATTACTCTATACTTATTGCTGTTGGAGTTGTGGCCCAACAGGGGAATAAAAAGGACAAGGCAATGAAGTAGAGCTGCAAGGGGGACCAATGGGCATTGAGTCATTTACAAAGGGCTCAGTTTGTTCTACCTGGAGAAAGGAGTGTATATTTTTAAAATATCACATTTAATTAACACTTGAAGAGAGGAACCTAACGGCTCACACAGTGATTCTAGGCAGCTTTTGTATGAAACAGATGAAGGGGAAAAAACCTGATTAGGCACTGGCCTTAAGCACAGTTTCCTTGGATTTCCTTTTTCTCCTTTACCATATAATAACATGGCTGAAAATTAGTTCTGACAGCTAATCAGGGTGAGTGGCTCTTTCTTTTCCTGGAGTGGTTAACAAGTTCTGTGCATTGTGCCAACACACCATACTACTGAATGGGTGTGGGAAGGAAAGAACTGATTAGTTATTTCATTGCAGCCAGCTCTGTGCCTCCCTACAGTCGAATCAGAGGGATCCTGTGGTTACTGGGGTCTGGTATGTGTCTGAGGGCAGTCTGGGAATGTCAGAATTCAGTTCTGCTAATATGGTGGCTCTCTTCCTCTTTCCCACTGGTCCTCATGCACCCCAACCCCCATCTGTCTCCAACGTCTTTCACTAGTCATTACTTCTGTTTCTGATGGCGTATTGGCAATCGGTACTATTAAGATGGAGTGTTGGACTCTCTGTAAGCTGCTGAATGATAAAGCAAGAAATAACTAAAGACAGAGGAACAAAATCAAATCCTGGCTGGCTCAGAATGAAACAAGTATTCGAGTGTAAAGGTCAGATGTGAAGTAAGATCACCCCAGGTGAGCAAGCAGATGCTTCCCTCGCAAAGGGGTGTCTTTGACTTGGTTGAAGGGAGTTTGCCTCACCAAGAGTTTTGTTTTTCCAGCTTGGAATGTAAAAGGACGATCATGGCTCAAAGGACTGCAAGGGAATGGAATGGAAGTAAAGAGCTTTAAGATACTCAGATGAAAGCTCTGCAAAGGGGTACAATGATCGCCCCCACCAATTAAAAATAATAGCTACAGCAAAAGTGGCCAAAGGGGTGGTATCTGGGCCAAACACAGCCCACGGATTCCATGACACCTGCCCTGGAGCTGATCTCATTTGAAATCCTGAAGAGTATCCCTGAAACTACAGTTTCTGACACGTCCCCTTCCTAGGGGAAGGAACCAAGGGAACGGGTTCTGGGTTTAATGGGCAACATGACAAGCCAAGACCTGAACTGTGGTATCTCTGACTAAGTTGAGAGTAGCCATGTCCACATCAACGAGCTAGGGTGCTTGGTCATGCCCTGCTGAGCTGTTGGCTGGGCTTCTGGAAGGTCTTCCTTTTAGGTCATCCTTTGAAGGAGGAGTGGGCACTCATATTTTCCAGGCCATTTTTCTTTGGCCTTTTGGAAGGAAGTACCCCTGAAACAAGAGTGAATCTTTCTTAGCACAAATGTCCTGCCATTTCAGGGCTCTGTTTTGCTGTGTCCATGTTTGAAGTTAAAAGAAAAAAGGAAAACAAAAAAACAAAAAACCCCAAGTCTTCAAAATTGCTTTAAAAATGCACTGGCTGTATTTTGGTTGGATGGACACTTGTCCTGTTTTTTTTTTTTTTTATTGTGTTCAAACATATATAACAGAAAACTTATATTTTATTCATTTTAATAATGTACAATTCAGTGGCATCAAGTACAATCATAATGTTGTGCAACCACCATGACTATCTAGTTCCAGTACTTTGTCATCACCCTAACAGGAACTTGTCCCCATTAGCAGTCACTCCCCATTCTCACCTCCTCCACTCCTGGCAACCACTCATCTGCTTTTTGTCTCCACGGATTTGCTTCTTCTGGATCTTTCACATAAATGGAATCATGCAATATGTGGTCTTTTGTGTGTGGCTTCTCTCGCTTAGTATATTGTTCTCAAGGTTCAACCATGTTGTAGCACATCTCAGTACTTCATTCCTTTTATGGGTGAATAATATTCCATTGCATGGATAGACCCCATTGGGTTACCCATTCATCAGGTGATAGACGTTGGGTTCTTCCCACCTTTTGCATATTGTGAATAGTGTTACTGTAAACATTTGTGTGCAAGATTTTGTTTGGATGTATTTTTTTCAGTTCCTTTGAGTACATGTCAACAGAGGAATTGTAGGTCATATGACAATTCTATGTTTTCCTTTGTCAAGGGCTGCTCACCTGTTTTCCATAGAGGCTGCACCATTTTGCATTCCCACCAGCAATGTATAAAGGCTTCAATTTCTCCACATTTTCACCAACACTTGCTATTTTTCTGTATACTTATTGCCATCCTAGTGGCTATGAAGCGATATCTTGCTGTGGCTTTGATTTGCATTTTCCTAGTGACTAAGGATGGAGAACATCTTTTCATGTGCTTATTGGCCATTTGTATATCTTCTTTGGGGAAATCACCGTTCAAGGTCTTTGCTTATTTTTTTTAAATTTTATTCATTTATTTATTTATTTGAGAAAGAGAGAGAGCACATGAGTAGGGGGAAGGGCAGAGGCAGAGGGAGAAAGGGGATCCCTGAGAGCCCAATGTGGGGCTCGATCCCAGGACCCTGGGATCATGACTTGAGTGGAAGGCAGACAGATGCTCAGCTGACTGAGCCACCCAGGAGCTCCTTTACTTATCTTTAAATTGAGTTGCTTTTGCTTTTGTGTTATTGACTTGTAAGAGTTCTCGAAATATTCTGAATATTAGACTCTTACCAATTTGTGATTTACAAGTATTTTCTCCCATTCTGTGAGTTGCCTATTTACTCTCTTGACTGTCCTTTAAAGAAAAAAGATTTTATTATTTATTCAGCAGAGACATAGAGACAGAGACAGAGACATAGGCAGAGGGAAAAGCAGGCTCCCTGTGGGGAGCTCGATGTGGGACTCAAACTCAGGACTCCAGGATCACGACCTGAGTCAAAGGCAGATGCTCAACCACTGAGCCACCCAAGTGCCCCAACTGTCCTATTTTTAAAGAAAAGATACCACACTAAGCATTTAGATGCTTTGGGGAAAGGAGTACCAAATAGGATAGCAATAACCTTAAAAGTTCTGACCTAAGGGAAGTCTCCTTGCTGTCATTTTTTTTTTTTCTTTCATGTCCTCTGGTAGGTAGCCCTCATCCCAAAGTCTCCCTGAAATAATTACAGCTACAATTAGTTGTGTAAAGATTCGATGTTTCGGATGTGGTGCTGGATGCCTCAACTGCATTTTCCTCTATCCTTGCATCTAGTCTGCAACATAAGAGTTATTAAGTCCATTTTACAGATGAGGGAAAGTAAGGTGCAGATATGTTAATGAATGACTGAAGGTCCCCAGGCTTGCAAGCAGCAGAGACAGGATCCAAACCCAGGCCCGACAGACCTCTGCCTATTTACCTACAGGTTCATTAAATTTTGTTCTGGGAAGATTTGGGGCCTCCAATGTGGGTGTTTCTGGGGTCAAGCTCACTAGAATCAGGAGGATCAGTAGCAGGGTTGGATTCCAGGGGCCAGCACCCACTCCTAACAGAGCAACTCTCCTTTGATCTTCTTTATAATTTGGGGCTTAAATGTAGGACTTAAAAAAAAAAAAGAGGCTTCCAGTGCTTTAAAAAATGTTTGAAAACCACTGTTAAGTCATGCTGCTTCGTGGAAGAAAATCCCAAAGTTCTTATAACTTCTTGTAATATAGAAGTTTGAAGAAAAGTCAGTTCTAAATGCGGAGCTGCTGTTTGGTGGGTATGAGGTTTTAGTTATGTTAAGTGAGTAGTTCCAGAGATTTGCTGTATCGCAAAGGGCCTATAGTTAACAATATGGTATTGTGCGGCATAATTTTAATATGGTATTAAAATTTGTTAAGAAAGTAGATCCCACGATAAATGTTTTTACCCACCCCCCCCACACACACACACAACAGCCACTAAAAAAGCCTAAGGAACACAAGAAAATGGGGGGAATGTCAGGTAAGTCTATTACATTGATTTCAGTAAGGGTGTCACAAATTCTTGTGTGTGTTCAAACTCACCCAACTGTATATATTAAATATGTGCAGTTTGTTGTATATCAATTATACTTTAATCAAGCTATTTTGCTTTTAGATTTTATTTATTTATTTGAGAGAGAGAAAGCACAAGCAGAGGGAGGGACAGAGGGAGAAGTAGGCTCCCCACTGAGCAGGGAGCCTGACATGGGGCTTGATCTCAGGACCCTGGGATCATGACCTGAGCCGAACGCAGACACTTCACTGACTGAGCCACCCAGGTGCTCCCCCAATTAAGCTCTTTTTTAAAAGGAAAACCAGTTCTTAGCTTTACTGATAGAAACCTGTTGTGTTATATTTGCACCCCGCCCCCTCCACACACACACTCACATGCACTCCCTCCGTCATGCTATTCCTGCACATTCCATTCCAGGTGGGCGATGCTAGCTCTGGAGAGAGTTGCCTCTGAAGTCCTACTCACAATACAAGAAAGAAAGAAAGAAAGAAAGAAAGAAAGAAAGAAAGAAAGAAAGCTTTTGCCAGCAACCACACCCACACTACTTCCTGGCAACCAAGACTGTCACCACTCATCAGTCAGGTATGCGGCCGGCTCACCTTTGATGGCATCCTCGAAGCCAAACAACCTCAGAGACTCTCCAAACCAAAGACACCTACCTGTTCTTTTATTTTTCAATCAGCAACATGAGTTACCATCAATCCTCAAGGGAGTTCTTGGCTCTTCATCATCCAGCCCTAGTCTCACGATGGTGGTATACAGGAAGAGAGCCGTTGTGCCAAAAACACACGGATCTGAAGCCAAATCATAAGAAAAATAGCTTGCAGGTGATTGTCTTCCCAGGCTGATAACTAGCTTGGAGGAAGAGGTGGCTGTGTGGCCGGGGACGGGATCACGAGGCTGCCTGTGCCCACTTACACTTCTGATCACCTAGACAGAGCTGGGTGCTACTCTGGGCCTGGAAATCCCCTGTGCACTAAGGTTAGGTTTGGTCACCAGCTCTGCATTCTGCTTCTTGGAAGACTCCAGTAGCCCCCAGGGGAGTTGTCCCACATTAGAGTCGGCATCCCACGGTCATCACTCCGTGGAGATGCAGACCTCCAGAGATGGTGAGGGGACTCATAGTGACTGGGCGGGGACCGGGCTTGTACAGCTCCTAAGAACTGCATGCATCTTGGGTTTCTGAAACTTTACTTTGGGGGCCAATAAATTGTTGCCAAGGTACCTGCTCAATCACAGTTCTGGTGTGGAACCACGGAAAGAGGTTTAATGCTACTGACTGCTTTGGTCAGAGACAGGGAAGGGGTAAGGGGAGAATTTCCTGCATATTAGAGAAATTGAGATCCAAAAGTGGAACGCCTTTTCATCTTCCAGTTGGGGGGTTTCTCCAACTTACATATCTTGTTCCCTTTTGTTTTCAAAATGTACTCAACTGAGTATTCATTATCAAACTCCTATGGGGTGAATGTGCTTCCTGGCCCCCTTAGGTGTTGACCATGAGCACTTCGGCCCAAGCAACCTGAGAACAGAAACTGTGAAGCAAGCAGGTGTCAGCAGGATGTGTCTTCCAAAATGGCAAAAGGCCTTCCCCACTTCCAAACCCCTTTCCCCTGATGACTTGCCCAGGTACCACTCCCCTTCTCTGATGTAGCCAAAACTGTTCTAAACTTTAAACCACTGAAATCACTCACAGGTTCAGCCAATCAATATGGTGCCATTGCTGCCAGAAGGCCCCTGGTAAAGTGCACACGGTGTCGCAGGCTCCGCTGCAGAGTGACCCAAAAAGGGGTCCCCCCCCCACACCACGTGAACCCAATGAGGTACAGATTAGAGCAAGGCCAGGTTTGATCTGCTGCTTGCTGCTTTGCTGCACAACCCATGCTGGGCTGTGCCCGACTCACCTATCCAGGTAGGAGGCGGCAGTGGGTCTCCAGGCTCCAGCCACAGGAATACAGTGAGTCATCCTGGAAACACGACATGCCCTGAGGTTGAGAAGGGGCCTCTTTGTCTCCATCCTTGTTCCTTTCAAAGCAGAGCAGATGACCTCTCATTTATTGTCTTCTTTACAATCAGGAAAAATTCTTCCTATATCCCGAGGAAGAATCAATGAAGAGCCATCTGTTATAGCCTGGCCTGCCTTGCTTCCCAGTGTCCCAGGTGTGTATACAGTGTGGTATCTAGTTTTTTGTGGCAAAAATTATAGGTGGCAGTGACAGGATAGAGAGAAAAGATACCCCACCACACGCACACGCACACACGCAAGCTGATGGTGAATCACTGACCACTGTGTCGTGCCCTTTAGTCAAGCCAAACAGTTATCTCTACTCTCTATTTAACCAGATATGAGATTAGTTGATAGGCCTTTGGGAAATGGAAAGCCACCTGAAGACATACAAGAGAGGGGAGATGAGATTTGGTGGCAAAAATTATAGGTGGCAGTGACAGGATAGAGAGAAAAGATACCCCACCACACGCACACGCACACACGCAAGCTGATGGTGAATCACTGACCACTGTGTTGTGCCCTTCAGTCAAGCCCAACAGTTATCTCTACTCTCTATTTAGCCAGATATGAGATTAGTTGATAGGCCTTTGGGAAATGGAAAGCCACCTGAAGACATACAAGAGAGGGGAGAGGAGATTTGGTGGGGTAGCCTGGAATCCCTGAAGGGAAGGCAGTACAATGAGGTGCTGACGTAAACCCTCTAGATCTAGAGATGGTGTGGCCTTCGAGTTAGATCTTCCTATTGAACCCAGCTAGCAAATCTCAGGGATCCTGGGTCATAAAACCCATGGGTTTGATGTAGAATGATCTCCGGAATACTTTTCTCTTGGGACTGACAAGATTTCAAAGAGCAAGAAATAGCAAATTTATGCTTGAGGATATGTCTTATATGAAATGAAAAAAAAAAAAAAAAAAAGCCCTCCTGGTCTGAAACAACATAGATTGTAGGCAGCATTTCAAAACAATCACAGGACCCAATTGAACACAATGGGTTAGATATACAAAATATGGTTAGTACATGCATACTTTTTATTTTTCAAATTGTAGCATGCCAAATTAATTTCTATAACAAATGGAGAAAGAAATTGGATTTTCTGACTAATTATGCTTATTGATTTTTCGAAGTCATGCCTTAAAACAAAGAAAAATGGTGAAGGCTTAAAATAGCAATAGGACAATATGAAGAACCTATATTTGAAATAATGTATTATTTCTATTTTGACAATACCTATCATTCTTCTTATCAATGAGCAGATCAAGGCTCCTACCTTCAGGACACAGTGCCCTGTGCTTATGCTGGGATATAGACAGTTCTAGATGTATTTAGGATTCAAGGAATAGTCTCCCTTACCTAGGGTCAACTTGCTGGAGCTTAAGAATTTTCTACGAAGCAGAGGTGCCTGAGTGATGCAATCGGTTGAGCTTCCAACTCTTGATTTCTGTTCAGGTCATGATTTCAGGGTCATAGGAACAAGCCAGTTGAGCTCTGCATTGGCTCTGCACTGAACATGGTGTCTGCTTAAGATTCTTTCTCTCTCCCTCCATATGTCCCTCCCCCTGCTTATGCATTTACTTTCTCACTCAAAAAATAAAATAAAGAGGTTTCTAGGAAGTAAATTATCCATCTTCTTTCACCCTCCCAATTATATAAATCATCTGTGGCGAATAGCAAAATGTATAGTTGGAGGTCATGTGATGCTTATGTGTATGTGTTGTTTTTTAGGGTGTTTTTTTTTTTTTTTTGATGCCCCAGTAACAATTTTACCTTGGGACCAAGAGTCATACCTGACCTAAGTCTCATTGTTAACCATGAACCAAGACATCCAATTTAAACATTTCTTTTTTTGTTTTTATTTTTTCAGGAGGGAAAATGGCACAGTTGTTAATGAGACAGGAATTCAAAAATAATATATATACCTCTTTCGAGGTATAAGACTGAAAGGCGCAATTTCTAACAGATTGTTTAGCTTATTGAAAATAGACATTTTCAAGACAAGACAGAGAAAAGGAAAACACATTCCAAGTGTTTCACTTCATATGTCAAAAACCTGGTGACACATCTATACCCCTACCCACAACCCCATGCCCTCAATTTCCCCATCCTCTGACAAAGGTCATGCTTCTGAGCAGTGCTCACCCTGTAATCAAGCTGAGATGGTTTTACCCAATACTGCAATTGCCTTGGTGGCTCCCTATTCCCACTCCACCTTATTAGTCAACCCAGATAGATAAATCTCTGTCACTGCAGAAGGTTCTGTTGAATAGTGCTGAGCTAGAGGATATTTCCTGCAATTACCTAGAACTAACATCTTTTAAAGCAGCACCCTAGTCATCACCAGTTGGCCGGGCAAACATGTGATGGGCCTGCCATCTCAGTGAGCACACAGAGTGTGCTGGTTCAGCAAAGCCACAGCGAACACTTTTGTTTCCAGAGTTCACATTTCCTGATGCATCAGGCTTCTGGAGCTGTGCCCTCACTCTTCCTAGATCCCACAAATTTATAAACAGTGTTGGCAGTCAATGGAAAATGGGGACATGGCATAAGAAACATTGCACCTGACAGCAAGAAAAGACAATCTGACCCCTTTTAAATTGTGTCCAAAAGGCATGAGGTCACATTAATTTTGTTCCCATGTGTAGATTTCCCCTGATGCACAGCATAGCAGAGAAGATGACTGGATCTCACTGAGTTAGAGTTGACGGAGGACATGCTGGAGGAAGATTACTTTTGGAACGTGCAGCTTTATGCCAATTGCATGCCTACCACAAGCATCAGATGGCTGCAGCAACGGGGCTTCTCTTCTTATTGAAGTGGCCAAGATCATGGAGAAGACAGCCATTTGCCCCTAGGGGCAAAGGCAAGTTAGAAACAGAAACAAACTACCTGTCGATTTGATGATTCACTGCTGAAAGATCTAATTGTGAGCACAGGGATTTATTCATTTTATAAAATGTTAGTGAGCACCTCCTATGGTCTCTACTCTTGAGTCATCCACGGTCTAGTGGAGGAATTTAATATGTACACTGATTCTTTTTTTTTTAATATATTTTTTAAATTTTTTTTATTTATTTATGATAGTCACAGAGAGAGAGAGAGAGAGAGGCAGAGACACAGGCAGAGGGAGAAGCAGGCTCCATGCACCGGGAGCCCAACGTGGGATTCGATCCCGGGTCTCCAGGATCGCGCCCTGGGCCAAAGGCAGGCGCCAAACCGCTGCGCCACCCAGGGATCCCTGATTCTTAAAGTATAATGTAATAAATGATTATTTGTGAAGTCAGTGGTGAGGATGATGATGATGATGAATGTTTATTGAGACCTGTTCAAGTGGCAAGCACTTTTCTAAGTGCTTTACATGAAAGAGCACAAACATAGATGCTGGAAGGATCCCTAGGTGAAAATATAACACACTATTTTTCAAAATTTCTGGGAAATTTAACATAGAAACAAAGCAAAACTTTCATAAGTTATTTGGAAAGAGAACAGTAGAGCAGTTTAGATAATGGTTTTTATTTTTTTCAAATAACTTTTTATTTTGGAATTATTTAACATTTATGGAATAGTTGCAAAGAAAGTATCTGGAGCCCCCAGATGATAGTGGGTTTCTGACTCAAATAGGAATGACTTTAAGTCCTAATTCTGCTATTTGTTATCATGTCCTTAGACAAGTTATTTAGCCACTCATATGGCTAAATGTGGCTTCTCGAATTATAAAATGGCATGATAATATTTGCTTTAGAGGTCTGTAGGAAAGAAAAAAATGATAGCATACCTGTGAAGTGCTTGGTACCTGCTTGGGCCACTGATGTACATAATAAACATTAGCACTTACTATTATTTATATGGATGATATATTTGTTTTAAGAAACTAATGAAAATCATATGTTACAATAATTTTAAATGTCCAATGTCTAGCAACTATAGTTTTAGCTTTCCAAAGAATCAGTTCTATATCCTTCCTTATCTTTCTCCTTTCCTTAGGCAGTTGAAGACACTCTTAATTCTAACCTCCACCCAGGCTCAGTCCACACCAGGTTAAATGGATCCACCATCTTCATGTCTCACATTGTCAGGAAGCTCTTCCCACCTAAAAAAAACAAAAAACAAAAACGGAGGGAAGATGGAATGGGTGTACTCATTGCCTTAGACAGTTCAGATTGCTGTAACAAAAATACCAGGTGGCTTAACCAACAGACGTGTATTTCTCACAGTTCTGGAGCTGGAAGTCCAAGATCATGGTGCCAGCAGATCCAGTGTCTGGTTAGAGCTGACTTCCTGGTTTCCAGAAGGTGATCTTCTCATTGTCTCTTCACCTGACAGGGAGCAGAGAAAGGAAAAAATTCTCTCCAGTCTCTTTTATAAGAGCTCCAATCCCATCATAAGGGCTCTATCCTCATGACTTAATTATCTTTCAAAGGCTCCCATATGGGGCAGCCTGGGTGGCTCAGCAGTTTAAGCGTTGCTTTCAGTCAGGGTCTGATCCTGGAGGCCCAGGATCGAGTCCCACATCAGGCTCCCTGCATGGAGCCTGCTTCTCCCTCTGCCTGTGTCTCTGCCTCTCTCTGTGTGTCTCTCATGGATAAATAAATGAAATCTTTAAAAAAACAAACAAACAAACAAAGGCTCCCATCTCTGAATACCATCGCCTTTGGGATTGGGGTTTCAATATGTGAATTTTGGCATTGAGTCCATAGCACCCATCCAGGATGAGAGGCTGGAATGTCCTTTTGTGGTCTGTTCAATGGGAGCTCACTGAGGAGGCTCATAGAGCACTCTCTCAGGACCTCTGGGCATGGATACCAGACTCTCTTCTGTGTGGGGCTGGTGAAGGATCCATAATTCAGCTTCCCAGGGTCACCCTGCTGAGCTTGGGAATGAGGTGGAAGGGCAGAGAACTGGGGGGGGCTAAGCAGTGTCTCCTCTTTTCTTCCCTGTCTGTGAACTCTGAGGTACCTAGGGCCATTTCTCTACCTCCCAAACACAGACAACTCCCAGGACTCCCCCCACGGGCCTCTGTGTGGCTTATTAGGGTTATGCACGTTGACCTTCATCATTAACCAATAGTCCTACTTCCTGATTTCTTTAGAAGAAAATATTTCTTTCTAGATAATATGTGGGCTATGCATTCAAAATCAGTTTTCTCAACCTTCAAAATTTAGTAAACAGTCAGGCACACTTGAATTGTTTCTATATTTCTCTCTGCTACCAGGAGATATTTCTTGCACAGGGGCCATGCTAATCTTCTCTGCATTATTCCAATTTTAGTATTTGTGCTGCCAAGGGGAGTGCTAGAAGACAATCTGATTATTACTTAGCACTCCCCTTGATTAAAACAAAGACACCAGCTCAATACTGTTTGCTTTTCCTCCTACCCTCCCTTGCCCACACAAACCTGCCCCTACCCCAACACATGTGCATTCGCAATCTCTCTCTCTCTTTCTCTCTCAGAGCGAGAGGTAGTGATAATTCACAAACATTGGACTTTAGGTCAATTTCAGTTGCTCTTTTCAATTCCTAACAAATTTAGCAGGGGCATTGGGAAATTATAGGTCATTACAGTCTGAATGGAAAGCCCCAGGTCAAGGGTAACAACTTCTCTTTAGTTTAAAAATTAATGTTGCCCTTAAGAGAATTTTGAAATACGTTTGAAAATCATTCCCATCAAAGTTTTTTTGGAAAGAATTCAGGCCGCTTGCAAAGGAGGGCCTGTTGATGAATTCAGCACCTCTATCATGCCACTCCCATAAAATATGCAGCAAAAGTTGCTATTACAAATGTACTTCCTGGTGGTAAGGTCCTTGTGGTCCAGATGGGCATTCTGATCAGGTGGTGGCTGTGAGCACAGACATTTTGCAAGTACTTTATATGATAAGGCCTAATGCTTATTGAGGACTTACCACCTTATAGGCTCTATCCTTAGAACTTTGCAAAGACTGTTTCATTCCACTTGCATGGCAGCACTATGAATTGTCCACTATTATTAACCCTACTTTATAGCTGAAGAAACTGAGACACAGAAAGTTTCATTAACTTGTTCATGGGCAAACAGGTGGGAAGAAACCAGGATTTGAAGTAGGGCACACTAATTTTGAAGCTCACACTCTTGGCCACCGTACGAAGATATTATGCCTCACTTTGCTTTGGAGGCCATACTTCTTTAGAAGCCAACATTTGACTGCAGGCAGGCAGGCAGCCTCACCAAAATAACAGAAAGCAAATTGAGAGCCATTGAAATCATCCAGCAGCTTGCAGACATTTCCTCTGTCATCCTCTTCCTCATCACGTCCCCACAATGATGTCACCGATGGCAGACAACAGGACAACAGCAGTGCTAGGACGAACGGGTGGATTTTTCTCTTTGGCCCTGGATCCAGGGCTTCTAGACCCAGTACATTCTCTCTGAGCTCCTGAGCCAGTCTGCACCTTCCAAGTTATAGCCAGATCAATGGAACCAGAGATGCTCACACTAAGGCCACTAATGAGCCAAAAAACTATGTAAAAACTCTTTTTACATTACTACTATGATGGGGGAGAAGATCATTACACCTTCAGTGAAGTAATTATTGTTTCCAAAAACATGTAAAAAAAAGTTAGCTTCCCAGCACTTCAAGTAAGTTCATTGGCAAGGAGGCCTTATGGTTTGAGGACAGCCTTGAAGACAAGTGGCTATGTTTCATTCATTCCCTATTAGGACTTTCCCAAATCCTTTTATCAAGATTCCTTCTGATTCTTGGAAAATGGACAGAGAAAAGAAATCAGTAGAATATCATGGACAAAAGTTTAGGCCTCTTTATGACAAGTATGCAAAGGGCTGGTGTCAGAGAAGACGACCAGAAGGAGACATTTCCTCCAATCAGCTGAGAACCAGCTCTACTTCTGTCTCCAGGAGCTCACAGTCCATAAAACATTCTTATCCAGAGCAGGCCATGTTTCAAAGAAATCTACTTTTGTTGAAGGTAAGAGAGAGAAGCTAAGTTTATTTTGCATTGGTGTGTGATTTATTTTGGATGCCAGTACATAATTGGATTCACTTTCAGTAGCCCCACATGTCACGAACATTCTGGAGGAGAATGGTGGAAATTGCTTAGTGATCATAGAGGCACCTCCACCAATGGGATAATGTGAAGCAATTCCAGTTGAATAATTAATTTGTAATAATTTAGACTTCTTGGCATGTAGAAAATGCCAAGGAGGCCAACAGATTTGACCTTAAACTTCAGCTAATCTGGTAAACAAGTATTCTGTGAGGTTTCATTTAATTTTCATACAATTTGAGGATGGCATTTCTATTCAGAGGGCAGCTGAGTAAATGATTAGCCAAAACAACTCCTTTTGGCCAAATGACTCAACTCTGCAATAAGCAATCTGGCAGTTTTGTTCTTTTCTTTTTTTTTTCCCTTTCCTTTCCTTTCCTTTTCTTTTTTAAAGTTAGGGTTTTTTTTTTGTTTTGTTTTGGTTTTTTTTTTTTAAGCATGGCAACCTTTCCCTCACTTTTATGAAACACTGCCCTATGTTTCCAGGCAGAAAAGCAAAAACTTTCAAAAGGTCATGTGATGTCATCTCAGTCATGTAGAAATAAGAAAACCAACTAACAAGCAAAAAGGATGTATCTGATAACAATCTTTGGCAGCATGTCTTAAAGCAGAAAATATAAATATGCATACATATATATGTAATGCTAAGAGGATTTCACCTTGAAACTTCATAGCTGTAATTCCATAATAAAGACCACTTGTTTGTTTGGAGCTAGATTAGCCTGAGAGCTGGGTTTTACAAGAAATCAGATCCTGTTTCATTATAGGAGGCATTGTCAGTATATCATCCCTGAGTACAAGTTTGAGCAGATGTAGAAAGAGGCAAATAAAGCCTTTTCCTCATCCCAGGCCAGAGGAGTTAGTGCACACAAACACAGACTGAGATCCTGAAGTTCGTGCATAAGACTTTGGGGGAGAATATATCCTCCTGCTACAGGATCCTGACCTGTCCCACACGGGGAACATTGAATTCTTCTGACTTCTGTCAAGCAATACTCCTCAACTGGGGGTGATATTCTCCCCAAGGGGCTTTTGGAAATGTCTGGAGATATTTTTGTCCTTCTGGGAGCTCCAGGTCCACTGGATAAAGAAAGCACATCAAAGAGGCATTACAAACTCTGAAGAAATTAATTTATTACTGGAACCATAGCTTACAAAAGTCAAGCCAGGACCTGAGTGCTAAACCTAAACAGAGTGATTGATTAAAATGAAAGATTTAAATAAGACTCAGAGACTCTTAAGATAGTAATCAAAATATCTAAGATACAAAAGAAAAAAAAAATCACTGGCCACACCAAAAACCAGGAAAAGCAGAACTTGAATGAAAAAAATGGTCATCAAGTGACACCAACAACAGAGATGAAACAGATACTGGAATTATCTGACAAGGATCCTATGGAGTTATTGTAAAAATGCTTTAATGAATTTGCAATTCTGTTAAAAATTAAAAATAGAAAATATCAACAAAGAAATAGAAATTATTAAAAAGAACCAAGATGAAATTATAGACCTGAAAGACACAATAACAGAAATTTTTTAAAAATCACACACACCTCATTGGATGAGCTCAATGATAAAGTGGAGATAACAGAGGATATAATTGATGAACTTAGAATGTACTCAATATGGAAAACAGAAAACAGACTAGAAAAAGTATAAACAGAGCTTCAGGGAACTGTAACAAAATCCCCAAATTTATATCATGGGAGTCCCAGAAGGAGAATGGAAAAAGGAGTTGGAATGAAAGAGTATATTCAAAAAGAATAATGGCTGAAAATTTCTCAAGTTTGGTGAAAGACATTTAAGAAATTGAACAATCTCCAAAGATGATAAGTCCAAAAACATCGATGCCACAGCACATCATAATTACGCTTCTGAAAACTAGAGACAAAATCATCAAAACAACTAGAGAGAGACAACACATCAACCATAAGGAACATAAATTCAAATAAAAACAGATTTCTCATCTGAAATCATGAAGGCCAGAGGGAAGTTGCACATTTTTCAAGTGCTGAAAGACAAAAACTGTCAACGGTAAATTCTATATCTTACAAAAGTCTTCAAGAATGAAAGGGCAATAAAGACATTCTCAGATGAAGGAAAACTTAATGAATCTTGTTGCTAGCAGACTTGTCTTTAAAAAATGGCTAAGGGAAATATAGTTTACCCTTGCAAAATACCAGTTTAAACTTCCTAAATCAGCTTAAATGTGGATTTTTTTTTTTTTTAAAGAGTTGACAGCAAAAGCCACAAAGTGTTTATTTGCAACTGTGTACCTGAGTCTCTACAGGATCAGATCAAAGAGGACTGATGCAGAGGCCCCACCTGCTGCCCTCCGAGTACCCAGGGAGGCCTAATAAGGGTGTCAGCAGCTCCTGGAGATTTCAGGACCAGGAAGATCTGCAGGTTTCCCTGTGTGCCAACAGGATGGTTGGGTTGAGTGCTTGGGATTGGCGGGAGGGAGGCTAGGCTAAACAAAGGAACAGCCCAGAGGGCAGGCACCACATTGTATAGAAGTCTGAGCCCCTGATGCCTCTGCCCCTTATCTTCCATGAACTAGTCTCTGAAAGCTGCAGGGGCAGCTGGGAGCTTCAGACCCCTGTTGGGCTGGCCATAGATCTCCCCACATGTGCTGCCCTGGCACTATGGCCTCCTGGAACCTCGGGAACTCATGAGTAGCCACAATTGCCAATAGCTACGGGCTGGTGGTCTACTTCTGGGTAGATGGGGCAACTGTAGTGTACTTCCAGACCTCTGTTGCCACCTGTAGGCCCAACAACAGCTGATTCTACCAAGCTAAGGCCAGCAGGCCCACCATTGTGGGCCAGGCCCAGCCTCACTGCTGCCCCTTTGGCTGGCCCAGCCTACCTATACACAGAATTTTTTCAACAACTATATAACTAGTACTATAAATGCATTTTCTCTTCCTTATGATGTTCTTAACATTTTTTCTCTAGCTTGCTTTATTGTAAGAACACCACATATAAGACATATATAGAATACTTGTTAGTTGACAGTTATGTTGTTGGTAAGGCTTCCAGTCAATAGTAGGTTATTAGTAGTTAAGCTTTTGGAGTGTCAAACACTACATACAGACTATATGGGGGATTGCGGTTTCTAACTTCAGCATTGTTCAAGGATCAACAGTACTTCACGATGAAAGGTAATGATAACAGAAGGAAACTCAAAGCATTGGAAAGGATGAAAGAACAATGTAAGGAGCAAAAGTATAGTACACACAATAGACTAACTCTTCTCATGAGCTTTGCAAATTGTATTTAATGAGTAGAACAAAAATTACACCATCTGATGCTTAAGACTATGATATTTAAAAGAGGGAAAAGCAAAGAGACTAAAGTGGAAGCCAGGAGCCCACACTTCATTTCAAATGGTAAAATGTTAATGCCAATAGACTCTAGGAAGTCACGTGCATATACTGGCATTCCCAGAGCAACCACTAAGAAAACTACACAAACAGATACACTCAAAACCACTATAATTCAATCAAGATAGAATACTAAAAAGTGTTCAAACTAATACATTGGAAGGCAAGAAAGGAGGAACAGAGGTACAAGAAATAGAGGAGACAAAGAATAACAAATAATTACATAGTAGACAACTACCTTAATGTAAATGGTCTAAATATACCAATTAAAGGACAGAGATTGAAAAAAAAAAAAAAAAAGAGAGAGAGAGAGATTGGCATAGTGAGTTAAGAAAAAAAAAAAAAAAACAACCCCCACAACCTATCAATGCTGTTTACCAGAAATTCACTTTAATTTCAACAAAATAGATCAGCAACAAAAGGCTTAAAAAATATGTCCTATGTTAGTATCAATTTAAGAAAAGATGGAATTGTAATATTAATATTTACAAGAAATTCACTTTAATTTCAACAAAATAGATCAGTAACAAAAGGATTAAAAATATATCCTATGTTAGTATCAACTTAAAAAAAGAAGGAATTGTAATATTAATATCAGGTGAGGTAGACTTTATCTGAACAAAAAAAAACTTACTAGGAGCATAAAAAGATATTACATAATGATAAAAGGATTAATCACCGGGGGACATAGCAATCCTAAAGATGTATGTACCAAACAAGAGTCTCAAATACACACAGAAAAATCTGATAGAGCTGTAAAGAGAAATACATGAATCCATAATTATTATTGGGGGTGTCAATACCTTCATTCAGCAAATGATATAATTATTAGATAGAAAATCAGCAAATCAAAGAGTAGTTTACATATTTAACTGTACATGACTCCTACATATTTCTATACAGACTGTCAAAATAAAATAACCAGAGCTTAACTGCTGATCTTAGGGTGAATTACCCATGAGAGCAGAAATTCACATGAGAATTTCAAAAGATTGAAACTAGAATGTACTGCTGGTCAGCACTGAGTATGTTTCTTAATTGTGCCGGTTAATTCAGGGTATAAAAATCTGTTGAAAATATCTGAGTTCTCTTATGAAAAACTGAGCATGTCTGATTAACACGGTATTTGCAAAAAATGTGACATCTGACTCAGAGGCTGAAAAGGCCATTTCTAGGAAGATGTTTTCTCTTTAATAACTTCATCAGACCTCATATAATCAAGTGACAAGCTAATTCAAGCAAGAAAAAAAATCACCTGAAAATTCTAGAACTTGGGTACAAAACAAAAACAACTCAAGAAACAGTGAGAGCTCGCTGGCCTGATTAAGAGCGTTGTATTCTAGTCACTGCTCCCCCACTAATAGCTCTGTGATTTGGGGTAAGTCCTTTAACTCCTCTGAGCTTTAATTTTCTTCTCTGAAAGATGAAGAGGTTGAATTAACTGACCTCAAACGGTTCTTTCCCGCTTTGAACTTCTACAACAATGTGTCAATTTCATGCTTGTAAACAGGAAGAGTTCTTTGGCCTCTCCACTAAAAATGGATCTTCAAAAAACTGCCAAAGGACAACTTTGCTCCTCTGAGTGAATCTGAGAAGATCAGCACAGAACACTGTATTCCTGTGAAAACCAACCCCAAGAGCAAAGAGCAAGGCAGGTTTGAATGAGGTTTCCCGTGCAATAGGCAAAGTGGTGGGCCAGGAAAGTTCTCAAAGAAGATAGATGCCTCTGCCTTTTAGAGTTGGCTTGGTTTGGTGGCTGGAAACCCACCCATGTTCTCACCAAAGAGATTTCAGAAGGGGCCTTCCATGAATATTCTGGTTTTTAAAAAGCAGAGTAGTCACAGTGACCTCTGAGAAAAGCAAATGTTCTGAGGTGTGTCATCAATAACCCAATGGGTGAAACGCTTCATTCTAACTCATAGCTGCATGTACAACAAATGGACAAAGGCTCATAGGGATGCAAAATCCACTGAAAATAAGAGCCTATTTCCCCTGAACCTTGACTCCAATTGGATGTCACACACACATTTTATTATTTCCAGAATCACTTACCTTTTACTGAGGAGAGGTCCTTTAAAAGTCACTGAGGTATACTGGGTCAGAGGCAGCAGGGGTTTTAGGGAAATGAAAACAGCTGAGTGACGAGGATGGTAATTATCAGGAAACCCAAGGATTAGAGAGCTCCCCAGTTCGATATTAAGAATACCATAATACCAAAATTGATCCTTGCCAACAGATCTTTACCAACATCTGGTATTTACCTGCAACCATGAATAGTTCTGAGGTTCCAGAGGTGTATCAGACTCCCTAGGAGGAGCTCTCGTAGTCTGGTTAGCTACACCAGTTAGCATTCCAGCAGGAAAAGTTAGCCCATTCAGATGGAAATTTAATGATGGGACTATTTACTGAAGTATGGGCAAAGTAAAGAGAACCTATAAAGTAAGTGGACGTACACCAGCTTTAAAGGGAATGAGCCACTTTGGCTCTGTGCAAGAAGCTAAGTAGAATGCAGCTAAGTCCTGCTGACCTATCTTGAAGCTTAAAATGATTGGGATTTATTGGCTAGTTGTTTGTTTAGCACCAGCAGCTGGAGGGGCCTCTCTCTTGAGCCAAAATGAAACCATACTTATCAACTTTTTCAACATAACCTCAAGAATTCTGAGCTCTGCCATCATTTCCTTCACACCACTGTGCTACCTGTAGCCAACACCACAGAGCATCTTTCAACACCTTCTGCTCTAGTTGGCTCCATGGTATGTGTGGGGGTTGGTGTATATCTATGGGCTTGGGGCTTCCCTCTAGTGCCTTTGGAGGCCAGGCTTGGTAAATGCCCCTTTAGCTCAGTAGATGTCCTGGCTTTAGGAAGCAAGATAATCACCACTGTAGGTATCCCAAGTCCCATTTCACACTCGAGGTAACTAATGCCCCAATGAGGCTGATGGCTGATCATCCCACAGTAAACTAGAGCCCAGGTTGAGCCCCTGCTCATTTTGTGACTGGCCTAGGAATGGGTTATAATCTCTACTAGACAAAACCATTGTTCATGCTGGTGGCCATGGCTACTTTACACAGTGAGATCACATTAATCATTATCTTCTCCTACATGGCATCAGGGGTTTCTGATGATTCACTCAATGCATTTATCTTGAAGTCAATCTCCTGTATAGTTAGAATGACAGAAAATGTGCAAGATAATTTAGGTTCCATTAATAGGTTATACATACCTCTATTATAGTACTTATCACATTGTGCTATGATTTTTTAGTTTAGATTTCTGTCTCTGCCACTTGACTATGAGTTCCTCCAAGGCCTGGGTTATGCCTTACTCATCTTAGTGTTCCAGATTCTCACCAGAAACCAGCAACTGAACACTTTGATTAGATAGGAAGATTTTCATGAATGAGCTGGCTTTATAAGGCTCAGTAGACAAGTATGTCTTGTATATACATATATGTCCATTCGACAGACATTTATTAAGTTTTTATTGTGTGTTCAGCACTATGCTAAGCTCTAAGAAACCAAAAACACCATCTCTGAGCCCAGGGAGATGACAGTTCATGAAAGAGATTCAATTTGAATTGCTATGGACTAAATGTTTTGTTTCTCCAAAATTTATATCTTAACCCTTAAAGTGATGGTGTTATGGTGTTAGGAGATGGGATCCGAAGGAGGTGATTGGACTACAAAGGTGGAGCCCTCATTAATGGAACTATTGCCCTTCCATGGGAGTCCTCAGAGGGATCTTTCATCCCTTTCCACAGGTGAAGATGTAGCAAGAAGATGACCATCAATGAATGAACCGGGAAGCTCTCAGCAGACATTGAATCTGCTAGTGCCTTTACCTTGGACTTCCCAGACTCCAGAACTGTGAGAAATAAGTTTTTGTTGTTTATAAGCTACCCAGCCTATGGTATTTTGTCATAGCACCCGGAATGGACTAAGACATTAATAATCAGCATGAAACATGCAGAGATGCACAGGGTATTAAGGAAGACTAGAAGGGAGTTTTTAAACATGGCTTGGTTGAGATGTTCAGAGAAGGGTTTCTAGAGAAGGAAACTGCTAAGCTGCATTTTAGAGGATGGTTATCAGATATCCAATCAAAGACATGTTGAGAGGAGGCCATCATGGAGAGGAGGTAGTAGGAGCAAAAGCACTGGCACATGACCTGGCCAGGTGTGGTTGGAGAAACATCAAAATGCTCTCCTGTACATGATATTGATACATTAAAGGGCTGGAGAGGGATATGGTTGGACTGGCTTTTTGGATAGACTCACTTCCTCATCTAGGTAAGAATGGAATTAGGGATAAGACTAGAATCCAGGAAACCAGTTGGAAGACAGCACAACTGGGAAGAGATTGGGAAGACTTGAACTAGGGTAGCTGTAGACAGAATAGCAAGAGGAGGATTGACATGAGTTTGATTTGGGAGATGAAGTTGGCAGGATTTGGGCAGTGAAGGATACAGAGGAGACAAAGAAGGCTCCCAGGCTGGACAAGGGGGCCATCCCCCCAGGACAGAGGATGGAGACAAGAGGTCAGATTTGGGGCAAGCTAGTGAATTCATTTTAGACATCTTGAGTTTAAAGTGCATCTGACTCATTCAGGAAATATGCAACAAGTAGTCAAAGATACATTTGAAGCTTTGTGGGGATGGAGAGAGGGCTGGGAATACAGATATAAAATTTGTGATTATAGACTGGAGAGTCGTGGCAGAAACCGTGATAGTGGGCAGCATCACTAGGGTAAGTATATAGAGAGAAGGGCAGAGGGCCGGAGTAGCTCCCTGGGAAACACAAACACATAACGTGCTGGCAGAGAAAGAGGAGCTCTCAAAAAAGTTGGGGAAGGATGGTTAGAGCTTGTTGGGAGTATTGGGAGGACAGCTCTGTTTACAAGAGACCACTCCAGGTCTCACGCTATTATCCTCCACAGAAACTACCATAATTATGAAGTAACACTTAATTGTATTGTTATTTAATGTCCATCTCCCTAACTAGAATAAAACCTCCATGAGGACAGGGATTGGCTATCGCTCTCTCTCTCTTTTATTCCTCAGGGAATCCATAGAACCTCGTAAGTACTCCTCAATTAGCAGTTCCTCAATAATTATTTGTGAAATTAAAGGTTAGTGTTCTAAACTCCCAGAAGGTAGAGAGTTTCCAAGAACATTACTTTTAAGAGTCAAGTTATCTGTTCAATTCAAAATGTGAAATATAGTTATTTTATATTTTTAGTGTTTCCTGTAAAAAAAAAAAAGTGTATTTCTGTCAGTTTTTTATTAAGTTAGGAAACAATTCTCTTCTTCTCCTGAATATGACATGAGGCCTCCAGATACTAGAAGAGTGGAGAAAGGCAGGCTAATAGCAGATTTAGTATGTATTAGTTTGTAATATTGTGCAGCTAAGTGGTGACACTATCTTTATTCCACAAAGCTCCACCTGGTCTCAGAGCAGGAGACAGATGGCCAAAGTGCTTCATGAAAATTTATCAGTTATTCAACTAGAGATACAAATTGTGGTGTGAACATGGTCACAAGGTAGAATTTTCTTAAGACAACATTTCTGTGGAAATTTTTATGAGAAAATATATTGAATTAAATATAGACAGATAGATAGATACAATATGTTATTCCTTAAAATGGTAACAAGTGGATTCCAATGTCAAACACTGAACAACTTACAAATAAATTTAAATAGTTGTATCAATATTTTTTTGAGGGGAGGGGAGAGAGAGGGACAAAAGGAATCTTAAGTAGGCTTCACACCCAGCACCAGAGCCTGATGTGGGGCCCACTCTCATGACCCTGAGATCATTACCTGAAATGAAATCAAGAGTTGGACACTTAACCCACTGAGCCACCCAGATGCCCCAACTGTATCAATATTTATGAAAGGTTTCATCTATGGGCATTGAGATTAATGCAGGAAAAAAAAAATCCAGGTGTTAAAAGGCCAGTGTCCAGGTTGGGTATACATGTTCCAGATATTTGAGTCTTTGTCTTCCTGTCTTTTCTCACTTTTGCCCCAAATCCTTACCCATCTGCAGAATTCTGCTTGAGATTTTTGTAAAAAGGTATCAAACCCCTAATCTATAATGATGTGTACCATGAAAACACCGCAGGAAACATAGCACAATAACCTATATGTGCACCAAGTTTCAAAACAGATCTGATTCTTTCCTGAGAGAATTTTCCCATGGCAGAGATAGAGGAATAAAAGAGGGTCAGCGGAAAGTGGAGAGACATCACAAAGGCAGTCTGAGGGCATGCAGAGCAAACATTGCTTCGTTATGGTCAGTGCACACTGAAGCTCTGTCTCTTACTACTTTTTGAGCATCCTTTTAACAGCCCCATCTGAAAATGAGGTTCATAATAGTACTTACTTCGTATGGGTGTCTAGAGTGTTAAATGAGCTAATATTGTAAAGCACTTAGAGCAAGGCCCGTCACATAATATGCCCTGTCAAAGCATGGACTGCTGTATTTGTAATTTTAACCTAGGCCATGGCCATGGAATTGTGTACAGTTTTATGTCACCATTTGCCAGATCATCCCTCCCCTTGGGAACACTTACAATGATGACCCTCTATTGCTGGCTGAGGTTTGCTTTCCCCACCCCTGCCACCATATAGAATTCTTGATGTCTGGGGTCTGATGACTCTTGCTTTTGTTTTGCCCTCCGTGTGTATGTAGCCTGTAATTCTTTCTCCAACTACTGGTTAGCCCTGATTAAATCATCGAACAGCATCAGCTCCAGACTTACATAACAACATTGGGAGCTTTCCCTTGGGGCTTTGCTCAGAACCCTCTGAATCAGTTGCCCAGGGAAACAAGCTGGTGATGTCACAAGGCATCACACTTCTAGCACTCTCTCAGGTGCCTTCTGCCGAGCCTGAGCAGGGCCAGGTTCTGCAAACCCTGCCCAGCCTAAGCACGTTTTCTTACTTTCTGAGGCAATGCAGAGACCCTCACTCTCTCCCAACAATGTCTAAACTCAGGTATGTCGGGGTCATGGCTACATACTTCTTCCTATGCTTTTTTGGCCACAGACCTCTTGCTATGCTTCTTCCTTCTCAGGCCACAGAAACACCCATGTAAATGATCTGGGGCAGCCCTAGGTAACCTTTGGTTCTCTAGGGTATACAGAAAAAACTAAAAAAAAAGAAAAAAAGTGTTGGGGCTGCTCCCTGGAGGAGCAGTTTGTTGCAGATTATATAGAGCCCTAGAGACCTCAGGAGCAAGATTATAATATCCTTTCCCTTTCTACTCACCTCCCTTTGTACCATAAATGTGCCCATAATCTCTTGTCTCCTTCTATCAACCTGACCCTCATCTCTCAAGAAGTATTATTCCAACTTCCTTGTTCTGCCCAGATAAAAAGGAATGAAAAGAGGATATGGCCCTGACAGTATTGATTAGAGTTTATTGCTGTTTCACAATAAGGCCCCTTAACCCCCACCCCAGGCAAGCAGTGCAAAGTACAGATTTTACCTTCTCCCCTGCCCCTCTTCAAAGCCTAAAACACTGAAACTTATGCAGATCTGGGGATTACTTGTCATTATCTAAATGAAGGTATCTGAAAACCAACAGTAATCCTGCCTCCCAAGTTTATCAGGGAGGGAGCCTATGAGAGAAGCAAAATTCGGTCTTGCGGGAACTCCTAATCCCAGAGGGGGTGTTTTACAGCTCTCGGGCATGCCTTATACGACTTCAGCTGTGACCCACACAAGGAAGGACGCCAGAGGAAAGCTACCTGAGTCATCCATGGCTCCCTGGTCAGAGCTAGCCATGACGAGGACTTGTACCTGCATATACCATTTCCTTGTTCTGAGCTGGTATATTTTTCTCAATTATTACATCTCACAGCAAGGAGGGGACCAGCAGAAATCCAAACTCTTTCTAAATGGTGGACACTGGAAATACTTGACACTCCTAAATCTGGTAAGTCCATATGACCGTACCAGGAAGCAAGCTCTTAGTCTCTAGTATCAGCGTTTTTACACATATCACCTTTGACTTTTGGTAAATACAAAATTCCATCCTTTGTCTTCCTTCTTCATTGTCTTTGGGTTTTGGCTTTCTTTTTGACTTGACAATTGGCTCCGAGAAATCCAATTCAGAGGTTTTCAGTAGCTATGTTTTGTGCTAATTGTTAAACACTCTTTGAAAAGAGTCATATCTTGGAGCTCTTCTCAGATGAGCTCAAATGGAAAGACTAAATTAATGGTTTCACCATGGGATTGACTACAAACACAAGCGAGAATTTGAACTTTGCTTGGGGAAATCTGTGAGGGAAGGCAGGGTGGCGTATGTTGCGTGGGAAGCACAATTTCCAATGGGGGAACGATGCCATTTTCCAGCACAGACTAACAGATTTATCTAAGAAAAGCAAACACATTTTGCCATGTTCAGATCCCACTTCAATTTTTTATAGGCTCAGGCTCCATCTTAAAGGATGAGTCACCCAACCAAATGGCAAATACACATTTTCAACAATTTACCAACCAATCCTATGACTTGATTCTTTCTTGTCTCTCTAGCCCAGCTGACCACATTCTGATGAATGAAGTGTGAATGAATGGGAGAAAAATAGGTTTTTAGAAAATGTTTTGGGAATATGTAAAAATATTAAAGTTAAAAGTTAAAAATAGTACATCCTCTGGGGATGCTAATTAATGTTTGAGATTTTTTTTTTTTTAAACTAAGACCTAGGGTGCCATAAAAACCTCTGATTTCAGAAACCGGGCAAAATATTCCAATCCTTTGGAATCACAATCCTAAGCAGAGGTTATGCATGATCAGAAAAATTGACACTCTGAAGTGCTAAGGAGAAAAAAATTCAGAAGGTTCAAATCCAAGCAACCTGGAGGTTCTGCTTCCTTCTTTCTGGCCTTTTGCTGGCTTTTGATTTTGGCCTGAAAGCTTCAAGCTTGGGCAGCTCTAGTGTCCTTGAAATTATCAAGGTGACTGCTTCTTTCAATCATGGGATTTTATGAAACAAACACACAAATAGAACACCACAAAGAAATGCTTTTGTGGAGCTAGAATAATGTAGTAAAAACCTCAGCTTTGTCTATCTATTGGCTTTATATTTAAAAAGTCAATGAAAAGGCAGAGTGCCAATAGCCAGGACTGCTGATGGAATCTAATCCAAATTCCAGTATGGATGTCCCACCTCACAGTAAGCGTGGCTGAGAACAGACTTACCACCTACTCCCACAAACTGGCTCCCTGACTTTCTCATTCTCAGTTCCATGCCCCAGAGCCCTCATATTTCCAAGAATGGAAAAAGCCATTTATCTTGTCAAAGACTATTCTTTCCGAACATTAATCTCTTTTTCTCTTCCCTGATGAATCAGCTACCAAATCCTATGTTTTGTTTTGTTTTGTTTTGTTTTTTTCTCCCTTAGGTTCATTCTTTCTTCAGTCTTACTGTCCCATATGACAGGCAATTATTAATTTGTACCTGGGTAATGAGATGATCTCTATATCGCCCTCTTGTTACCCATCTATCCATTTATCTCTCAGGTTTCAGATTAATCTTCCCAAAGTACTGGGTTGGGTTTGGTTTTGTTATAAACATCAGGAGCTTGCTTGCCCAGGATGGTTCTGCTATTCAAGAAGCCACAGTGGCTTTCTCCTACCTTATAGAAGTAATTGCACACTCCTGACTTAAGAGCTCACGTGTCTACTCAGCCCTCAGGCCCTATTCTTCCCAGAAAAGATGGTCTCTTCCTCAGGAAGGCCTGTGATTTCTCCAGCATCGGTCTCTAGGCTTCTTGTCATCACCTCCCTACCCATGTTCATGTCATCTTTGGATGGAAGGCCTTCTTGCCTCTCCACTGCCTTGCCACTTTCATAGACCATCTGAAATCCCATGTTTTCTTAGAATCTCTGCTGACCACCTCCAACCCACTTTTTTTTTTCCAACCCACTTTTATTTTTCCTTTCCCTGAGTTTTTACAGCATCTCTCAGTCTCTGCTTATTTATGTAATTTATGTATAGTATTATTTTCTCATTTCCACCCACATGTGAGTCTTAACATGTAAATGGCTCTAAAGCAGGAGTTTTGTCTCCTGACATTCTATGATTCTTCATTGTAGTTGCCCTAGTAGCTGGCGAGGAGGACCCCCAGAAGAAAAACTGAGCAACTTGGTAGGTTGACTGCACTTGACCTTCAGTGGTTTCTGCCTTCTTGAGCACTATTATCTCTTCTGACATCTTTTGGCTCTTGAAACAAGCAGAGAGGGACTCACCTGTGGCTGTTTCCTTTCCTGGCTCTGTTAGGTGTCATCTTGAAAGTATGACTTAATGCAAAGTTTTCTAGTTGGTGAAGATGGGTTGACTGTGTTTCGGGGGATCAACTTAAAGATAGATTCCAGGGCACCTGGGTGACTCAGACAGTTAAGCATCTGCCTTCAACTCAGGTTATGACCCTCAGGGTCCTGGGATTGAGCCCTGAGCGGGGATTCCTGTTCAGTGGGGGGTCTGCTTCTCCCTTTCCCTCCCCAAACTGTGCTCTCTCTGTCTTCTCAAATGAATAAATAAAATATTTAAAAAGTATATAGATTCCAAATATGTTACTTTAGGTGAGATCCTGGGCCTTAACATTTCTTGCTCTTGAGGTATCATGGGTTGATTTAATGGTTCTGTTTCCTAATGATTAAGTCTCATAACTTGCTGTAATACTCGTAAGTGTATTTAAACTTGTTGAAGTCAGTACCCTGACCTGCTTTCCAGGAAATTTACCACCCTCTCTTTCAACAGCTTTAATTTTTATTTGGCGGAATATCAGTTATGCCTCATTTCAAGAGCACAACTCACCTTAGCGCAGATCAACATTCTGAGCATCCCCATTTTCCTCCTGAAGCTTCATAGGGCTTTCAAAGGGAAGGCACACAGCATTGGTGGCAGGGCATAGAGTGGGAAGGGTGCCACTGAGATTTGGTCACAGTGGCCAGTTCCTGCCTAGTGCCTGAGAAGAGTAAAGAAAAGTGAGGGGAGAAGTGAGTTTGAGCCTAATGAGGGAATATGTCAACCCCAGGGAAGAGGCAGTCAATTCTCTGTTGGGAGGGAGAGGCTGTGTAGCCTCATGGTTATAAGCATGAGCTCTAGGGTTATGAGTCTCTGGGATGGCACCTCAGCTCTACCACCTCCAGGGGCTGTGATCCTGGGCTAGGTACTTCATGTTTCCAAATCTGCCAAATAGAAATAAAAGCAGTCATCACAAAATGGCCATGAGGATGCATGACTCAACATGCAGGAAGCTCTCAGAATGCTACACACACTGGATGATGAATAGAGAAGATAGGGAGGTGGTGGTGAGCTTCTAGTCATCTCACCTTTGACTGGAGGTCATGCAGAGGACAAAGTGATTTAGTGGGATATCAGTTGGTGGGTCATGGATCCAGGCAAGGGTCACCCACCCAGCTCACTGCTGGTTATCTCCTTCTGCAGGGTGCACGTTCCAGCTTCCCAGCCAGCAGTTGGCCACTGTGGAGCCACTGTTAGCTGTGCAGGTACAGGCTGCAGGCACTGGGGCAGTCTTGGGAGTAGAGTTGGCAGGCTCAAGCAGAGAACAGTGAGTCGTGCTGAATGGGGAACCCCCTGAAGCTGGGTGTGGAGACATGGCAGTGCTGTGGACATCCTCAGGTTGCTCCTGTCAGCTCAGGCTTCCAGTGCCTGAGACTTCCACAAATATTGTGTCCCCTCCTATCGACTCCATTTCCATCCAGGGACTGCCCCTGACCTCAGGGAACATAAACTGGGAGGTGGAGGTTGGAGGGGACTTTTAGCTACAATTGAGCTTGTTGGCTTTATGCAGGTTGCCGGGTTTTCCTCTTTTTAAAATAAAGTTCCTCCTGAAACGTTGTGCCACATAACTGGGATCTCCAAGGGAGATTCTGGGTGGGCCCCTCCCCCCTTGACTGACAGAGACATGACCTTATCCTCCATTTATCATGAAGTTGTCCAAGCCTCCTGCATCTCTGACCTCATTTTCCTCAGGCTGTCACCCTGACAACAGCAACTTCATCACATAGGTCCTTAGAGATAGCAAAGCAGGGCCAGGGAAAAAGAAATCCTTATGGACCCTCAATTGGCCCAAACTCCAAATGCTGCTCACGGACAATGAGAAGAGGATCCATTTATGTTACAGGACTCACTTGAGGCCAACCTTTAATTTCCATCATCAGGTTAATACATTACTCTGTGGAACCCTTAAGCTCAACAGAGTCAGAAACACACTTAACTGTCTATTCACAAAAAATGCTTAAGCCCACGGTTTTCAGCTCTCAGTTGGCTGAAAGGATGAGAACTGATGGCAGGAAATTGTCACCACCAGCACCCAAAATAAAATAACTAACTTACTGAACCCACGATGTTTTGGTAGGCTCTTTACACACCATATAGAGCTCGGTGATTGAAAACTCAGCCTTTGGAGCCAGGCTGCTGGGGATGAGGGGAGGGGGGGATTCCTGGTTCTGCTGTTCACTTGCTGTGTGATCGTGAGTTACCTAACATCTCTGAGCCTCAGTATCTTCATATGGAGTGGATCCTGTGATGGGGCCCCCAGAATCCCCAATCTCCCCAGCATCAAGGTATTCATGCCCCACTTCCTGGGAGGAGTGTTGGCTGCTGATGACTCACAACTGAGGTCCTGTCCCAGAAATGCCCTTAGCAGAAGGGAACTGTCTCGACAAAGCTTGGGGCTCTCCTTGGGTTTGCTTCATCCAATGACTAGTTGATTTGGAGTAGAAAGGCTGGGCTCTAGGACAATTCTGAAGAGCCATCTCAGCTCTAGAGCTCCTTTGGGGACCAGCTGATTCCATGCAACTGCATTGTCTCTCATCTTTTCCTGCTGCTCAGTCCTGCTCCCACCCCCTCCTTCCCTCTCTCTCACAGTTGTTTCAAGAGCACGCCTCGGTGAACACTCTACAGGCAGATCTAAGAATCTGGTTCTGTTTCCCAAGGAACCTGACCTACATGATGTAAAATAGTAAACATACAGAAAAGTCTCTTCCTCCTCTTTATCCTCTCTTCTTCCAAATAAAAACATGTGAGAACAGAGTCTCCCTGGCCTGTACTATGTGTAATAGTTTCCGAGTTTCTGCCACCTTAACGGGCACCCTGTGAATGTTGATTGCATGAATAAATGACCAGAACATGGGTCTACCTGGTCTGAAGCACTTTTTAGGAAACCCCATCCCACCTGTAAGGGAGTCTCCCCACAGCAATCCTGCTGTTACTCTGAGGCCAGTCATCAGCAGCTATGCAGCCCTGGATGAGCATTCTTAGAATTCTTCTTCCAACCTGTCTTTCAGTGTTAGTGGTTTCTTTTTTTCCCCTCCTCTTCATGCCAGTTTATATTCTTTATATCATTTCTTCTATGTTTTTTTATCTCAATTTCTTATGTAAGCTAAATGCACATGAACGATGCTTGAAACAGTCTATTATATATAGTGCAGATCTATTTTAGCAAAGGTCTCCTCTACCTGTCCCCAAATACCAATACCTTCATCATCGCAGCAGTTATTTAAAATACTCACCACAATTGGTCTCCATTTGCTGTTTTATTCTGGAATCATCTCCTACTGCAAGTCTTGCATCATTTTGAAGGCAAGACCTAAGAAAGTCCCAGCCTGTTCGAGTCAGGCACAGAGCTGGGCTGGGCGTTGGATGGCTTGACTCATCCAATAAGATCTGTAATGTCTTGTTCAGGAAACTTGTGGAATCTCCCTCTCTGGAATTATTTTTTAAATAGAAGAAATTCTCATTTCCTGAGATAGTTGAAGAAGGTTCTGGCTTACAGGCAAAGAAATTAACACGATGACTTAGAAAGGCGAAGTTTCCATAATTTCAAGATTTTTGTGAATTTGTGATGACACGTGAATGTAAAAACAAAATTTCCTTTAGCGATGGTTTCTTAAATTGCACTACTTATAAAAAATGTAATTCAGCCTTCCCAGGTGGTAAATTTGTTAGCTAGCAGCAAACACGGAAGCCAGCTAACAAACTTAGACCAGCAGCATTTCAGAAAAAGGCACAAAGAAAAAACAAACTTAGAAAAGAATTGGTAGGAGATAAATCACAGAGCAGTAGCTCTGAAATAAACCCTAATCGAGAGGATAGCATTAGCTCTGCTCTCCTGGGCAGCCAAAATAGTTGAAAAATGTAAATGACAGTCATTTTGTAAGATTCTTAAAAGAAGGCTGGTTGTTGCTATCTTAATGCTCTACTGTGTTGGTCTGCTCCTACTGCCATAGCAAAGTACTACAGACTGGACGGCTTAACAGAAATTTATTTTCTCATAGTTCCAGAGGCTAAAAGTCCAAGATCAAGGAATCAGTAGGGTCAGTTTCTGTTGAGGCCCCCTCCTTGGCTTGCAGACGGCCACCTTCCTCTCCCCACCTCTTCACATGGTCCTGCTTCACTCGTCGTGTTGTCTGTCCTAGTTTCTTCTTCAGAGAAAGACCCCAATCATATCGGATTAGGACCCACCCTTACTGACCTTATTTTAGCTTTTTTACTTCTTTAAAGACCCTATCTCCAACCACACACACTGAGGGTTATAAACTCCAACATAAGAATTGGGAGAGGGGTATGGGGGACACAGTTCAGTCTCTGATAGTTACCATTTTCTCCCTTGGCTGTTCTTTCTGTGCTTGTTTTTATAGACATTTCATTGTATTGTCCTGAGAGAATGAGCAGACCCTGTCACACTGGGTGAGCTGATACCAGCCTGTCCTTGAGGCCCTCCAAGAAGGCTCCCCATTGATTGAGCTCATAGCACCTCCCTCTCCTTGCCCTCCAGCTCTGCTGCACGGCTCCTCTCTGCCCTAGTTCTGGCTTATTTATTTCTCTTGGCAACACCCTAGCGCCTCCCTCCTGAGCTCCTTTGTGAGGGCTCCACAAATATTCCTTGTTGATACAGATGATGGCATGTCAATGCACATTGAGATCAGTGGGGACAAGGTGCACACAGTTGGCGTATACATGTGAGGGGGTGGGGATGGGGGCGGGGATGGAGGGCTGGAGGGCTGGGCAGGGAGAGGTGTCGGCAAGTTTGAGGCATGGGGAAAAGTTGTATTGATGAAGGGGGAGCCGGGGAGGCTCTGAGTAATGTGTTCTCCCCTAATCCAATTTCCACATTTTTGACTGGAAGAAGTCAGAGAAAGTTAGGATGAGCTTGACTCATGGTGACTCTGGGACGCTCTTGCTAAGGAAAGCAGTCACATGGACTTCACATGCTGGGTGGAGGCGGCCTCTCCCCAAAGACAGAAACCCTGGCAGGCTCTCAGTGCTCAGTACGTGATTAATTGCTATGTTTATAGAAGAGTGCAGGCCTCTTCGCTGGGGCCTAGGCCCCATGCCTGTCCTTCCTAACTAAAGCAGCTGCCTGCTGTGGCCTGAACAGCTGGAAGTGAAACCTGGGTGAGAGGAGAGCTGCTCCAGTTGGGGCAGGGGTGGGGGGGAGTGGTGGGAGGAGGCCACTTCCTCTATCATCCATGTGCAAAAGACTGCTCCAAATTCTGCAGCCTGGGGGCTGAATGTCAAAAGTTGATGACCAGTATTGGGGTGGTCACCTCTTCATGTCAAAACTGTTGCCCACCCCTCTCTGGAACCACCCTTCTGACTCAAAGCTTCTTCCTCCCTTCAGGGACCATGAGGCTCTCGTACCTTTCTCAGTTTGCTACCATCTGATCATTCTTTGCTACCTTGCTGCCCCCTTTGCCCCCTCATGACCCTTAGTTGAGGGGTCTTGCCCCTCACTTTCCACCTCTCTCTCTCTCTTTCTCTCTCTCTCTCTCTTTCTCCAAGCTCATCCCATCAGAAGGGTTCCCTCCCCGGATCTCCACTCTCTTGGGAAGGCCAGATCCAAATGTCCAAATGGAAGCTCCTCTAGGTAAGTGGCTCTCCACCCTAGCTGTCTCAATTAGCATCACCTGGGAGGATTTTTAAAAATTCTGAAGTCCAGACCACACCCCCAGGAAATTAGAGTCTCTGGGGGCATAGGTTGAAAATTGGACATCAGTATTTTTCAAAGTCATTTTTAAGTCTCCCACCTGGAGATACTTGTCTAGAAAGAATACTTGTCTAGAAGAATCCAACTGCCCACAGTGCTTTATCTGAATTGTTCTTAGAAACCCGACTTTTTTTTTAAAGTCTGACTCAAGAACCAGACTGGGTTTCAAATCCCCATTCACCAACCATGAGACTTGAGGCAAGTTTGTTCATGTCTCTGTGCCTCAGTTTTCTTATCTGTAAAATGGGTTGTGAGAGAGCATGATAATAGGACTTACCTCATAAGGTTATTATGAGAAATTAAAAACCTAGATCAGTGCCTGGCACATAACAAGAAATCAATGAAAGTCCGTTATCATAGCTTTGAGTAGTCAGTAGGAATTTTCAGTGATAAATTTATGTCTAATCCAGTGAGTGATTCCAGAACTTTAGCATATATAAGGATCACCTGGAGAGTTTGTTAATAAGTTCCTGGACTCCACTCCCAAAAATTCTGATTCTATAGTTGCGTGGGGCTGAGGTCTTGTATTTCTCACAAGTTTTGGGGTGACTGGTGCTGCTGGTCTGAGGACCCAGCCGGGCATGTCGCTGGCCTAATTCACCTCTGGATCCTCCCTCACCCACCCTCTCAGGCTAGAGTGACAGAAGGCCAACTCTGCTAGAACTTTTTTTCTGGGAGTCCAGACCTCAGAGGTCATTTCTCAACAGCCAACCTGATCCATCCTGAAAGCAATGCTGTAGGTTCCAGAACTCATACTCTTAGAGTCCTGACTGCCCCTTTTGTACCAACCCAGAGCTTTCAAGGAATAGGATGAGATCTAATGCAAGCGCAGTTTAAAACCAACCTTAATTCTACATTGTGACCTACTAAGCTTTCAATCAGAAGCCATAGGTTTGTGCAAAAGAGTAAGAATGGGCAAAGTTTGCCTTTATCTGGTCTTACTTCCCGGAAGAAGGCCTTACTTCTCTTTTTCCTCACCTCAAGGATCTCATGGTACTTAGTGATGAACAGAGCCCCTGGCTTGCCCTATCCCTGTGGATTTAAATCACTCCCTTAGCCAGATTTTCTTTGCAAGGGCTTCAAGTACCCTGTTTCAATCAAAGAAGGACATTGGCTTCTCCCTCAGGTAAGCAAGACACCATTTTGTGCATCTCCCTCGAGAGCACAGAGCTCCTTTGTGGTGCTCTCGACCCTGATTCCGGCTTCTTTAATGAGATTGCAGCACCGGGCATTTAACTTTTTTTTTTTTTTTTTCCTGGGAAGACGTCAGAACATGTCCACCATTGTGTCTGGCTCTTTGCCCTTGTCTTGTTTATTTGGTTTTGCCCACCTCCGTGCAACTAAGGTATCTATCTCATTACATTCTCCTTTTAAGCTGACTCTTTATTTTGTTTCCATTTTAGCTTGAGTCCATTACACTAAATACTGTACACATTATTATCCCCTAAACGACTTTACTCAATCAGTTTTAGTGAGCAAGGTCAGGGCCCACTGAGCTGGAAGACCAGCCCTTAAATTGGCTCTCAACCAACACAGCCAACAGCCCCCTCCTTCTCAAATCAACATTGCTCCCAGAGGGATGGAGCTTTACGTCAGTGAAGAATGTATTAATTAAAGCAAATGAAAATGCCCTCATTTGTTGTAATGAATTTAGCTCTTGCAGGCCATTTTCTTCGGGGTCGCCTGCGTGGAAGATGTGCTAAAAAGAATTAAGGGAGAGAAAGACATTAAGTTCATGACCACCTTCAGAGACCTGCTTTTTACCACGCTGGCTTTTCCAATCTCCACAGTAAGTCACAAAGATGTGTTAGTAATAGAATACACTTGTCCATTTAAATGAACAACACTTCTCCTGGGTAGCAAGGCTGTTCAGGTGCCGATTATTGGGAACCTGAGCAACTGCATTTGCATGAATGTCTTGTCTGAGGACTGCACCATGTTGCCCAGTGTCATCAAGAAATAAGGCTCATTACTGACCAGAATTATCACTGCCTTCTTATCTTTGTAAACATTTGATTCAAGATCCTTATGGATGTCTAATGGGGAAGTTTGAAGGATCTTTCTTAATCAAGCTACAACTAAGATAGCCTTGGCTCCATCAGAGTCCTGGGAATGCAGGGTGCTGGGGAGACAGATGAGTCATTTTTCCTTTTATACATCTTCTTTTACTTGCTACAATGAGCATATGTTACTTCTACAAGTGGAAACCATAAAAAAGGGCGGGGGGGGGGGTATGAGAACTTCAGAGTTGGCTCATGGAAAAGACAATTGGGGAGAGAGCAAGACAGTCTGTCCAAAATATCTAGTGTGGGGTGCACAGTGAGTGCCTCATTCATTTTGTTGAATGAATGGACACTGGAAAGAAGCACGACATCTGCCAGCGACAGCAAGTGGATTTGCTGATCCTGCCCACGTCTCGATGACATTGCTCCGTTTTCATTCATTGGTTAGAATGGAAACAAATTGGGATGAAGCCTGTCGGCTGCCCAGCACTGCCTATGCTTAGAAATGACTGCATCCCTCTGCCTGTCCTGGTCCTGCATCCTATAGTATTGAAACTTCAAACTTAAGTGCAAAATGAAACTGCCCAAACACTGACAAGTTCTCAGATAACAGCAAGTCCTGGCATTCCAGTTGTACTTCGCAGGATACTTCTCCCTCTACCCCCATAAATATAAAGGCCCGGTTTTTAGTCATAGTGGAGTTTGTTCATTTTTTTTAAGGCTTAGAAATCGAGCCTTTGGAATTTAAGAAGATAGGAAGATTAGAAAATTAATGGTTATTTTTCTCCCCACCTTTACATTGACTTTGTAACACAGAGGACAGACACTTTGACAAGACAGCCAAGGGGCATGAGCAGATGAGGATCGTTCCAAAGCTCTGAGCAAGGGGGAGATACAATTCTCATTAACTGGCTTCTGATTATCCTGGGAGCTTGTCTCTTCTGCCCTCCCCCAGTGTCCCTGTGTCCCCTTGCCATGCCTACTTAGAGGGTAGGCAAGGAAGTCTAAGACTCAAACCACTCCAATGTGGCTGATCTCAGTACTCCCAGTGAAAGCTTAGACTAGAGAGGTCATTGGTTAAAATAAAATGACTTAATGGTCTGTGAATCCTGTTTATCTATATCCTCCCTGTCTGCCACAAGGACAAATAATTGATTCCCAATTCTCTGGAATCCCCAGAGAGTGGACATAGCAATTAATTCAATAGTCAGGAAGGTTGTCTTCATTTTACATTTCTATGATGTGTCTATAGGATATCTTTAAGACTGATTGTATCTATTTTTATTTTGCCATGTTTCCTTGGTTAACTGAGAAAGTTCTATGGAAAACAAACTTAATGATGCTATTTTTGTATTTTATTTTCCAGTTTGTATTTTTGTCATTCTGGATCCTCTTTCTTTATGATCGAGAGCTTGTTTACCCTAAGGCCCTAGATGGTATCTTTCCAGTATGGCTGAATCATGCAATGGTGAGTAAAGGGCAAATTCAGTAACTGAACAGAGATGGCATCAGCTTCTGTACTGAGAACTCCAAAATGCTTTATTTACATTTCCAAACTTCTCATTCCCCAGCCTCCTGTTCACTCCTCCCTCTCAATCCCATCACTGTTTATTTAAAGAGTACTCTAAGAGGATGCCAGGGTGGCTCAGTCAGTTGAGCATCTGACTCCTGATTTTGGCTAAGGTCATGATCTAAGGGTCGTGAGATTGAGTTCCATGTTGGGAAATCTGCTTGAGATTCTCTCTCTCCTTGTCTCTCCCCACTTGCTCCCACTCGTTTGCACTCTCTCTAAATAAACAAAATCTTAAAAAAAAAAAAAAAGGAGCACAGTGAGGATACAAAATGAACAAAAACAGCTATTATAATTGGAGTCACTGCAAGTAGAGGTGATGTCCAGGCAACATTTATTGTAAGTTGCTTCTAAAGTCATTGAAAAAACACCCAATAGTAAGGACAGGCAACTTCTTGTCAGCTGTAGTCTTCAGTGAATAACATATAATAAAATTCTGATCTAGGAAAGAAGTCAAGCCACCTTTAAAAAAAAATCCATCCCAACACCCAAAGAACATCTCCTAGCTTATCAGCAGCTCTTTAGCTAATACATTTCTAAGACCATTCATCACAAATGCACTCATTCTTTACCTGTCTCTATGGATTTATTCCCATTTGGTTTTTAATTCACATGTTTATTTTTGAGGGGTTGAAGAGTAAACAAAACCTGTTCTGAGAGATTCAGGTCCCTGGTATCTGAATGCCAGTAACAATGAGCTGGACAAGCAGTGCTGGCACACGGGTGGCCCTGTTTTGGATGAAAAAGGAGGTCTGAGTCATTGGCACTGCATATATGCAGGAATCATTCAAAGTCCTAGCTCAGCTTCTCAATATTTACAAGTGCATTTTCATACTAGTCTGGAGTTCAGAAGAAGGTCTTGGATTCTGCAAAACAAATGACATTTAAAAAAACAGGGGACATCACAAGAGAGAAAATGAAACTCACATGATTACCAATTTGGAAAAGCAACTCCGCTAAGTCTACACCCCCTCATGTGCCCTGCCTCCAGAAAAATGTACCTTTATTTTATTTATTATTTATTTATTTATTTATTTATTTATTTATTTATTATTTATCTATTTATTTTTGTACTTTCACTTGAAATATGTACTCAGTGAGATACTGATTATTGACAAAGATAGCCAAGTTCTGATCTAACTCAGAGTTCAGGACCAAAAACTATAAGTCCCTCCTCTCAGGGACCCCTCCCACCACCTTCTTTTGCTCAGACCACCTCCTCACTTTCCCAAATTCCCATTAACATTAATCTGAGACACACATGTAGGGAATATTCCTGCTTTTCAAAGGCACTAATTGCTGTGCTAAGCTTGCTCCTCAAGCACGAGCTCATTTAATTCACACAACTTTATTTAGGGGACAACCATATCCTCCTTTTTATAATTAGAAAAAAATAAAATGCTCAGAGAGGTTCAGTGATTTGCCTGGGGCTACCAAGCTCATAAACGGGACAGTTGGATTGAAATCCGAGTCTAACTCACTCTTCGTTGCTTTTTGTTACAATAAGTGCAAAATTTGTAGTTTGATCTGGTTTCATAATTCACCAGGCAATCAAAAAGAATGTCACTCTGCTTGATTAACATAGCAAAGTGAGAATTCTCACTTAAAAAAAAGAAATCCAGAATCCCCATCTGTATGGTAATAAGCCAAAACTTGGCTTAAGAAAATGATTTGGGACAAGTGACTGAACTAGATGTTACTAAGATGTTACTAAGGCAGAGTGTAGGAAGTGTCTTCTATTTGGATCCAAACACCTATATCGAACACCTTTTTCATGGCTTTGTGAGCTCTTGTAGGAGTTTTCCTACAACCATTACAAGCTTCCTACCTCTCTAGGGTTCCATTTTCCACATAGAAGTGAAGTTGGATTTCTTTCAAACAGTTGTAATGGTGATGCCCAGCATTTGTGACCTTGCTAAACAGCCATATGGATTTTTGGTAATTTTGGAAGCAGATAATTGGACAATGTACATCATATCTGTGAACTAATTAGCAAGGCAGATATTGTACAACGAGGGTCTTAAGATATTTTTGTGCCTTCACCATCTGAGGGTTTCTGTTGACTCTGCTCCTTGTCCCATGGTCAACCAAGTAAATCCTTTAGAGAGAAAGGGCCAGAGTCAATGGGGGAGTGACACTGGTGACAAAGAGGAGAGGAGGAAGCAAACTCCCATGGGTCAGACGCAGACTCTTCTGTGTTTCTGTTCATTTAATTGGAGAAACTCCCAACAGAGCCATTATGGAAAAATATCAGCATCAGCAAAACTGGCATTGGGTGTCTGGTAATATGGTCACCTCTAAATTTCCATGCTTCCTTTTGTTCTGCTCCAAACCCAGCATCTTCAAGACTGCATCCCATCCCTCTTTCCCAGATTGCATCCCTTACTCTGCACATTTTCTGTGCTTCCTATTAAATCCCTCTGGTCTGTTGCCTCAAGGCTAATTTCTTGGATACCAGTATGAATGAATATGGAAATAGCTACTACTGGGTCAGTTTGTCAACTCTACATTCTAACACTGTCCTTTCATGACAATCCAAAGGAGTGAATACCTGGAAACTACCACTGTGGCAGCCAAAGTGATGATGGGCAGTCAGGAAGGACATTTCATGCTAGTTGCCTCTGTTTATGGCTGGCCCTGCTCTAAGAGGAATCCCCTCCTTTTCTCTTCCATAATATAAGGATTATTGCTGTCCATGGCCAGTGTCACACTTGCCTAAAAGATTCTTTCATTTTACAACAGTACTTGTGTTTGCTATTCTAGCCTTAGATTTGGAATATCTTTCCTGTTGCCATTTGCGATGTTGGCCTGGGTTTTATGAGTAGTATTTGTCAAATTAAGAAATAACACTCTCCTCTTTGACACAGTGTGGTTCTAAAACCTTCATGATTCATCAGGTCTTTGGAACTCTCCCAGCCTGATCCTTCTAGCTCATTGGAGACACATTATTGAATTAGGGACATTCAAAGTTGACTGTCATCTCTAATGGACATTTTTCTACCCTTGCTTTTTTTTTCAAACCAAATAGTAACATCAGTGAGATATTTGCATTCACCATTACAGGCTGTCATTGACTGGTGCCCTAAGAACTCCCATGAGAGCCAGGCTGCCTTATTTAAAGTAGATCAACCTGCCTCTTTCATTGCTAAGCAGTTCTCCAGTCTTCATGAACGAAGCGGAAGAACAGCAAAGTATTTCTCCAGGTTTTGCCAGGAAAACATTAACTCCCCAGGTATTAACTAAATGACTACTAAACATAGAACCAGAGCAGACAGATTTAAATAGCAGGAAGAGGACTCGGTAACTGAGGAAACCATCAGATCCTAACCCGAAGGGAGCTAGGGAACTTATTCCTCTGGAAATCAACCTAAATTGCTCAGGTTGCCCCCAAGGAGAGTTGAAATAGATCAGAGAACCCCCTCAGCCCCTCTACTTTTGAAAATAGTATAGTTATTGAGAACATGTGTGCAAGCACTTTATAAAGTATCAAGGATGGCGTATATATGTTATCATCATATAAAACTCTCACTCCATGGTCACAGAATTTTAGACCTGAAAAGCCTTCATTGATATTAATGGAAATATTTTCCAAATAACCTGCTCTTAAAAGACAGGCCTTACCTTGACTCTTTAAAGTGGAGCAAGTGCCAGATACGGCTTCTTAGTTATTTCATGCATTGTCATTTATTTATTCATTTGAAAAAATAATTAAGTACCAACTGTGTGTGTAGCATCATGATCAATATTTGGCAAGGATTTTGGCTTCTAGCACCCTTAAATCTGGTTGAGCCTAGTATGCACACACAAAGTGAAATAATAAAATAACAATACTAATATACAACATTGCCATACAAGGTGTTATGCTGCAGTGCGTGATTGTTGCCAAATGAATGATGTGAACAGGAGGAGGGCTTCTATGCCCCCTGTGTCCTGGCCTGGCTGTGACTGACACATTGTTCATGACTGAACAATCCAGAAGGCCTTTGGGCCCTCCCAAAGGAGTCAAAATGTCGAGAGAGTGAAACTCTACCCCTTTCAGTTCCTTACTCATTCATTGCATGCAAGATGTTGTCTCTCCCTAAATTCAGACCCAATCTCAGATTTTTCTCTCCTACCCATAAACCTGCTGTGACATAGTTGGACTGCTAAGTAGAGGTAGGTGAATTCTGATGAGTAAAGAAGATCATCTGTGGGCACGTCAGTACCAAAGGGTCACCCTCTGTTGTTACAAATTATCACCTTACTCCCTATGCCTTCCTGATTCCCCATCCCAGCCATCCCTTTGAGCTGGGAAGATCCACCATCTAGACATCTATTGGTAGCTCAATGTTTTTCAGCCTTTGGGAATAAATCTTTTTGTGAATCAGGAAATCCATGAATCTATAGATTCCATTTATGTGACTTGGGTTAAGATCTTCTGACATAACTGAGCATATACTTGAAGAGAGGACCCCCAGATGATTTTAATGCTCAGTTCAAATCCAAAAGACAAAATCAAGAATTACTTATTTTTTAAAAGCCATTATGATATACATAGAGCTGTTTTCATCTCTATGGAGAGATAAGAGAAACATCTATAGAGTGATAAGAGAAATGATGGACTTTCCTTGGGGGCAACTTGAAAAATTTACATTGGTTTTCTAACCTCAAGAAGCTTAAACTAGAGATATTTTACATCTAGAGATATTTTATATCATCCACACATATATATATTCCCACCAGCCTTTTAACATACTAAACGCAGAGGTTGTATTTTGCAGTATCTTTGAGAGAACATATGTGGCAGTAAAAAAATACAACCCCCTTTCCCCTGCATTATTATTCCCCAGAAAGTCCACATCCAAAAAAAAAAAAAAAGAGGGACCTGGTCAAGATTCCCATGGGACACTCTGCCTCCCATCCACCTCTGTTTCCTTGGGACATAAGACATAAGACACCAGCTGATATATGTCCTGCTGATAGAGCGCCCCAGCCCATGTCACTCATAGAGTGGTAAGCGAGATCCGTTGGAGGATACTTGAACTCAGTTCAAAGTTGACAAAAACCATGTAGCTCTTATACAGTAAGATAGTTGGAAATAAGCTCTTCTCAAAAAATACCTTTGTAAACCATACCTTGATTGACACCATTTTTATCAAATGTTATCTGACTATAGAGAGCCTGCATAATATTATTATCTCTATTTTTATATAATATATAACCAGCTAACATATGTATAATAATATATAATATATATTATATATAATAATAATAAGCAAGACATTTAACTGTAGCATGAGGCAGTGCCTTCTGTGTACCAGGCCCTCTTCTAGGCACTAAGGATGCAAAAGCAAACAAACCAAAGAAATCTGTTCTTGTGGAGAATGTATACATCCTAGTAGAGAAGATGAGGAGAAAATAAGCAATAAATGAATAAAGAATTAATGATGTCAGGTAGTTAAGGTACTAAAACTAAAACTAAAGCAAGGTGAGGGAACAGCACGGTGTGTGTGTGTGTGTGTAGACTAGTGGGTCTATACGGTATAAGGCAATCAGAGTAGCTGAGGGGATGTCTCTATGTTAAGCTGATATTTTCAGAGAGGTTTGGATAAAGTGAGGGAGGCAGCCACAGGAAATTTTGTTCTGCTTGGACATGTTTGAGATGCTTATTAGACAACAAACTCAAGGTGCAGAAGAGGCAAAGTGTACATATAAGCAAAGGGGAAATTTCTAGGCTGGTGCCATAAACTTGGTTGTCTTCATTATAATAATTCTTTTTCAAGTTAAATAAGACCACCTAAGGAATAAGTAAGACTGGAAAAGATACCCCCAGGACAAAGCCTTAAAAATGGAAAGCATTCCATTTCCTGTATCTGGAAGGGAGAGCGGGAGCATTGTCACCAAGGAGATTGAGGAGGAAGTGCCCATGAGTAGGAGGAAGCCCAGTACCCTTGGTCTCCCAGAAGTCAAGCATACAAATGTTTCAAGAAAGAGGAAGTATTGCATGTCAAAAGCTACTGAGAGGTCAAGTATGATGACATTGTAAGATGACTTGAGTTAGAATTTTCCATTGACTTCAGTGATATTGAACTCTCCAGTGACTTGCACAAGGGCAGTTTGATGGAGCGGTGGCAAGAGGAGGCAGAACCTTGGTAATGCTGTATGCGTTAGTTTCCTATTGCTGCTTAACAAAGTAACATACACCTAAAGGCTTAGAACAACACGAATTTATTATTGTATAATTCTGGAGGTCAAAGGTCAAAATGGGTCTTCTGGACATCAGTAGAGCTGCATTCTTTCTGGAGACTCCAGAGGAGAATTGGTTTCCTTATATTTCCCACCTATGATCTGCCTACCTTCCTTGATTCAGGCCTCTTCCTCCTTCTTCAAATCTGTTGTATCATTACATTCTAAAATCTTCTCTGGCAATTTTCTACTCTGCGCTAGATTCATGTCAGAAAGAAAATATGACCACCAACAGACCAGAAAATGATATTGGGAAATAACTCATTCTGTGCCTCCAGGGAAGGTAGAGATATACCAGTGAAGTCCATGAATGGCTGGTTTGGTGGTGTACCACAGAAAAGATCCTTTTCCAGAACATTGTTCCTGAGGTCCTGAGCAAGAATGAAAATGTAGTCATTGACCATACCTGATATTTCCTTGGAATTTTTTTTCAAGTTTAATCACTGTAGTGTAACTTATGGGTTGTCCTCTTGTTTTAAAGCATTTCTAGCTCTCTCTTTATTTATTCTATTCACTTCCTAATTTGAAGTGGATTAGGCTTTCCAAGGGCATTCACCTAGAAAACACTGAGAAGTTGAATGCTTAAGTCTCAGCAGTGAAATCAGAACCTAAGCCAGGATGAGGGAGCAGAGTTAGCTGAGGAAGGATGATAAAGCCCTCTTGCCCCTCAGGAAGTCTTAAGGTAAACAGGAGATCATGGGTAATGAACAACCAAAAGATTACCAGTCCATACACAGTTTTATGTAACTAGAACTAAGCAATCACAGTGCCCACTTTCTTCATCTCTTAAGAGCAGAAGCCAGAATGGCCAAAGTTTACTTTTTTTTTTTTTTTTAATTCCTGATTCAGAGAACTTTGATTTGTGTGAAGAGTGGCTTGCTTTCACAAATCCATTATCTGGTAGTTTTCTATCAATAGGCTGTTTTCTAAATAGAAGAATTCCCATTAGAAAATACATCCTAATTTCAAAATTAAGATCAAAGTTTTTTTTTTTTTCAATGATAAGAACTTATTAGGAATTTGAATAATTAGAGGCACCTGGGTGGCTCAGTGGTTGAGCATTTGCCCTTGGCTCAGGTCATGATCTTGGGGTCTTGGGATCAAGTCCTGCATCAGGCTCCCTGCAGGGAGCCTGCTACTCCCTCTGCCTAGGTCTCTGCCTCTTTCTCTGTGTTTCTCATGAATAAATAAATAATTTTTTTTTAAAAAAGGAACTTGGATAATTAAAATTATTCCATGCCCTTGAGGATGTGCTGGTGGGGTCTCCCCTTCTGTGTGACATAACTAATCCTCACTTCCACAGCAACTATGTGCAATCCCATCAATGAGAAGAATGACTTTATGTTGCAGAATAACCAGGATGGAGAAACTCATGACAGAAGATCCTAAAGCCCTCTGAAATACCAAGAGAAAGGAAAAAATAGCTAAGTGGGTAGGAAAGAGCTAACATTCCATGATCTCAGAACAGAAGTGAAAATGTCCAAGAGCAAGCTCAGGAAGGAGAGCCTTCTTTTTGAGTTTCCAAGGAACATCTGCCAGTTTACAGTCAGCATGGGAAAGCCCCACGATATTTCTGGCTGCCTTGGAGGCTGTGGAACCCCATCCTCACCTGGAGCAGGGAGCTGCTGATGGGTTTTCCACCAGCACCCACCCCCTTTCCTGGCCTCTGCATCTTCCCTGCCTGCAGAGCAGTCCCTTGTGGCTAACTGGAAATTCGGGTGTGTGTAAGTCCTCCATCTCTCTCTCACTGCCAGGTCCTTGCATTACTGGGCAGTGGAATATTTCTGCAGGGTACTGTCTAGTTCCCCAGATGGTGACTCCACTTCCCACAAACCACACACTCATCATCCCATGGATTCCCAGCTCTCAGACTCTCTCTGTCTTGAGGTTTGCCTTCGCAGCCCTGCCCTTGCATCCCTCCTCTCACAATCTGATGGGCATATCCATGTATGTAGGTGCTTGCTTTGCCAAATAATTCCTAAATCTTGCTGACTCTGTCCCTCTATGGGTAGCCTTACTTATCCTTTCTCACCTTCATGTGCTCACAAGATTCAACCATTTTCTCTAACATTTCACCCAAGAGTAAAGCTAAGGAGGAGCGAGCATATGGGGACACGAAAGAGCTCTTTCCCTGGGGAGCCCATGAGCACTGAGCCGCGTGAGACGGCTGCTGGTCTGTGGGAGTGTGAGTAAAGGCTTTGCTTAAAGTGGGGATCCTGCTTTTGTGCTCAGCAATTCATGAACATGGAGTGTATACTTGTAGCCTTTTTTTTTTTTTAAATTAAATCCTCTTTTTTAATTTATTTTTTTATTTTTTTAATTTATTCATTTGAGATTTTTATTTATTCATTTGAGAAAGAGAGCATGAGTAAGGGGGAAGGCCAGAGAGAGAGAGAGGAAGAAGCAGACTCCCCACTGAGCAGGGAGCCTAATGCAGGGCTCTATCCCAGGACCCTGGGATCATGACCTGAGCCAAAGGCAGACGCTCAACCAACTGATCCACCCAGGCACACCAGATCCTGTTGCCATGCTCTTGTGCTTTTGAGGGAGGGATTACTTAGGAAGTCTGAATAGAAGCAAAGCATTATTGCTGGGTGTCCCGTTCATGTCTGTCATGTGCTTTGTGTCTGGGGGCAGATGATGTATGATACACACATAACCCCCACTTTAATGGACTGTATAGTCTGGTGAAGGGGACAGATATTGAACAATTTCCCAAATTAATGCATAAGAACAAACTAAGTATTCTAGGAGAAAGACCAACAGGAGTGCCTCATGTGGATTTGTGGGTCAGAAAAAGGGCTCTCTGCAGATGAGTAGCTGCTAGCAAGTAGGGACAGGGCAAAAAGGAGTTCAGGCAGAGGTAAGCACATATGCGAGCCCCTGGGGTGGGAAAGAAGTCAGGGCACTGGAGGAAGGAAAAGCAAGGGAGAGGTGCCAACTAGGTGGGAGAGAGGCTGGTGGGGTTGTGAGAGCTTGGAGTCCCGTGGAGGCCAGGCTGAGGATTGTGGATCCTGTTTTTCTTGCCATGGTAAGGCTTTGCAGAGTCATTACCAGGATGTGACATGATCCACTTTGCATCAGGAGAGGCCCGCTCTGGCTGCCATCTGCAGAACATTGTGCAGGTGGTGAGACCATCTAGGATGCAGGCATCTGGGTGGGAGTCCTGGTGCTTGAGCCAGGGAGGTAGGTGTGGAGATGGCATATATGGAGGGACTGTAGGAGTATTCTGGAGGTAGAATTTACAGCCTTGCTGATGGATTAAAGGGTAAGGCAAAGGAAAGAATCTGAGATCACCACCTTGATATTTAGCATGAGAAACTGGGTGAATTTGCGTAGACAGGGAAGACTTTTGGAGAGAGTGGGGAGGGCAAAGGGAGAAGGAGAGAGACTCTTAAACAGACTCCCCGCTGAACGGAGAGCCCACCAGGGGCTGGATCCCACAACCCTGGGATCATGACCTGAGTTGAAATCAAGAGTTGAATGCTTAACCAATGGAGCCACCCTGGCTCTCCTGGCTACAGCCTCTTTTTAGGGAGACAACCTGGTGTAGTTGTGATATGGGTCATGTGCCCTTAAACACATGGTTAAGAATTTAGCAAATATGGGCTTTCTTGTCCTTTCTGTGCCTGTGGGGCTTTTTGTATTCTACTTAACACCCAACAGTGGTCCTTCTAAATTCCAATGGCTGGTCTATCTGTAACTGGGCACATGCACGCACATGCAGCAGTCTTAGAACCCGCCATCCAACAACCTTGGGGGTTACATTTTCAGTCCTGACCAGGAAAGTTTAAAATCACCAGATGTGCCACATGGATCATTTATTACACAACTTCCCTACACAGTGGCGTCCCAATACTGATCCTCACACTGGGAGACTTTCCCAAATCCCCAAAAAGTCTCAGGTCCTACAATATGAGCCATCGCTTATCTTCATGGACCCTTCTTCTGTGAGCACATCAGAATTAAAAATAAGACATTCTTGAGGGACAGAATCTTTAAAAATTGCGTTTGGTCATTTTTGTTATTGTTGTAGCTTCTTTCTAAATAAAAACCAAGATGCAGATAAGAGACATGATTCCAGGCCTGCAGAAACAGATTGGTTAGCACTGATGCCAATGTGAGGCTCAGTTCACCGTTGCATGAATACTCTGCTCTTACTGTTGGTTTTCTAGATCTGACCCTTCATGGTACACTGCTGTTGGGCAAATTAAGTCCCAATCCAAGGTGACAAATGTGAATGTCTGAAGGGGCTGGGCGGGTAAGGGAACTGAGGGAAGCAGGTGGTCAGAAGAGACCTTGCAGAGATTCTGGGCTTCGCTAGATTTCACTTTAATTTTCCCATCTTTGAAAACAGAGCAGTTCTTAAGCACGAGGACAGTGAGAAAGGAGAAAATCCTCTCAGTGCTGTGGAAATGTAGGGAGTAGTCTTATATGGTCTAAAGGGGTAGCTGTCACTAAAAACAAAAACAAAAACCAAAAAAAAACCCCACGAAACAAAAACAAACAAACCCAAGTTGGAAACCCTTTTTTAAAAAAAAGTGATATCTCCATATTTAAAAGTACAGGCTCACAGTTTTTAGGACTTTGCTAAGACAGGCAATATATTTGTGGACCAGATATGGTTTGTAGGGTCTGCTCTATGATTAGTTGAATATACTTTCCTTTTAATCAGATTGTTTTTCTTACTGATCGTGAATGCCTTTCTCACTTATGATGGAGAATATTAGAAAACATAGCAGCTTCTTATTCCACTGATTTCTGCCCACATAAGACTACCTTAATTAAATCCGGGAGTGAGAGCTGGGCAGGTGGATTGGGCCCTGTGAGTCTGTAAGACACACACATGTGTGAGGAGCTAGAGTTATCAAAATGTGGGAACAATGTAGACTTCTGAAAGCTTTCATTCATGCTTCGGTGCCATTTTTTCACATATTCCCATCGTTAAAGTATATCTTTTTTGCCAATTGTCTAAGAGTTTGTGTACCCTAAGGACACCCTATTTTTTGCATAATTAGAGAGAGTGACTTCTCTCATTTGTAGATTTTTGCACATTTGGACCTTCCTTTCCAGTTGTGAATATATTCACAGTCTTTGAATAGAGGAAACAACTGAAAATGCCATGAACGCCATTAAAAAGACTCCATTAACATAAAAATCTATAGGCATGTTGGCCTGCACCCTATCTCTCCATTCAAAGAATCAGCTGTCTAATTATGAATGTTTAAAAACAGGATGAAAACTTGATGTTAGATAAGTGGCAAGAGGGCGTGGCCATTGCTTGAAAATGCTGTTTTTTTGCTATTGTCTTAGGACATATGACTAATAGTCAATTATATAATGATAGTTCCCCCTTTTCACCCATTTCATTCATAAATATTCTTTTATTCATTTTTATTCAATGTGCATTTATAGCAATGATTGGCAGAGATACTAAAATACTTAACCTATCAAATAGTATTTAATAAAAGTCTTTTGTCTACCATCAGCCCAGGGAGGTTAGTATAAAGCTTATATGTGGGAACATTTTAATTAATATGCATAGTTTTACTGACATATTTTAAAATACTTTGCTAACCTAATAATGTCAGAGTTAGTAGCATTAAAATATCATGATGATCACAGAAATTGTAAGCCTGACACAAAAGGTGCTTAAGAAACATTTGTCAAATGATATTTGACAACTGGGACATGAGTTGCACATCCAGGGAGAATGGGATTTAATGTTTGTGGGTTGGTTTTTTTTGTTGTTGTTTTGTTTTTTGTTTTTTGTTTTTCGAGATGGTGACTTTTGGAGCATGACGCAGATAACCCGAGACATCTTCAAGTTCAGGTCATCGGGAAATGGATCATCTGGGGAAGCATTTGCTATCTTCACATCTTTTAAGTTGCTTTTTTTGCTGAAAAGTTGTAAGGGATAAAATATTAGGAAAAAAGGGTTCTGGAGCTTGATCCTCAAAGGTCAGTTTAGGGTGAATGGAAGCAAAATATCTTTGCTCTGTGTCTAAGTTGCAAAAATGATTGATCTCAGATGTTTCCTACAAGTTAATTTTTGATTTTGTGAAAAGAATTACCTTTAAGTACTAGAAAAATTTTGGCCCCGTTTCTGCCTTGTCTTATTGTGTGATTCTGGAAAAGTTAATAAACCTCTCTGGGTATTGGGTTCCTTAAAATAGGTGTGTTTAGTGGGTGCCTGGGTGGCATAGTCTGTTGAGCTCCTGAATTTTGATTTTGGCTCAGGTCATGATCTCAGAGTTATGAGCTAAAGCTCCACATCCAGCTCTGCACACAGTGCGGAGTCTACTTGAGACTCTCCCTCTCCCTCCTATGCTCTTGTGTCCTCTCTCTCTTGCTTTCTCTCAAATAAATAAATAAATCTACTTTTAAAAGACTGTTCTATGTTCTACTCTAGCTCTGTCTCATCCCTTTCTCTGATACTCCTTAAAAAAAAAAAAAAAAGGTGTTTCCTATTCTTCTCGGTGACTCTATTAGGAACAAAGAAAGTAATATATGTGCAATGTGGAGCTTTCAGTGATACATAAGGACCCATGCCAAATAGTTGTCCACTTGGAATCACCATTACTCCTTTTCTATCCTCCTCTGTGTAGCAAGGGATAAGCCCAGAACCACACACACAGCTCCTAGAATCCCTTTCTCAGCATGGTTCCAGGTGAGAGTCAACCAATGAGGGGCACTCTCATGAGTTGTGCAAGAGAACAAACCATTATTCTCTAGTGGCAGTTGAAAACGGCTGGGTGGGAAAATAGACACAAGGTTAGCTATGGCTGCTGGACGAGCACCTAGGAATCTCAAACTTTGTACTATCAGCAGCTGGTACCAATGGTGGCAGCTTCCAGAGACTTAGGAGAATTGCCACAGCCTCTTAGCCAGTTCACTTAAATCACCCTTTCTAGCAAAGTTTCTCTGACTCTTTACTGATCCACCCTTTCCAACAATTGCCTATGCCTCTAAGACCTTCCTCCTGGGAATCCCTCAATGGGCTTCTGTGCTCCTCCCGGGATCCTGGCTAATACACGATCATATGATTCCCACTTCCTTCCAAATCATGCTCACACCCTTTACATGAGAAAGTTATCCATCCAAAGGAAACAAAGTCTTGAGTGACTTTTGTTTCTGGCCGTAGAATGAAACGGTAGCCCAAAACAAACACTACAAAACACCTAAAATGTTGAATAAAATATTTTTTTAAAGATTTTAAAATGTCTGATTCACCAACAAGAAAGTAATGGGAAGTTCCCAAAGCTAAAATAAAACAAAAGAGGAGCTAACAAAAAGAGGGAGGTAGGGGCCGTATTTGAAGACAGAGTCACTCACTGATCATTTCCTAGAATTTTTGAAAAATTAACCCTTAGAGGCGAGAAGTACCAAAAATTGCCACACAGGACAAAGGGCAGATATCTAGCCCCTTGTGTGACACTGAAGACACCTCACACATGAAGAAGATGCTAGAAGCAGCCAGATTAACAAGATGGATTTCCCAAATAGCAACCACTGTTAGACCACCGATAGCTGATTTCTCATTAGCAACAAAGAAGGTGGGAGACGGAGAAGTAACAGCTTCAAGCCTTGAAGAAAAAACCTGCCAGCCTATTTAGTCCCTGAAAGTATCTTCTGGAACAGAGAGAAGGCAAAGACATTTTCAGACACAGGGAAACAAATTTTTATCACCCACAGACCCTCAGGAATGGGAAAGGCTCAAGGGTATGCTCCAGGAAGAAGGAAAATGATCTCAGAAGGGAGGTCGGAGATACCCAAAGCAAACGGCAAGCAATTTGTTCGACTTCTGGTGATTTAAAAAAAGAATGAGTTAAAATGCTAGATGAAAATAGAATGTAAATTGGGAGAAGGACGTTGGAATGAAGGCTTGGATTGCGGAGGGGGGGAAGGACTAGAGATAATGACTTCTATTATACGCTACCAAATTAAATGAGCACGTTATAATGTCTAAAATAGCCACATGGAAATGGAGTGCATGGCTTCTGCATCAGTAGAAGAAGAAAAGCTGTGAAGAGGAGAAAAAAAAAAAAAACTACACTGATGAGAATTTGAATCCATGGTCAGGTGCTCTTCCGAAGCATAGAGAAAAGCGTGAGCACAGGACTTCTCATGGGATGGGTTCACACCAATGAATATAGGCGTGTTTTATGGTGGACAGGCCTTTGTGCACGATTAAGTTACCCCCACCCCGCCGTCTCCCCCTCCCTGAAAGCATTTCTACTGCTCTTGAAGGCCCAAATCTCTACATGATGCAACTAACCCCTAATTGAATTATTCCAGTTAATCCTGTAGTCAGATGTGGGGAATGGAGAGGCAACATGGGAAGGTCAGGATGCATTTGAGGGGAATAAAATATTCCTTTGAAATGACTGGGCATAAGCAGAGAGAATGAAGGATTCAGCTCCAGTTTGCTCATGCCTTCATCAGGGCCCAGAGCCTTAGGGCTTATTCCACAGGCTGCTCTTTAATAATACTAAATTGCGATTATAGATGAGGTTGGTGGAGGATTCTCCTTTCTAATCCAGGCAGGTGTCCCTGGAGGAGAGGCCCTTAGACATTCCTGGCAATTAAGGAAAGGCTCTTGATCATAAAGTGATCCCTCGAGGTGACCAAATTGTCTGCCTTCTATGCTGAGCAGTGTGACAATGAAGCACAAATGTGTGTTTCTTTATATTCTGGTGCACGCTGTTTAGTTTTTTTATAAGTCATGCTCAGGGCTAGGTTTTTACATTCTCAGGATTGCTCGATTTACCTTCCCATTAACATCATTGGAGTTCCACAAAGACCTACAGAAGAATCCAGACCACTTCACCAGGGGAGGGGTGAAATGCAAGTCCTGTTTGCAAACTGGGATATGTCCTACTGAGCGATTTAACCAAAACCTAAAGCCCCAGCTTTCCTCTGAGCCTCCGTTAGCTGTGAATGCCCCCATTTGAAGACTTTGCCAACCTAGGTGCTGCTTCTTCCCCTCCCGCCAATTTCCTAATTCCTTCTATTCTTGTAAATCAGAGTGGTGCATCTTGTCCTTTGCGGAGGTAGGATGGCAGCCTGCTGCTTGGCCACTTTCCTGAGACCTATACTCTGGCTTCCGGTCTTTCAGAACAACCACTCTATGAGAGGATGAAAGGAAGGAGCATCCCTTCTCCCTACCACCCGAAACAAAGACAAACCTCAAGCTATGGTTTCACTTTACTGAGCCCTGCCCTGATACTTAACCAGAATTGTGGGGGTGATGGTGGGGTTGGCTAATTAGGAGTTTCTTCTAGGCAAACAAGCCACATGAAAGAGAAGCAGGTAAGCCTCTCTGAATGGAACAGAGCCCAAGAGCATTGCCCCAGACCCATAATAAGCATCATCTATGCTTATTCTGCTCATTTCTCTTCTTCTGGTCACCAACTATCTCCGTGCTGTCAAACCCAGGGCTCTTGCTTTTGCCCCAACTTACTCACTTCTCAGCAGGTGTTTGGCACAGTAGACTTCTCCCTCCTTGAAACTCAGCTTTTTTGGCTTGGTTGATACCACACGAACTAGCTCTCTGCTGTGACCTCTACCTGCCCTGGGCATGATCGTGTTCTTCCAGGCGGGCCCTGGGCCGCCATCCTGCCAGTACTCTTTCCCTAGGAAAACATCCATCTCCACCCATGTGCCCAGTGTCTAGCCCAGCCCTCCTCTGAGTTCCTGACTTGCATCTCTAACGGCCTGCCTTACACAGCTGTTACAGACGTATCTGTAGGCGTGTCACAGACACGTCTGGGTCAACGTGTCCTGAGAAGTGAACATGTTATACTCACTGCCGAATCTGGTCTGGGCTCCTCTCTCTCAGAAAATGGAGCTGTCATCCTCCCAATTGCTCAAGACAGAAACGAGCAATTGACCTTGCCACCTCCTTCCATCCCACCATCCTCATATCCAATCCATTAGCTAATTGTGCCCATTCTACCTCCAAAATATTTAGCAAATCCGTTCACTTTCTAGCTCCACTGCCAACACCTTGGTGTCCATACTCTCTTCTCATCTAAAGCACTCACTGCCTCCAAACTGGTCTTCCTGCTTCCATTCTCCACCTTCTATATATAACAGCAAAATAGATGGAAACTGATTGTTCCCTTCTAATACTCGTCACTGATTTTTTGTTCCACTTAGAATGATCCTCAAATTTCTTCCTGCGACCTATCATGTGTAATGAACTGGCCTCTGCTCTGAGCCTGTAACCCTTGTGGAGCTCTTTCCTATACTAGGACCTTTGCACATGCTCTGTCCTCTTTACTAGAAATGTTCTTCTGCTCTTTCACAGCTCACTCTTATCATTTAGGTCCTAGCTTAAAAATGACCTCTTCAGGAAGGCCTTCCCTGTCTACCCTACTTAAAGTATGCCCCCCTCCCTTTCCTTCGGCTGCAGATTGCTGTTTGTTTCCTTCATAACATATATCATGATTGGAATCTATGTGTTTTTTTACTTGTTTATAGAAAATCCTTAAAAAAGAAAAAAAACAAAGAAAATCCTGCTGACTAGACTATAAGATCTACAAGGTCAGGGATCACATGCCTTTACCTTTTGGGGGGAAGACGCAGAGGGAGAGGGATCTTAAGCATCTCCATGCCCAGTGAGGAGCCCAACATGGAGCTCAATCTCACAACCCTGAGATCATGACCAGAGCTAAATTCAAGAGTCAGATGCTTAACCAACAGAGCCACCCAGGTGCCCCTGTTTACCACTTAATTCTAGCGCCTCTCACTGCACTTAGCATGAGGGAGGCCCTTTAATAAAGACTATTGCATGGAAGAATGCATGAACTCTTCACTTCTTACTCTGGTAGCTTCTCCGTGCCCTTGACTGGTCCCAGAGTTCCCTCCTCAGGGGCAGAGTGGGGTGTGCTGATGCAGAAAGGAAGACTTTACGAGACCTGCCTTTAGAGTCTGTGGCTGGCACTAAATGCTCTGAAACTGTGAGGTGTTCTTTTGTTCAGAAAACTATGAGTGAGGAAAATTCTAGAGGGATTACTGATGCCTTGAAATATCCATGTGTGTTTGGTGGTTCTATTTGAGCCCCGATATACTACTGACTGACTTATGTTCAAAGAGATGCACAGAATCATGGTAATTGCATATCTTTTAGTAAAGGAAAGATACTGGGTTGTTTTGTTTTGTTTTGTTTCCCTAATTGGGACTATGGTTTGAAGGTGGCTGTTCTCTAGCAGCAACGTTTTCAGGCTTATACTTTTCCTCTGTTAACACCATTGTCAAATGGTAGATAACAGAGTATTCATGTAGCCAAAGGGCATTCAAAAAAGCCATTAAATCAAGGAAGGAGATTGGCAGAGGCTGAAACTAAGAGGAATGAAGACATGACCATATTGGAAGTAACTAGATGAAGGAAAGGTGGTTGAAGAAAAAACAAAGAAAATCCATTGAAAACAGCCTCTTTCTATTCTGTGAAAATGTGGGAGAGGCCAATTCCCCACCCTCTTATTGCCGGGCTTGCTTGTTTGATAACAGATCCAACCACTGGTTTCTGCTGACCAGCAGAGAGGCTAGTAATGGGGTACATTAGTATACATATGTGAAAAGTGAACCCACAAATGTAGAACCTCAATAGAAATAGAACAAGTTCTTTGGTGGCTGCCATGGAACCTAACATTTGAACATCTCAATAGTAATCAAGAGTCTTTTTATGTTGAAGGCAGAATTTAAAAAAAAAAAAAAAGCCTCATAAAGGCAGCGGGAGAATTTAGTATTTCACTTCCCTTAATAGGAACAGATTTTACCAATGAAAATTTAGATTTAAAGGCAAAACAAAATAAAAAAACCTTTGTGGGTTTTTATTGTTTTGTTTTGTTTTTTGTTTTTGTTTTTGTTTTTTTTTGGTCTGAGTTGGGAAACCAAAAAGTGCTGGATTATTTCAGAGGGTTATTCCAGAGAGTTCTCCTAGTATGAACTAGTTAGGAATAAAAGCTTGTGTATTTTGGGCAGCTCTCAAAACACATCTAGGAACTCATAAAAGCCACATTTTACTATCCAGTGGTAAGAAGGAATTTTGTGACCTTTTGAGAAATTTTGTTTTGTTTTTCCTAAGAAAACCGCGATAAGGAAGTGAAGCAAGCTTCTTGGCAATGGGAAGATTGCCTCAGTGCCACAGGCTTGCGTTCCCAGGGGTGTAGGGGGCTCTGAGCAAGCATACTACCATCAAGTTGTCCTGCATGTAGGTTCCCAAATTTTGCATTTAGAAAGTTGTTCTAATTTCTACCCACCCTTGGGGTTTATGGAACAGAGGGCAGGGGCAGCCGTGGAGATGACTCCATGCCAACTCTTCCCCAGTGCGCAGGGGCTCTAAGGTCCAAGTCCAAGATTACCATGAATAAAAGGCTAAAACCCAAAAGTACAAAGAACCAAACGTGGGGGTCAACCTGCAAGGAAGAAAAAGCAATTTGGGAACACAAGAAATAAGCTCCTGGATCCTTATTGCAGCCTCTGGTCTCTGAAACCAGGGTGCATGTCTTTTAGTAAAGGAAAGGTACTGGGTGGATGGGGCTCATGCCTTAATACCTTCTCAACACTTGACACATTCGACCATACTTATCAAAAAATTCCCTTTCCTTCTTTACCTTACTTCCAGAGTTTCTTTTCTTTTCCAGACTTTGTTTATTTGAGACAGCGCACTACGGAGAGAGAGCAAGCACAAGTGGGGGCAAAGGGAGAGGGAGAAGCAAGTTCCCCACTAAGCAGGGAGCCTGACGTGGGGCTCCATCCCAGGATCCTGGGATCAGGATCTGAGCTGAAAGGGGAGGCTTAACCAACTGAGCCACCCAGGCGTCCCCACCTCCAGACTTTCTAACTGCTCCTTGTCAACTTTCTCTGCAAGATACTCTTCCTTTGCTAATTACTTAAATCAGGCATTCTTAACTGGAATTGATTTTGCTCACCAGGGGTTACTTGGCAATACCCAGGACGGTTTTGATTGTCGCAAAGGACGTGGGTGGGTGCTCCTGGCATCAAGGGAGCAGAAGCCAAGGCGTAGCAGCTTAGTAGAAGTTGCTAACCACCTTCAATGCACAGGCAGCCCTCTACAAAGAAAAATTATCTATTCTTGCACTCGTGAAACCAATGAGAAACTCTGGCTTAACTACTGTTATTTAATAGTGTTTACTCCTAGATTTGTTATTTTTCTCCTACTCTTTTTGGGTTATCTTATTTCCTGCCACTCAGAAAAGTTGAAATGGCTCCCAAATCTCTGTCTCCAGTTAGATTTCTCTTCTGAGTATGAAACTCCTATCAACCATTCTGTTGGACATCTTCAGTTTGATAATCCTTGGCTTTGTTTGTTTTGCTTTTTTATAAAAAAAAATTCTCAGTAAGAAAAAAAATGTCATTAGTCTATGCTTTGTAATGATCTGTTTCTAATAAAAGGGGATCAAAAGGAATTTTTGTCTGCAAGAAAACAGAAAGAGGGACACACGGTGAGATAAGACAGTTTGGGATGCCATAAGAGATGCTGAAGAGAAACCTTGTAGTCTTCTAAGTCAGAAAGATTCACACCCAGTGAGCCTCCCAAAAGAGAGAGGGAACAAAGACTTCCACTATAAACTCTGGGGGCTCCGCCAGTGCACCTCATTTTGTTCAACACTTCCAAGAGAGTCTCCACGATATTGTTCTTTAGACCTCACCCAGCCCCAGTGTGACACTGCAGGGTTATACTAAATATATGTTGAAATTCATTAATATTTCTTTGAATTCAATATACTTCTACTTTCCAACTGCCTGGATTGCAGAAACATCACTGCTTCTCATGGGCTATTTGACGGATATTGAATGAGGGCATTTCCCAAGCAAGCCTCTCCCTTTTCTTCTACCCCCATGCCCCATTCCCAACTGCCTCCTCCTCTGAGGGTAAGATCCCCGTTGCAGTGAGCTCATGTGTCCATCCCTGTCCACCTACAGACTACCAATAAACCAACCAACTACTTGTGTTTGGGAAAGTCACCAGAGAGCAACTGCCACTCTTGCAGAACATCTGGCAAGTCCCTTTAGGAATACCCTGATAGGTCAGCAAGGGAGAGCCAGATGCAGGAAGGAGAAATTGTGGAAACTCGTCCATCATGGGATCAGTCATGTGGGGAGTTTGGAACTTTGCCCTGGAGTTTGTGCTCACAGGGTGCTTTCCTGAATCACTGTTATCTCCCAGGGAAACCAGCTGCCTACACATTGCATCCTTTATTGCCATCATGATATGATATCTGAGGGGAAGCGATGGTGCCCTGAGACACCGAGGCTCTTAAAGCAAGAGCAGATTCTCATGCTTCTGAAACTTTCTCTTTCTTGAAAAGAACAGTCTCCTTCCTCCAACTTGGAGCAGCTTTCTAGAGAGCTGCCCATCTGTCTATGTCTTAAAAACAAGTCTCCATGTGTGCTATCTGGAGCCAGCTACAGAAGCAGGGAGGAAGGGCGGATTACACACTGATACAGAGGAGGAGATACAAAGAAGGTCTGAACAGAACCTGGGGGATTTCCACCTGGCCTGATCTCCAAATGGAGGGCCATGGCCAGCAGATCCCAAGATGAACAAAGAAAAGCCTCTGCTGATTCCCTATGTTCTGACTTCCTGCGGGGCTGCTGGCTCCTGGCTGGTGGTGACTCCCCTTCATTGAGTCTGCAGTTGACAGCCTGAGCTTGTTTCCCAGAGCCACATTTACTCACAGGTTTCCCTGTGACCCACAGCACCCACTTTCAGCATTTGGGGTGCCCTTGATAGCCAGGGCAAAGGATAAAGGTGATCAGCCTAAAGAGGGATTGATGTGGTCCTGCGACCACGGACACAGCATGGTACATGGTTGACAGGGTCAGTTGAATGCAACCTTTAGCGACTGGCTTCTTCCAGAATGCCAGACTGTCTTCTAAGGTTAGATGGTAGACTGCCTCTTCCTCTGCTGCCCGACTCCATTGTTTCACTGACTTGTTCACTGAGGCCAGAAATAGTAAGTGAGAAGAGTAGGTCGAGTGCTGTGTTGGGCAACTGGAGATGAAATGTGGATAGCTCTAAGCCTCCAGTTGGTTCTATCCTGTTCAGTCAGTATCTGGTGAATGCAAGCATGTGATGCTGTGATGCAGATGTGCAAGGAGAGGTCCAGCTGTGCCAGGGAAGGGCATCATCCTGAGGTTTCAGGATGGCTGCAAATGGTCCCTGGAAGTAAGGATATCTATGCTGAGTCCTGTAAGGTGTGGAGAAGTTGGAGGAGGCTGATGGAGGGGAGGGACAAGTGTGTGATGTATCAGTGATGAGGGAGGGAAAGGTGGGTGGAGGAGGAGTAATTAGGGGGTGAAGATGGGGTAAAGGCTGTAGGTAGGAGCAGCAGGGCATAGAAATAAGATGGGCAAGGTGACCACATCATCAGGGGCTCTGTGGGCTGCATTAAGGACTTAACTCTACTGTGTAATACATAAGCTCAAATACGAAAATCTGTCCAAAAGCATTTATCAAGCAGAGGAGTTCTAAAAAAATAGAGGAGAGCTTTACCCTCAAAGAGTTTATAATCTGATGAGACAAGGAGAAAAAGGTGACCACATAAAAATTAAATTGGCAACATAAAAAGTAAAACTGAACATAACTAAGCACTGAAACATCAAGTGCAGCCCCAAAGAGCTGTGGGAAGTTCAGGAGCGTGAGCATCTCGTGCAAAGGCAGGATGTGACGTCAGTGTGGTATGGATGTGACGGGGCCCCAGAGGTTGCAGGAAGGGCTGGGCACTCCCTTCGCAGAGACGGCGTGGTTTCCTTGGTGAAGCTTCTTATTTGCAGGGAGGGGCTGCCCAACTGTCTGAATTCCTCCAAGCATTTCGATCTCTGTGTCATCAACAGTGTATAATACCTCCACTCCAGGCTCTAAACCGAGAATAAAATACTGGCTGTTGTCTGACTCATAATGGGAAAGAAAACAAACAAAAAAACCCAACAGGGGGGAAATGGTATTTCTGGAGTCCATCTACTATTCTGATCATCAGAAGCCTACATAATTATACAGTTATCTCCTTGCTGGAAGGATTTCCTTCTAGAGATTGCATTTTATTATTTTGCCTTCAGATTTTTATCAGTTTATGGAAACTAGATCTCTGAACTGTTGTTTTGGGGCCACCACCTACCAGTGGAAAATACTAGTGGAAAAACTTGATTTCCCCGAAACACAGACAAAAAAAAAGGGGGGGGGGATTGTGTTCATTCCATCATTCTTGTTACTTTGGCTGTCCGGAAACCTATTGCAAAGTTTGAATCTCAGTAACAGCAGCCCTCTGGTTGGCTTATGTGCATTTCATTGTTTTTTATGGGTCCTTGACTTTCTTTTACATTTTCTCACGTTAATGTGTGCTTTTTGGTTGTGAGGCATCTCAAAGGTGTGCAGGGCTGGTTGGGAGAGAAGAATTAAAGAGCTCAGTAAGTGGAAAACAGAAGGAATTCTAGCGAAGGGGACAGAATGAAAGACCAGGATAAGAAGGAGACTGATTTGAGTCAAAAGAGGGGGAGCCTGTTACGACACAGTGGAGAATCAGAAGGAGAGATGAGATTAGGGAAGGAGTGTAGACAGTGGACCGAGGCAACAGGTAGCCACAGAAGATCCTTGAACAGGGGTAGCAACATACACTTGTTTTAGGAAGGTTTTAATTGTAGTGTTGAGTATGTACCAACGTAGGAGAAAGCTAGGGAGGGGATGCCAGGGGAGATCAAAGGCTGGGCAGCTGTGGGAAGAATTGGAAGGGAAAAGTGAATCAAGTTTGGATATAAGACATGAAGGAATGAGGCATTGATTACAGCAGGTGTTTAGGGTATTATTATGGCCAGAGAGAATTAAACAAGAGGAAGGGATTTGGGTGCTTTGGAGAGGTGTGGAGAGAGAGGAAGACAGAAAAAGGCAAATATATTCCTGGATTGTAGGGTCCTAAGATTCCAGGTCTTTCTTTTGTCTTACCCTTAACTGGATCAAATATGAACCCTCACTTCTTCACTAGACTGGATGCTGTCAAAGCCACCCAGCTTCCTGTTAGAAGAATACTGCTTTGAGATGTTGACCACACTGCATATTAACTCAAAGCACAACAGTGTAGTAAGTAAGAAATCACTTAGAAACGCTCTTTAAAAGATCCACTAAGTTATCATTTAACCACCTGTTCAATTCACAGACCAGTTCATAAGTAACACCCTACTCTTCTTCCTCAGCCCAGTGGAGCATTTACTTCTCTTTCCAGGTCAGTTTATAAAGACTATTCACATTTCTCCCAACCTTTTGTTATGAAAATTTTCGAACCAAGTGCAGTTGAAAGAATTTTACAGTGATCACCTGGATTATCTGCAATTTAGATCCTACAATTCAGAGTTAACTGAATTTGTTTTATCTCCAATCTGTGCATCCTCCCATCCATGAACTCATCTTATTTTTGGTATATTTCAGAGTAAATTGCAAACTACTACTTCTCTATGGTAAATAAGATTATTGGTTTTTAACTTCTGTTTTCTGAATTTGTACAAAGCTGGGCTGTGCCAGCCTGCCTAGATAGACTGTAAAGATCAAAGGGAAGCCTGTGGCTCTTTCTGTGGGTGGCTTATCTTCCCAACCCCCTGCCCCAGGCATTTGAACATTGGCTCTTTAATTATAGTGGTGCCTAACCTGTGCACTTGAGTTTCTAGAAAGTGGAAAAGGGAATTCTTACAAATCTAATCATAGTGTCTTCTATACTCTTTGTATTTGAGGCTGAAAAGACTCCTGCAGGTAGTGTAGGTGGAAAAATTTATAGAAAAGAAAAGAGTGGTCCCCAGGCATATAAAAAATATAGCCTATGTCTACATTTCTGGATTTCCATGTATCAAATGGGCTTAAAGCAAAATTATAACTGTAGCAACAGAGGGGTCATAGAGAATACAGATTTTCTCTGCTTTTGGACACAAAATATTCCCAGGAAGACCTTCACTATTGTCCCAATCTGTCAGTTTTAGAGGCAGAAACTACAGTGGTGAGGAATGAGATACAAGTTTTTAGCTGGCAAAGGAATGGTAGTTATCAAAATCAGAGATGGTCTTATTGGGATTTACAAAACTTGGGATTTACAAAACAATTATTACTGTGTGTTTTTACCACATGTGGTTTTCGAGCTTATGGAACATGATCCAGCAGTGTAATGACAAGCCTGAGTATAAGAGCAGTCTATTAAGGATTGTTTTGCCTGCTTTTTCATGTCTGTTGTATTTACATTTAAGTTTTAATTGATGTTTTGGCCATGTGTTTGCCCCTGAAGAGATTTTGTAAAGGCTTTCATTTTTTAATACATAAAAAGGATTATATTCCAGGTATAGTAAGTAAAAAATCCCCTTAAAGTCCCCAGAAATGAGATCTTGCTGTTGTAATAAAACTTTATTTTGCAATATCTATTCATTAGCCCCACAAACAAACCAAAGACATTGTCTTAGAGACTTGGGGAAAAGGACCTCAGTTTGGAAAGCGTCAATGTAAGGAACCGATTCTTGTAAGCATGGCCTGAACAGAGAGGTGGAGACAAAGTTAGAGACGAACACCAAGTGGGTGATTATTGTGCTAAGCTCATTTTGAGAAACAGCATCTGAAGGAGAAAGTCCTTGACCAGTCCAAGGAGGTCGAAGCTGCCTTTTTTATCTCGGTCTTCTCAAATCAACACAAGGGGTAGTCTGACAAGAAATGAAATCAAGGAAAGAGCAGAGATCACATCTGATTTTTAAAATATGGAGCCTCCCTGAATTTCATTCCCTGGAGAAAATTTAATGCTCTTGGTCCCTCCGGGGATCTTAGAGATAAGAGTGTGACCATCCTGGCTTACGGATTTAGTCTGGGGAGCCTGCCTGACTGGTGATGGAAAACTGTTGGCTCCACGGGTTATCTCAGGGATTAAGGCTGGTCTCTTTCACAAGAGTCAGGCAAATGCATCCCGTGATACATTTAGCCTCCAACCAGGGAAGCTGTTTATAACACCTACGTACCTACAGGCATGAGGTGAGTAAAAATAAGCGCTCATTATGTTTCACATCGTGACTCATGTAGCCTTGTAGGAATGCTCTGTGGGCTGGTAACTTCCAGTACTTATGCACAAGGCTATTTTACATCCAGGGTATCTAAAGCACATTACTATACTAATATTTAAATCACTACTTCATACTTAGAGTTCCATCTCCAAGATATCCAGATGGGAAGTAGGCATTTATACCAAGGACAGGAGGAAGAAGCGTAATTTAGTAGAAAAGGATGGGAAAAGAGCAACCCTGTCCTTTTAACCAATGCATCTGGAATGAGACACTTAAAGAAATTTCTACCAAAATGATGGCTAATTGACAAGGAAAGATAATTTGATTCCATCGTTTCCGTTCACACATACTATTGTTTCAGCCCATGATGTTTTGTTTACTCTGGAAGGAAATATTTTACCCCCTCTGAGATAATTAATTTTTGTCAGCTTCACTGTTTATAAGGGAAACTGAGAAACTGTTAATTGAAATACAGAATGAGTCACTGTTTTCAGTAATTTTTGGCAGCATTCTAATTTGTGTCAATCCCAGCCTAATTATTAGATTTTTTGGAAACAGAAAGCATATTTGATATTTCTCTTACTGATCTTTTTCTTCCCTTTTTTTTTTTTTAATATGTGCTGCCTGACAAAGGTTATACAGTTGATACGAACATGAGGTAAAATACCAGTACATTTGAAATACCAGGAGGTTCATTTTGTCACGCTTGGCTCATCACGCTAGCCCAGTGTTTAGAAAGCCCTCAGACTGTGGTCTTCCTCCTACCCCCAGCCCAGATGAAAAAAATGCAGTTCTTTTGAAGACCTTTTAGCTAGTACTAAGCCACAGTATATGGTCCGTCACTAATGACATCACTGAAGTAAACTTCCCAGAAGCCATCAGGGAGAAGTCGTTTGGAAATCCAATTGAATGTCACTTGTAAAGGGCAGGCTTCTAGAAGAGGTGACCAGTCATGCATTCCTGAGTTATTTGTTGTAAAAACATTAATCACTATGAACTCATTTGCTCCTAATGTGAACACCCTACATTATTCCACAGGAACTCTCTTCCCAATGATCATTAATGTAGAGATCTGAAGCTGCTGACTATGGGCAAGGTTAATAAAATCTGTTAGATCAATGGCCAGTGTAATGGGACTGTTAATGCTTCCTGACAGAAGTGGGATCTTCCTGGTAGCATCAGAATGAAGGCAGGCAAAGAGGCAGCTGGCTGTGCTGGCCAAAGAGCCCCACCTCTCACCACCTGAAGTGGCCTCTGGATGAAGAGCGCATTGATGTCAGCTGCAGCGTGTGGCCAGGCCTCTGAAGGGGCAGCTGTGGGCTGGGGAGGGAGCTACAGGGTGGCCACAGGGACGGCTCTGCTACCGTGCTCCAGCTGCCTGCCTGCCTGCGTCCTTGCCCCTGGTGGTGCTATGGACATCCTAGGACTTCGCTTCACCCCACTCTATCTACACTGGGCCACCAAGGAGATGAAGGAGGACAATCAGTGATATTGGTGACAATTATGGCTAATGCTCACTGGAAGTTCTCAGGGGTCAAGGACTAAGCCCTTTACATATTCTAATCTCAACCCTCAAGGCCCTACTCTCCAAGACATGAGGACGATTCTCCATTTTATAATGGAGGAAGCTGAAGTTCAAACAGATTCAGTAACTAGTACAAGGTCAGATTTGAAAGCGTGTGCCCTTAAGCACTATGCTCCTTTATTAGTGGGAGAGCCACAGAAACTGTAGCCCAATCTCAGACCAAAGAAAGGTACAGGGTGTAACCGTTGGCCTACACACCTTGCCACCTGTACATGCATCCTGTCAGTATGTTCAGGACCAATCTTGGAAAAGTCTGTGAAAACTGTGGTTTGTCTGTAACGCTGTTCACTAAGATTTGCTACTAAAATGTGGGTACCTGGGACCTGTAACAAGGGCAATTGCTTTGTGCCACCCACCTGCAGCCTTGTTGGGGCCCCATGAGGCCTTCTCTGCCCAGCAGAGTCCTATTATTAAAATTTGTTCCTTCTCATTGCACCCCTGTCTCATAAAAACTTGTCACATTTCTCTGAGGGTCTTGATCTCCTGACTTCACCCTAGCTAGTTTAGGTAGAGTAAGAAGAAGCTATGGTTTCCCGGGGATGCCTCTGAGCGCAATGCAAATAGGACTGACAGCAGAGGCCACCCAGAGCCAGCACCCAGGGCCCCAGCAACATAGCCGGGCATGGGTGCACAGTGTCATGGACTCTGGGACATTCTGAACTCCCAGCGACTATTGTAACTGAGGTGCTGACATGGCTGCCTTGGGGCTCAGAAATGGAAACTGGATGGAGTTCACAGGTGGAGGCTAAAGATGCAGGAGGCTGCCAAGAGCAGAGGAAATTAGGGACTGGGATGAAAGAGGAATGGTAGCTATAAGCGTAAAAAATATAAAATCCCAACACTATTAGATGTTCCCAGTCAGCAGTGTTCTCTGCTCACCCCACCCCCAGATCTTACAAATACACATCATAAGTGCTAGACTACATGGCAGAGGATAGAAATGCAGTCGTACTGAGTAAGAGAAATTAGCACGAGGAAAATGCAGGGACAGCATTGTGGAAGATTGTGTTGGCTGTGAAGAACGCGAATGATTAGAATACAGGGAGGGAAGACATTCCACAAAGAGCGTTGGGCATGAACAAAAGTGTGAGAGTGGGAACAAGTACGCTGAGTACAAAGGAGAATGAAGGAAACAGCCTAGTTCTAGTGGATGAGTGTGTGTAAGTGTGTACGTGTGGGTGTATAAGTGTGCATGCATGTGTGTTGGAAGAGGAGAGCAGAGGGCGTGGGGAGTGGTGAGGGGTAGCCCATTGCAAAGGGCCTTGGTGGCCAGACAAAGGAGTTTGGGTCAACACAGTAGGCAATAGGGAGCCACTGTAGGCCCTTGGACATCTAGGGAGTGTAGTCTAAGCTAAGTTAAGGGAAGTTTCCTCTGGTAGCTGCATAAGAAAGTAGATTAGAGAGGAAAGAGAAAATTAGGGACATAGCAGGCAGCCGGGGCAGCCTAACATTATGATTTATCATTTATCATTTTCTCTCCTCCAGCACACATCCATATTGCCCTTCTCACTGGTGGAAGTCATGCTCAGGCCACATTGCTATCCCCGGAAGAAGAAAGGCCTCACTGTGTTGGCTGGCGCCAGCATTATGTACATCACCAGGTAAGAATTGCAGACAGATAATCTACCTAGGCTCTTCCTTCAGGACTATGAGGGATGCCCCTGAAGAAGCATACTGTCTTATAGGAATGCCTTGATCTTGCATCAGCAGAGATTTAACCATTACTAAATTTTTAGCTAGGAAAGATTCTTATTGTTTGATGTTGATGCTTCATGGAAATATCACATGTACTAGAGTACACAGGTGTCCATGCTCAGGCAGGAAGTCACGCGCTCCTCTCTCCCCTTCATGAAGAAGTCATCATTGCAAAGCTACGCTTATTACTTTCCCCAAGAGAATACTGATCATTGGTTTCATTTGCAATTAAAATGTTTGGATGTTGATAGCAGCAATGTCCACAAGACCCAAACTATGGAAAGAGTCCAGATGTCCATCAACAGATGAATAAAGATGTGATATATATATATATATATATATATATATACACACACACACATATATATATGTATATGTATATATGTATATGTATGTGTATTTACATATATATGTATATATGTATACGTAATGGAATATTACTCAGCCACCAAAAAGAATGAAATCTTGCCATTTGCAATGATGTGGTTGGATTTAGAGGGTATTATGCTAAACAAAATATGTCAATCAGAAAGACAATTATCATATGATCTCATGAAGATGTGGAATTTAAGAAATAAAACAGAGGATCATAGGGGAAGGGAGGGAAAAATAAAACAAGATGAAATCAGAGAGGGAGACCACTCATAAGAGACTCTTGATCAAAGGAAACAAACAGAGTTGCTGGAGGGGAGTGGGGAGGATGGGTGATGGACATTGAGGTAGGCACATGAGCTTGGGTAATGAGCACGGGTATTCTATAAGACTGCTAAATCACTGACCTCTACCTCTGAAATTAATAATACATTATATGTTAATTATTTGAATTTAAGTTTTAAAAAATAAAATGGGAAAAAATTAAAAAAGAAAAAAAGTAAAATGTTTGAGTGGATGAATAATCTGAAGCGCCCAAATATATTCCATCTAAAAAGGCATTTGTCAAGTCGCTCAGGCTAAGGCTGGCCCATCCTATCTGCTTGTATTGTTATGGGCTCATTTGCATCAACATTTGGCACAAGAGCTCCTATAGGGCATTTGGGCAATTGCCTGGGGGCTTGCAGAACAGCCTAGTTAGAGGCATGAGAAGTAATTCAAGTAGCAGGCCTAGATTTCATTATTCAGCCACGTGGTGACACCAATACTCAGAGTGCTGCTCAGTGGTCTGTAATCAAGGGAAAAGGTGTGGCCTTCCACCTGATGATTGGAAACCCCCTCTCCATTCTGGCGCCTTCTCATCCACTACCATGCCCTTGCTCTACTGATAAGGGCATGCCAAGCATAATACCTACAGATGGAAGCTAATCATGATATTCCTTCTCCAGTCTAGACTTACATAAACTGTTCACATCTGACAATCTGGGTAATCCCCCAACCCCTCCCTATGTGGGGGAATTTTAATTTAGGATAGGACTCTGCTAGAAATGGGAGCCAGAAACAGAACACAATCCAAAGTACTGGGGCTCTCGCCATGCTTGTTTCATTGGCTTTCACCATCTTCTGTTTCAAAGCCTATAAGCTTTGTGCCCAGAACTCAGTTGATGGTTCTTCCCTTGTGTTTTCTCCGTCTCCTGCAATGTATGCACGTCCCACCCTTCTGCGCCTCTCCTTTCCCGAGTGCCCAAATCTTTCTTGCTTCTCCTCTCTTGAATAAAGAAAGTACTTGCTCCGTAAATCTACCCCAAGACTCCAGTGATCCATGCCGTTCTCCAGTCTTGGGCCTTTGCATTTTAACAAAGGATACTTTTAGAGAGTAGGCGATAGTTGGGAACCTTCTGGCAGTTGATGCCTGGAGCACAGTGTTGAGAAGGATTCTGAGACCCTACCAAAAAAGAGTTTTGTCATCCATCGGCAATTATCTGCCAATAGTGTAAGAATGGAGAGTGGTAGGATAAATGCCATATATTTGCCATATTTGGCTTAACCCAAAGCAATAAATCCCTAAAGATAGAATATCTGGAACCTGGGGTTGGGTAAGAGTGTGTATACATCAAGATATCTTGTTGTTGTTGTTATGCATGGAACAGATGCAGGGTAGCGTCATGCTGACTATGCATATGAATTTCCATGCTTTTGTTTTTTTGTGTAGACTTGCATCTGATTTGGTCTTCTTCTCTGAGTGTAACTTTTGGAGTTAGTATATTAGGTAGCATTTTTTTGGTCTGTTAACTTTTTCTGCCTAACAATTTGGCAGTTGGTCATCTGATTGTCACATCTGACTCGTGCTCTTTTATCTTCAGAGACCAAGAGGGTAAAAGACCACCAAAAGCCACTGGCATTTTGGAGAGAAATCATGGTGGCCATAAAGATGAAAAGAAGCCATCAAGAGGGCTTAGCTTGTTGGTGCCTGGGCATGTGATCTGACAATGCGGGAAATGGGGTTTGGAGAAAGGAGGTGTAATGAGATAGGGGTCTGGTATTAGTGCATCCTGTGTCCATTCAGTTATTCATCAGCTCCAGGCACTGTGCAAAGCGACTGAGTTTATAGTGATGTGCAAGGCACCATGCTGCCTCTAGGGACTGTCTGAGAGAGAAGAGAGTGCCCAAACTAAGGGACGAGGGAGGGAAGGGGAAACACAGGGTGCTATGGGTGCCCAGGAAGAATGTTGGGAGCTAGCTCCTGAAGGAAATTGATGTCTAAGTCGAGACCCAAAGAATGAGAAGGAATAAGTCAAAAGAGATGTGAAAAAGACCACCAGACAGAAGGAACAACATCTGCATAGGGCTGGAGTTGCTGAGGGGAGGGCTGAACTGGAGGACAGGGAAAAGCCAGATCATCAATTCACATCAGTGAGTCTGGACTTTGAAACTGAGGGCTTCTCTGTGGGAAAGTTTTAGGAGGAGGAGTGAAATGATGTGGCTTATATAAGAAAGATGATTAGAAAGATGACTCTGGATGAAGTGCAGTAATTGCAGAACAAGACCTGGAGGCCTATTGGTGGCATTTGTGCTAACTCGGGAGAATTGACATTAGCCAATGGTTGACAGTCTCAGTCAATCTGTAATTGGAATGAGAGAGGGTGAGTGGTGGTGGAGGTGACTTGGAGGTCATCCAGTGCTGGAGGCCCGAAGCCTCAGCAGAATAAACGACACACCCAAGGTCATATGGCTAGGGAAGATCAGAGCGGGACTTACACTCAGGGCTCCTATCTCCGAGTACAATTCACTTTCCATGATATCCACACGGCCAGGTATTTGTTCAGCTCCCCGTTTGTGCAAAACACATCTGTGAAATGTGGGGGGGTGGGGGTAGAGTGGAGGTGGGGTGCAGGGAGAAGCATGCAAAAATGCTTAACCTCATTTCTATGGTCAAACTTCTGTGATGTCATGGTTCCCAGTTCTGTGCTTGGATTGGATGTTAAAGTGATACAATGGAGCAAGGGTAGAGAGAGGACAGAGACCAGTCACCAGCAGGCATGTGACTGGGTGGGCCCCAGCAGGGAGCCAAAGTGTTTTGGGATTTGGACTTTCTTGTCATTGATGAAGCGCTAAATCAACATTTGGCCCATTGGGCTCCATTTTTACTAGAAGGAGGCAACTAGATTGATGTGCTGCCCTACACACTGAAGCTCCCCTGCTTCTGCCCATCATTCCTGGCTGGGGGATCTCACACTCTGCTGCCTGCTGCCTCAACCCTTACGCTAAGCTCTGGGGCCCATGAGCCCTCACAGCCACAGATGGCCAGCAATGAAGTTCCACCAACCATGCATATCCATGGAGATGTTTTAGGGAAGTGGCCATGGGCCAGCTGTTAGGCATGCCAGTTTGGATGGTCAAATAGGGAAACAGCCTCGCAGGAATGAGGTAAAGAATATGGGCCAAGGCCAGAGTGAGCGTGAGAAACAAACATGAGTCAGAGAAAAAGGCAATAACTCTGAGCTGGAGAAGCACTACCCTGCCGAAACCACGTTGCATCGACCCAAAAATAGCCAAGACCGTGGGGACTGCCTCGAATGTGGCACTTGATTTTTGTGATTTTTCAGATTGCAAAATTGGAGGGCTGGCCCATAAGTTGGAAAATAAAGCTTCGCAAAGTAGTAATAACTGTAAATCTTTCATTTCCTTTGGAAAGCATTACTCACCTATAAATGCAGTAGCTTGCTCCTTGCTCCCTTCTCTCACCCCTAAATACCTCACCTAGCTCTCTCTGAGGTCATGGTGAGGATCAGGAAAACAGAAATATTCCTACAGCTGGCTCTGATTCACTCTTTCATGGAACAAATATTTTCCCTAACGCAGGGCTGGTCCTGCTGGGAAAAGCCAAATTATATAAGGCCAAGTCCCTGCCTATGAGGGGGCTTTGTACTCAATAAGGCAGGGGTGGGGGGGGGGGGAGATGAGCCACATGTTATAAGAACACAAGACGGGAAGGGATGACATTTAGCCAATACAAAAAGCTGCAGGAACACAGAGGAGGAAGCGGTTATGTCTGACTGGGTGGTGTGGGAAGGCCTCAGGAAAGGTGCATGTTGGATCCAGATCCTGAAGGACTGGTGGATTGCAGGGGCAAATGGGAGAGAAAGTGAACAACAACATGGTCCCAAGGCCAAAAGAGCACAGATCATGGTAGAGCAATGGTCGGCACCTCCCTAGAGCCTGACCTGCTGGTGACAGAGGCTAAGGGGAAGTGGCCCTACCACTGCCCAGCCCCTGAGGCTCAGGACAGCAGGCTAGAGGCTAGACATGGTGTAGACAATGTGAGGTTTGGTTGTCACTATTTGTTTCTACAGCATGGAGGGGAAGTGGGAGCCATTAGTAAGGTGACTAGAGAATTCTGCTGTAAAAAGGCTGCCTTGACAGTGGTGTTTAAAATGCATCAGAACAGCAAAATGTGGGAAGCAAAATAGAATAAAATAACACACAAATAAAAATTAGTTGGAATATTCTTACCAGGGAGTTTAATCCCCATGTCCTATTCTTCGTCCACAATTATGTCATAGCTCTGGTGTCAGCCGGTGTCTGGATACTCAGAGCACCCTTTCCCTGGTTACATGTGGCCAGAACCCTCTTCTCTAAGAGCGCTCTCCTCTAAGCATGTGAGTGCTCACACCTGCCACGTTGACACCTATGCAGACCGAGAGGTCACAAGACCTAGATACCTAGCCTCCTGTGCCCAGTGCCTCTGCCAGGCTCTGCTTTCAGGTCAGCTTGGCGCCCCCTTTGCTGACCCACCCTGCTACTGGCTGCTAATGCCATGTCAGTAGAGCACTGCTACCAGCCACTGAAACAGTCCTTGGTCTTGCTCTCAGTAGACCAGAAGTCTGCAGGTGCCATAGGTGTCTCTGCTAGTGTGTAAGGTATTGCATACCGAGGACAAGCATCATGCAGACATGCAGCTATGACCCAGTAAGGGAGATATTTGTAAAGTTGCTCCTGAAGCACAGTTCCCATGAGGCAAGAGGGATCGTTCCTTTCTTCTATACTATGCTTACTCAGGCGAGCTCCAACATCGAAGCTGCCCTCAGGTGTAGCAATCCACTAAATTTATACAGCCATTGACATACACACTCACCTGTGTACTATACATATAGATATCTTACCTCTAGGATACATTAACAATTGCCAGAGGGATACACGAAGCTGAGTTACTAGATCAGCCCCTACTTCCACTGGTGCATTATGGTGAGTTCCTGTCCAGAGCCCCTGTTACTCTTTCCTGGGCATAAATACAACCTTGGTCTGGGGCCATCTGGATGCATCATCATCATAGTTGCACAACCTTGAATCTTGAGATCAGAATCCCAGCCCCATTTTCCACAGTACATCTTAACCCCCAGGTAAATTAATATGTGAAATACATGTGAAGATCACACACACACACACACACACACACACACACACACACACCCTTATTATCAGCACTTGGAATCCAGGGCCAGCCAGGATGCAGACAGGAGGCAGGTGAAAATGGGGGAGCCAGAGAGGAGGACATGGCCATTTGCTGTCCTCGCGATTTCTGAGCAAACTTCAGCTCTCTCTCAACCAGAATGCCTGTTGGAGAAATTAGCAGCAAGACCAACCTACAGAATGATACCGTGGGTGTCAGGACAGAGGGCAGCCCTGAGACACATTGTGGAGGGAACAGAACAGGTTTTGTGGAGTCATTGGCATGCCATGAGCAAAGGAGAAGGAAAAATCAAGGAAAATTCTATGAATTTTTGGCTGTTGGACTGGGAAGATGGTGGGTGCACTAATAGAATCAGAAGCATACTTTCAGGGTATAAGTAAAAGATTCCATTTAAAATCCCATATCTGGGTCCTATTCTGGTTTAATTGGTTTAGGGTAAGTCCTAAAGTCCTTTTAAAGTCCCCAAGGCAATTCTAATCTTCAGCCAAGGTTGGGAACCACTTGCCTAGAGGAACTTCTGTTTGGACATTCAGACCAGGCCCTCCCAAGAAAGGTGGGACAGTGGAGATCCAGAGAGGGAACCCTCCTGGTGGGATGAGATTACTGAAGAGATAGAGACAGGGGAAGCTGGGATAAACAGAGAGGGAGAGGGGGGAAGGGAGGGGGGAAGAGGGAAAGAGGAAGAGACGGAAGGGGGAGGAGGGGAGAGAGAAAGGGTGGGGAGAAGGGTGGAGCCAGGGAGACAAGGAGAGAGGGAGAGGTGGAAAGTGAATGAGGAGGTAATGCCCTCGCCCAAGGGGCTGAGGGAGCAAGGCGAGCAGCCAGGTAGCAAAGAATGATCAGATGGTAGCAAACCGAGAAGGTACAGGAGTCCTTTTTGTAGCTTAAGGCTGGCAGGTGTCTTCAACGTGCCATTGCTCACATGTGTGACTGGGAGCTATTTGCAGAGAAGAGTACAAAGCCTGGGAGGGCAGGTGAGCAGAGGGGTGACATGGGAGTGCCTTGCAAAGGCAACAATAGGCTCCTCCGTCCCTACCTTAAGGAATCGCCAGGTCCCAGCTGTTGTCAGGGACATTTTCCTTGTAGGAAATCTGCTAACTTGTTGCATTTCTTGACAAAATGTGAATCCAGGTTGTCCCTGTCTTCTGGCCTCCGATGCAACTGTGACCATCTGACATGCTTCTGTAGGAAGTCAGCCTGAAAATATGGGACCAGAGGGTCCTTTAATTCTATTTTTCTGCTGGGCAAGGGAAAGAGAGCGTGAGTGTTAGCGCTTTAAGAATTACATGCAGAAAGCCCATAAAACCCCTCGTTATCGACTCGTCCCTAACCCATAGACTTCCACTGCTATTGTACTGACGAGACAAGAAAATATGGATTTTATGATTACCGCTGGATGCTGCAAGATTTAGGATGAGAAAATTATAAAAGATTAATTTCTAGCTGCCAGTCTATACCTGCCCAGCCTGACTCACATAGATTCACATGGCAGATGGCTCTAGGACACATAATATTGCTCTCAGAACTGAGGAAAAGAAGTATTGGTCTCTTCAAAGTAATAATGAAGTGAGCAATAGATTAACTAGAATTTGGAAGACCATGGGTCCATCTGAGTTTCAGAGGCTGCAGTGTTCTTGGTGGATCAGGCAACTGAGAGCTTTCTGCAGCAGCCACAGGGAACAGCAGCTAAAGGGAACTATGGGTGCTAGTAGAACCGCCACAAAGAGCCGTTCATTTAAAGATCTAAAGAACTTGGGACGCCTGGGTGGCTCAGTGGCTGAGCATCCACCTTTGGCTCCCGGCGTGATCCCCAGGTCCTGGGATCGAGTCCCGCATCGGGCTCCCTGCATGGAGCCTGCTTCTCCTCCCTCTGCCTGTGTCTCTGCCTCTCTCTCTGTGTCTCTCATGAATAAATAAATAAATAAATAAAATCTTTAAAAAAAGAAAAAGTACCTAAAGAACTTGCCATCTTCCCAGCACTTGGGAAACAGATGTGCATAATAGATATGATCCCCGTCCCATTCCAGGCTACTGAGGAAGACAGTCAAATAAGCAACAAAGGAAAGTTCATGGTAAAGGAAGTAAGTGGCACAAGAACCTACCCGAGTGAGTGTTACAGGATCTTTGGGAAATCTTTTCTAGAGAAATGGACTTTTAAGTTGAGACTTGAATTGTAAATATGGTTCAGTTAGGCACAGAGCAAGGAGAAGCGTGTCTCAGGGAGTGAAAAGGTCAGAGGTGTTCCAAGCAGAGACAACAACATGAGTGAAGACCCAGAGCTGGAGAGCTTGGTTCGTTTAAGAAACAGAAAAGGATCCAGTATGGATAAGCTGTAGACCTGAAAGCCAACAGGTGGGCAGGGAAGACGAGGTAGGCTGGGTAAAGGAGTTTGGGTATTCTCCTAAGGGGGTTGGTGCGGATTCCCTGGAGGCAGAGGAGTGCCATGAGCAGATTTCTCTTACTGGAGTACTGGCAGCCTGTGGTATGGAAAGTGGATTGAAGGGTGCAAGAAAGCCCAGCAAGTAGACAATTATAGAAACTCTTCCAGATGAAGGGCCTGGAATGGAGTACAGTGGACATTTAGATGTGGTCTCATGGGATCTTACATGGGGCTGGGAAGAGCTGATACTGACTAAGAAGACAGTGACCAATTCCATTTTGGCCTCCATCTTTCCTTCCTTCCTTCTTTCCTCCCTCCCTCTTTCCCTCCCTCCTTTCCCTCCTCCTCCTCCTCCTTCTCTCTCCCTCTGCCCTCCTCCTCTCAACATAAATTTCAGCAAGCCATAAAGAAGTGATCCCACCTGAGTATAAGCATCTCCTCACCCAGGCCTCTCACTGACTGCCCTGCACCAAACAATTGCACTCTTGCCTGATAGCATATTTGTGTTTTCATTACTTTTCCGCTGACAGTTAACACACCTATAACTTTCTTTGCACTTTCTCTGTGAAGCTACAGACTTCGTTAACTTACCTCAGGAACTTTCCTTTGCGGAACCTTATGCTGAAGGAAACAAAAATGAAGTAAATAAAGAGAAACTTTCCAGGCCTCTAGGGGAATGTCCTTATTTGCAGACTATCTTATATAAATGTGCATGGAAACCAGGAAGCCCTAATTTCTAGTATACAAAGTAAACAAAGTGAACTAATTAAAACAATCTGTTTGGAGTGCATTCAGGTCTCCTTGTTGACCCCAAGTTCCTCGCCCCAGCTCCCTGGGGATTTACTTTCTGTCCCATATACCTTTCCTGGCTTGTCATGAGAAGCAGCCATACAGGAAAGAAGTGCTGTGGATACCCTTCTCACGTACATGCCCATGTGATGCACATGTCACAGGATCCCAATGCTGGTTTAGTAATGATAATGTGGGGGAGGAAAATGTCCACCCAAAATGTGTTTCTTTGGCATGAGAACTATTTTAGGCTGATTATTTTTAAGGAACACAAGGCTCAGGAAAAAACTTTGACCTTCCCCCAACTGCCCGAAAGAATTTAGATAGAGGGTCTGCTCCAAGACGGAAGATATCACCATAGATAAGCACAGTGTAAAATGAACAAGGTGAGGCAAAGTCTGTTTAAAGTTATTTATTTATTTATTTATTTATTTATTTATTTATTTATTTATTTATTTAGAGTGTGGTGGGGGGACGAACAGAGGAAGAGAGAGAGAGAGAGAGAGTAAGAATCTCAAGCAGACTCCACACCTAGCATGGAGCCCAATGCACGGCTGGATCTCAGATCATGACCTGAGCCGAAATCAAGAGGCAGATGCTTTACCGACTGAGCCACCCAGGTGCCCCAAATATCTGTACACACTAAATAGTAAATCCCCATTCCCTCCTTCCCATTAGCCCTGACAGCCACCATGCTACTTTCTCTCTCTGAATTTGGTGACTCTAGGTACTTCAGATGGGTGGAATCACACAGTATCTGTTCTTTTGTGACGGGCTAATTTCATTTAAAAGAATATCCTCAAGGTTCATTCATGTTGTGGTGTGGGTCAGAATTTCCTTCTTTTTTAAAGTTTAATAATATTCTATTGCATATCTATACCACATTTTATATTCCTGTTCATCCTTAGATGGACACTTGGGTGCTTCCATGTATTAGCTATAGAGATTAATGCGCCTATCAACACTCTCTTAGAGTCCTTGCTTTCAATTCTTTTGAGTATATATATAGAGAAGTAGAATTACTAGATAATATGGTAATTCTGTGAATTAAATTTAAAAAATTATTTTTTTTTAGTAACTGCCACACTGTTTTCTATAGCAGTTAAGCTGTTTTACATACCTACCAACAGTGTATAAGAGTTCCAGTTCCCCCACAACCTCTCCAACACATAATATTTTCTAGATAGTAGCCATACTAATGGGTTTGAAGTTATCTCTCATAGTTTTTTTTTTAATTTATTTATTCATGAGAGACACAGAGAGAGAGGCAGAGACATAGGCAGAGGAAGAAGCAGGCTCCATGCAGGAAGCCTGATGTGGGACTCAATCCCGGGTCTCCAGGATCACACCCTGGGCTGAAGGTGACATTAAACTGCTGAGCCACCTGGGCTGCCCTATCTCTCATAGTTTTGATTTGCATTTGCCTAATGGTTAGTGATGTTGTGTGTCTTCACATGTTAGCCATTAGTATATCTTCTTTGGAAATAGGTCTATTAAATATTTTGCCCATTTTTAATTGGGTTGTTTAGTTTTTTATTGCTGTCGTTGAGTTGGGGATGTTCTCTGTATATTATGGATATTAATCCTCTATCAGGCATATGACTGAAAACATTTTTTCCCATTCCATAGGTTTCCTTTTCAACTGATTGATTGTGCTTTCTGATGTACAGAGATGGCCACTTAAATTTCATACCATAGGTGCCCCCCTTACCTCACCCTAGTCCTGAGCTTCATATTAGTCCTTGTCTCTTCCACAAGCATTTGACAAATCTGAAGTATTTAAAACAACCAAGAGTACACTTGGGTTTCTGAAAGTTTAATTAAGCTCAGAATTTTATTCTTCCATCTGAACTCTTTTGATAACCAGAGGTATCCAAATTTGAATGTTGTTTCTGAAGTATGACCTGGCATATCTTAATTGTTATAAGAGATAGGGAGCTTCAATGGAAGGTTGCTAGGAGCCCCCTGTGCCGTGCCTAAGAAGAGAGAAGCTTTAGAACTCGTATTAAATGATCACAATGGACCAGGCACAGTGGACCAGGCATTTTACATGTGTTAACAACTCCCTTAATCCTGATGACAGCTTTATAATATGTATGCTGTTTGCACCCCCACTTTTCATATGATGATAAGGGACAGAGAGGCTTAATAAATTGCTGAAGGTAAGACAGCTAATAGGTGGTAGAACTAGGATTTGGATCATAGAAGGCTGCTTCCAGATTCTGTCCTCTAAACCAATTTTAAACTGTAGTTGATATATCATCTTCCCCATATTTAATTTTAAAAGTTATTTCAGATTTTGGCATCTTCCAATGCAGTTGGTTTCCAGCATACTGCATTTGCAGGCTCTGCTTAGACATCGTGGCTCCTCTCCTAGCATTTCTTTTCCTTCTCTTGGCTTCCAGAACTGACTTCTATTCTATCCTCACATGAGCAGGATCTGAGCCTCCTGTAAATCCATCCTTTCCTCCTGAACACTCTATCCACAGCTCTATTCATGAACTAAAATCAGGGCTGACAGCCAAACCCCTCCTACCTCTAAAAGGCATATTGTAATAGAGCAATAATGCTCCATCTCTGTCTCTCCTACCCCACAGACTCAGAGGGCTAATGAAAAGCTGCACCTGACTCTCAGGTACAGAAAAGCAAACCCCACTTGTCTGGCTAAGAGCCAGCAAATGATGCCCTCTTAGCAGGCTCAATGTCTCAGCAGGTCATACCTCTCAGGGAAAGGAAGAACTCATGTCCTCACATACTCTCTTTGGCTGATGATCTGTTTGATGTTCTCCCATAGTCTTTCACCAACATTGAATTTTAATAGATTAGGTAAAATCACAAAGCCCTGCTTATGAAATAGGAGGTCTCTTTGAATCAAGTCTATTTATCCAGAAAAGAATCACTTTTGTAGGTTTGTGGAGCACCTCAGCTGTTGACAAATGATCCCCATGGCTTCTTTTTATCTACTTTGGGCTCCAGAACCCCATTGATCTTGAGGATAAAATGGCTCCACCACCAACCCACCCCCGCCATCCTAATTATTGTGACTTGTCATTTTCTGCAGGGTCCTATGGATCTACTCTGACACGGGTACGTGGGTGTATCCTGTGTTTGCCAAACTCAGCCCGGTGGGTCTAACAGCCTTCTTCTCTCTCAGCTACATCTTTAGTGCTGGCATCTATCTACTTGGAGAGAAACTCAACCACTGGAAATGGGGTCAGTTTATTTCTCTTTTACCTACAGACACATTCCTTCCTTACACTTTCTCCACTCCTCCTGGAAACAGGAGAAACCAATCCAAAAGCAGAAGGCAGTGATGCATGATGCCTTTGTCCAAAGGACTCAGTCAGACAGGTCCTACCAAAGCAGCAAAGTGAAGGCCTGGGGGAAGCTTGAATTTTCTCAAAGGACCCCATCAAATTATGTCCCCACCTCCCCCAACCAATACCTCATTTAATTTCAAGGCTAAAAATAATCTTGTTTAGAGAGCTCAGGACCCAGAGAGCAAGATGTCATCATCCCCAGCATGAAAAAAATGAACTCAGGGTCTTCTTCCCTTAAGTGAGGGACTGAGGGATACAAGCTGCTAGTGTCAAAGTTTCCTTTTTCGAAGGATAGGAATCCAGATGAACTTCTTCATTCTTCCAACCTCAGCTGTGCCTTCCCAGATGGTCTCCCATCCTTCTCCCATTAGATTGCTTCTAACCCATAGTAAAACATTCACCAGATAAATTCACATCCTATACTTGAGATGAGAATTGTCATTTAAACAGGGTCTTGGGCAAAGTGAATATGTCAGCAAGCTAAGCTTTCTAATTATAAGTAGCTGGAATCATGTTGCTTCTTAACTCAGCTGATTTTAAAATGGAAGATTTTATTCTCTTCCTTGCTTCCCCCGCAACCCCCACCCCCAGAATATTATTTTGTTGAAATAGTAGGTATTAAAAAGTCAGGTTGCAAAATAATCATGTTTTTTTCCCTACCCAAAGGGAAGTGCAGGAAGTATACCCTGATTTTGTATATAAGGAAGCAAGAGTCACACACAGTCCCCCACATCACACGCCCACATGCCATTCTGTTCTATCAAAATAGAAATGGCACAAGTGGCATCTTCCGCCCAATCTATGAACTGGTGTGAAAACATAAGCCCATGTACGCAAAAACAAAAAAACCCAAAAAAACAAAAAACAAAACACGACATATTTCTGAGAGGAGAATGAGACCCTGGGGAAATAAGCATGCAATTTGGCTTTTTCACATGTTTTCTACCCTTGGAGAATGTAACGGGTTGGGGAAATCTCAAAGGCAATATCCTTGAAAGCAAACACTTAAAAAAAAATGAAATACTAAAATTTACTCCCCAAATCAGGATTCCAAATCACAGGAAATTATCCAAAGGGGGGAAAAAATGTGTTGACATTTTAGATGTGTTGACATCTAATTCTAACTAGTTTGGCTCCTTGAAGTTCTTGGTAAGGATTTTTGATGCTTTCCCCGAATCTATATTTAAAAAAAAAAAAAAAGAAAGAAGGAAGAAACTAATCCATTTGAAATTTGCAGAGAGAAACGTGATTACTCAGAGCTTACAGAACAATAACTTTTTAAAACAATTGTATTGAATTCAATAATGATTAATTTCTAAGTTGTTACTCTACAGTGACTTTTAGACGTCCATTGAATTAAAAACTTTTTCAACCAAATTTAGTATTATTTTTAACACAAAGATCTTTTAAGTAAGCTTCATTGGTTAAGAACTACATCCAATTTTTCACTACAATAGGTCCCAATGAGCAAATAAGTTAGCATCAGCATGTGGACTGTCATATATGCAAATGCTTATGTTAATGTGAGTGGCAGAGATACATGTAGGTGGCCATGTGTCCTTCTCCTCTCTCTAGATTTTTAACTCCTTAAAGAACAGATTGGGCCAGAAGTCCTATATGGCATCAGAATAGGATCATAAACGGGTTAAGTTCTAAACGGACCATAACTATAAAAGGTCTAGTAAGAATTAAAAGAGAAATTAGATCACTTAACATTCCAGTTGCAGTGAACACTTTAAATTACCTAAAACTAAACAGAGCTATCTATGTGAGCACGTTTTCCCATGTCTTATTCTGCTTAAAACACTTTAAATCTTCCCCAGTTTACAGATGAACGTCCAAACTCTTGGAATGACACACAGGGTCTCTGTGAGCCAGTCCTTGCTGTGGCTTTTGCTCTCTTTTTTCTAAATGTGTGCCCCAGCAGCACCACCAGCTGCTTGTTTTCTTACCCATTAATGTCGTCCCTGTCTTCCATGGCTTCAGTCTTTCACATCCCCCCCAGTCTTTGCCTGTCTCACACCCACTTAATCATATCAACTCACCTCTTTCAGCAAGCCTCCTATGGTCTGCATGGACATAGGTTTTTACACAAGACACTGAGTTCTGTAAGGGTTAGGAGTGTGTCTTATTCATCATTCACTCTCGAGTATCCATTAGCTTATCCAATGGATCAATCAATGCAGACAGAGGGTATCTAAGAGCTCTCCTCTCTAAGCATTAAATGGGACTTTGTGCACAGGGCTTCTGGAGACAGTGGTCAAGGAGTGACTATAATGGTTGGAGATTAAAGTATCGGGCAGAGAGGTTAAGGAGCATAGATGGTGATGCTATGGTATATTGTTTGGAGAGCGGTTGAAAGAGATGTGTGTTAGGACAGGCAGTGCAAAATAGGGGGAGGAACACTGGAATAGAAATCAAGAAAACCGGGGTATGTCTCTCAGCTAGCCTCAAACCAGCCACGTAGGCTGTGTCAATTCACTTCGACTTCTCAGCGATGGGATGACCTCTAAGTCAGCGGACCACCCATGCCAGGATATGGTGAATGCCTGCCATGCCAGTGTACATGTAGTTTAGCATTGCCCAGGCTTGGACAATCAGTCACGTGGTTCTTCTGAGTTCTTCTCCAAACTTGTTCTGGATCTATGGAGAGATGTAAACAGCTACCTTCTCTTCTCTGTCCAAATCCAGAACTAATCCTACTTTGTCACCTCTTTTCACACCTGAGCTTCCTTGGATGAGAGCACAACTTTAAGGAGTGCTTTGGTGACCAGTAGGAGGCAGTAGTTGGGAGAAAAGCTCTGCGCCAAACTGCCTGGGTTCCTACCTTGGTCCTACTACTGGTAGACCGATGACACTGGGCAAGACACTAAATGTCTTTAGTGTTCCAATTTTCCTTGTGCATCATGGAGACAATACTAGCGCCCTCAGCCTAACATCCTGGAGGACCATAAATGACTTGAGAAGTGTCAAGTGACTAGAACGGGGCCTGACACATAGGAGTCATTGCTGTTAATCTCATTCTCCCCCTCAAAAGTCAGACTTTCCTATGTGGGTATTCTAATCCTCTCCTTCGATTTTATGCATCGCTTACCAATTTCCCCAGCTGAAGGCGATGAAGAGCAACGATCACATAGCAGAGTAAAAATTGACAGAGAGGGAGCAGTTATTGAAAAATTAAGAGATCAGATTAATTGAGGCTAGAATTAATTGGAATCTCTGCTTCTGAAATCCTGAGACACAGTGTGGTCTGGTTAGGAATTGCCATCCAAGTACCAAGTGGTCAAGAAATATCAGTCAAGGCCCATCTAATTTGTAAGTATCTCTCTAGCAGTAGTCCTTGACCTTTACTCCACATTATAAAATCACTGAGGGAGTTTTAAAAATACTAATTCTCATGTCCATCCCAGACCAATTCAATCCTTATATGTGGAGATGGGGACTTGGCATTGATATTTTTAAAAGCTGTCCCGTTATTTTAATCTGCAGTGATTGTCAAGAGCCACAATCTCGGAGTAGCACTTCCCAAACTTGTATGTGCTTCCAAATCTTGTTAAAATGAGGCTCTTGTTAAAATATAGATTCTTATTCAGTAGATCTAAGGTATAGTGTGGGATTCCACCCTTCTAATGTGTACACGCAAAGATTCTGATGCTGCTAGTCTGTGGCAGTGATGGCCACACTCGCTGAATGTCTACCCACTTTCTACCTCCTCATGTGTCATGTCAGAGAGGAGTGAGAGAAAGGCAGTAATAAGCGATGATGTCAATAATCAAATGTGAACTCGGATACTGGGTGTCATACTTCAGGAATGCGTAGAAGCATGGATCTGGCCCCATGTATCAGTGAGACAAATGCTATCAGGCTCTCAGGAAGGTCCTGATGGTCTTCAAGAAGATGCTGTGACTCACAAAGCTCTTAAGAGTTTCCAGAGAGCCACCATGCATGACTTTTCACCATCTCACACCCTTCCCTGTGCTAACTTTTATGTGTCATGGGACAGAGGGCTGAACAAGCACAGGGTCACTTACTGGGACCACATACCCACCAGGAAAGATTCAATTTCTACTCTTTGGGCAGAGTTAGATGGAACATAGATTTCAAACAATAGTAGAATTGGGCAAGGGGAAGCAGTCTCTGGCAGATCATTGTAAGCTTGGCACACCATGTCTGAGCACCTAGGGATGCCCCAGATACAGTCTTTCTATCCTGACTGGGGGAAGAAGGGCTATCAAAGGGTTCCAGTATACTCTTCCTTGTTTGTCTGCCTCTTGAGCACTGAATTTTTCTTCTTTCTTTCCTTCTTTCCTCCCTTCCTCCCTCTCTCCCTCCCTCTTTTCCTTCTTTCTTTCTTTCTTTCTTTCTTTCTTTCTTTCTTTCTTTCTTTCTTTCTTTCTTTCTTTCTTCTTCTTCTTCTTCTTCTTCTTCTTCTTCTTCTTCTTCTTCTTCTTCTTCTTCTTTCTTTCCTTCTTCTTTCTTTTTCTTTCTTTCTCTCTTCCTGGATAAGGCACAAGAATGCTGATATCAAGACTTTCTTCCTCAGGAAGAAAAACACACCCACAATATATATCAGGCACATAACGGAGCTAAGCACCTCCGGGCCACCATGGCATGGAGTCTTATATGTAGATGTGGCTGGAGAGGCAATCAGCTTATCTCTGACCCATGACCCCTCTTCTCACATTCCTGAGGGACATGTGCCAGGAGTCAGGCTATCCTTTGTCAGGGCCTGAGACCATAAATCCTTTCCCTCCTAAGGAGAGTTCATAAGCTGAAAATTCTAGTCTAACCGAGTGACTTTGTGTCTATGGCTTAGACAGAATGACATTAAAACCTTCCTTTAATACTATTTTCTCTAGGCCACACTTTTTTAAAGGGAGATTTTTATTGTTGAAAGCTGCTTAGAGGTCATCTAGTCTACCTCTTTGGTTTTATCCATGAAGAAATTTAAATTTTTTTCTGTCTTGCATATTGTCCCTGATCATTTCACAACAAAAGACTCTTATAAGGAGATGACTCCATGTGTATTTCTAAAGCATGGTTCTATGGAAACAACATTCAGTCAATAACAGAAATATATCTCCATTTGCCTTTCTTGCCCTAATTTCATCTCCCTCAACTCAAACAGAGTCCATGTTGGATTATTTCTTCTCCTTCTTTCACTGCCTTTTTTCCCACAAGGATTTCTCTAGCCAGAACCTCAGCTCCATCTCCTTCCTGCTATGTCTGCACTGAAACTTTTACTCATTCATGTTCAAATCTCATTCTTCTAACACCTCATATCTCCCCAACCATCTGCCTTCTCACCCTTTTCCAAGCCAACCCACGGAAACTAGGCAAATGTTCTTCAAATTTTCAGTTCAAAGTCTAGCAGCAGTAGCTTTTGTGATTGTAGATACATAGGTGTAAATCTTTGTGAGTATAATGTTTCTACTTACTCTATTTTCTGACTATTGGAATAATAAGGAATATAATTACATATGGTATCCATAGTGATGTTGATTAAAAGAATGGGTTTTTTGCCATGACAGCAGAAAACGTTTGGATCTTGCACAAGACAAACATTAAATGTTTGGCCTAAAATATCTCTATTTCTTGGTACTATCTAACACAGGATAAAGAAAGGACTAAAATGAATCAGGGATGGACTTAGCTTCCTAACTGCCAACTAGGAGGCATTCCACTAGAAAAATTGCCTTTCTATGAAGAAAAGAGGAATAAGAAACAACACTATTTCCCAGTTCAAATATGAAATTCATGTTGTGAACTTTGTTTAGGCTAATATGACCTATTACTAAGTCCACAGCTCCTTAATCTCGAGCCATGTATTGTGGAATCATGGCCAGAGATAGATTCTGAGGACTCAGAGAAGCCCAGAGACTGCTCAACTCCAGGAAAATTCAGGACCCCACTAGCTAGAAACAAAAAGATAAATATGATTTCTGTGATGTTCACACCATGTAACTCACTACAGAAGAAATGACTGTTGGAAGTCCACCCAGAGACACATTTTGGGATGATGCCTTCTCTAATGGATTTGTGGGTCCATGGAAATGTCTTAGTGCTCTCTGTCTAGCTGCTTAGTGTTGGATGTGGGAGACTCTGATCTCAGGAATGAAGCCACCTGCTCTCCTCTCACAAAAGAACTTCCTGCCACCACTTCCACTCCTGGTCTCCTTCTCTCTATGCCTTCAGTTTCTGTTGTGTTTCTTCAATGGAGATGTACTCTGCAGTCCTTGGCACCTGGGGTTGAAGGAGCGTGGTTGTGATTACAGTTACACTTGAGGGGCAGGGGATTGGTAAGCAGCATAGAGTTTTTAGGAGCCTTCAGAGGGATGGCAAGACTCAACAAAGTTGAGAAGTTGATGTTGCCCAAGCTCTTAAAACGAAGGAATTAATGTGTCATTTAACAGGAAAGGGATTTATTACAGGCAATGAGTGTATGCTTCAGAAAAGAGAAGGTTCTGGGCTTGTACTTAGAGCCTAAAGTACAGAAGACCTCACAGGGGAGGAAAGAATCCACATCAAAAATGAAAAATAAGTGGGAGCATAAATGAAAATGATGTGAATCCTGTAAAGCTAGATAAATTAGTAAAGCTTCCCTGGAGTGACTGAGGGTATCTGGATGGATGAGTAAAAGAAGAAGAAGAGAGAGGACTGTCCTTAAAAATATTGATAGGCATGAATACAGGATGGCCCCAAGGGTTGTGTGATTAAGAGTTGGCTGTCCTAGAAAATCAGTGTGATGAGGAGTCTTCTAACCATCAGTCACTACAACCTCTGAGAAGGGATATTCTAGCAAAATAAAATTAGTAGAATATATTTAAAGGCATAACTGATGGAGGGGGCAGGATTTGAAGGATGAAGCATGAAAGTAGGAGCATGAGGTTGCTGTGGCACCAAGCCAGAACTAACAGGGCTCTGGAGTGGGCAAGGAGAGGCTGATTTGAGAAAATTTTTCTAAGTAGGATTGAAAACATTTACAACAGGTGGAAAGGATAATGCATTAATGAAGTGTTAGAAATTCCAGAGTTTATGCAAAGATTTATGATCAATAAATACAGAGGTGCCAACTTGTTGGCTGAACGGAAGTCATTCTAGAAATCTAGTGCTATAATTTCAGTAGAAGAAAGCCCTTCTAATGAGTTTATTAAAATCTAATCAATATGTCAGTACTTTTCCATTTGGGCTGATAATTTGATTTGGGGAGAGGTCATAAAATGAACCCTAATTAGGTGAATATTCACTCTTCTATTTCTTCTCTAATTTGATGTCTCTTCGTCTCCATTTGCACAATCTTAGAGTTTGTTGATGGGTAGTGTACAGCTTTTAAACACTTGGCCAAAAGCAACAGCAATCACAATAGACCTGTAGACGCCCATGAAGGCAAAGGCACCATCAGTCAACAAACTAGCTGTGAGTCAAGCACCAAGCAGGGACAACAGAGCTGCTTCTTGCTTTTTCTGTAGAGGTGCTTGCTAGGTTTTCAGAACTTTGTAAAGTACATCTTATTGCCCTGGGCTAAGTGTCCTCAACTTTCTACTGCCCCAATTCAGGGAGAATGTCTGCTTGCACAAAATTACCCATTATAGAAACCCTGGAGTCTGATGTCTCTCTCTCTCTTCATCATACAGGTGACGCGATGCAGCCAAGGAAAAAGAGGAAATGATCACAGGCCATTTTCCAAGAACAAAGGAGGAAAAAAACATGAGAGTTTTGGTTTTTTCTGGTTGAGGGAGGTGGTGGAGCAACATAGGAAGGTAGAAAGGACAGACAATGACATTTAAATGTAATAAGAGTGTTTATGAAGGTAGATTAATTTGGGGACTCTTCGTTTTTTGCAAAGTTTACTGGACATGCAAAAAACAATAACTGCTGTCTCAGAATCTGTTAGCTTCGTCTGGCCTCTGTGGTCAAAATCCAGCCAAAGGCAAAGGAACCTTGCACAAACTCGGGGTTAGAGAATGTTTAAAGAGGGAAATAATTTAGGATCACTGAAACTATTCACCTTACCAAAGAGGGTGTTGAGGACCTAGCTGTGAAGTAACCTGCATGAAGCCAAAGAGCTAATGTCAGAACCAAGACAATAGCATTTAGCCCCCAGATCTTCTAACTCCCATCCTCTGCAATTTTTAATGACCCCAACCTTCCTAAAAACAAGTATTTTTATCAACTAGTTATTTTCATGGATTGCTCATGTTTTGTTTTGTTTTCCTCAGTCTAGATAGAGATGTAGGGAGATGAGTGCTATACGGAAGTTAAATTGTCCACCTGATAGGAGAGCAAAGTAATTGGGGCAATGAGAAAGTAAGTTCTAAAAAATATGGGGAAATCTGTGCCTCTTGTGAACAAGGATTCAGGGCAGGTCCAAATATGGGACTTAGTGACATCACCATCAAAATCTCTTCTATTGGAATATTGATGAATTTGTTAAATAAAAGTACATCTTACTTGGGGAGTAAGTGATGGGAAGTGACATGACCTTGAGGACCCCCGAAAATGCTTTGGCACAAAGCATTTTGCTGAGTTCGCTTGTACTTTAACAAAGCAGATGGCTAGGTGATTAACAAGCAGATTCACAAACCCAGCTTTGATCTTCCTCGTGAGTTTTTCTGGGTCTTTATTTACAGACACATTTTTGTAAAGAACATGGATGATAACAGGTCTAGTCGTGGATAAACATGGAGTCTAGTGGTATGTCACCAGGTCCATGTGAACTGGGTCCAGGCAGCAAAGTAAATTGTACTCAGGCTTCTCAAGCTAACAGCATGCAGAGGGAATTTAGTAAAAATGGGTAAAATTTGGCAAAAACTGTTCCTGGAACCACATTCAACTTTGATGGCTGTATGACCAGCCACAGTGCCATATCTATTCCAAGACCGGGAAACCTTAGAAATACCAAGAACAGTCTTGAGAAATCAGAGAAAATGGCAGACTGACACAATAGGGCAGGCAGTCCCCAAGAAGCCTGGAACAGGCACCCAGAAACCCACCATCTCACTAACCCTATATCTACTAATATATAAATATGAGCCGCAACTCTTTTCAGATTGAACTAGGTAGGAACAGCACCTCTTTTCCTATACCTGCTGCTGCTTGATTGCACCAAGCACCTGGTCTCAGCAGAAGCCCAGAAGCAGTTGTCACAGTGGAAATTCCCCAAATGCGAGGCCCACAGGGGATCACCCAAAATTTCCACACCCCAAAGATAACTGAGGCTGCATACTCCTCAGAGTGATAGAAAGCTCTTGGCTGGGATGAGGGCTCAGAATTCTATTTGTGGCTTCATGGTCCCTGGAACCAATTTAGACCTTGATTTCTGTATGACTGACCATCGTGCAGGATCCATTCCACTGCAAGAAATACCTGAGAATCACCAGCACATAGGTGGCTCCCAGGCACGGCTGGAGCTTAAGAAAGGAGAAGCAGCAAAATATCTACAACAAACACTAAACACACTAAATAAACATTAAGAGGTATGTAGGATTGGCTGCCTACAGAAGGCTAGGTCCTTAGTGGTTAGATGGCCATACCAATCGCACGGGGAGATAGTCAACAATAATACTTGTCTAGGGTCATGCTATTGGCAAACTGCACTCACTCCCATGATCTCACTCTATCCTCACGAGAATCTCATAAGTAGAAAATGTATCATGTCCTCATTTCCCAAGTGAGGAAACTGAGTTTCTGATACTGGTGTGCTGGTAAATGTCTAAAATAACCAACCCCCTAGAAAGAGTGAAAATTGTAAGGCCCTGATTTAGTGTTTGCCCAGTCCGTGGTGTGAACACTCCACCACCTTTTTTTTCAAGATGCCAACAGGCCACTGAATACAGAGCTGGGAAGAGATATGCATAACCACTTGGTCCTTGCAAGGACCACAGGAGCTGGCTCTAGCATGTCACTGGCTTCAGAGAAGGGAAATGACTGGTCCAAGGTCACATACATAATCTATTCCTGAGCCCATCTTCCTATCTCTTGATTATAGAGCAGAGCAGTAATTGGTCATCTGAAAGTTTTTTTAAAAAGTGCCATTTTTTAAATATACTTTAAAAAGTACAGACACATGTACATCTCAAGACTAGATAAAAGGCGGTGGTCAAGGGACCCCAGTGTGGTGGAAATTCTCATCCACATAGGCCTAGAGAAGAGCAACTCCAGTGCCTCTTGGACTGGGCCATATGTTCTAGAGTTGCTATCTCACATGCGACCCCAATTTTCAATTTGGGGTGAAGACTTATCCTGTCTGCCTCAACAATCCATTAGCCCCATCCTCTCCTCAAATGGGTCATACATTTCTCAAAGTATTTTCAGCTCCTCTGCACCTACTCGCTTGCAACACTTGTCATAACAGGAAGTTAGTTTCATATACTGTAATCCCCAAACTCGTGGCGCCTGCACGTGGGTAGTGGGGCGGGCGGGGGGGGGGGGGCTGAGAGAGGAGTGGGGAGGCCGGGCTTCCCAGAAGGCCGCCTGGCTGGGCCCTGAACCCCTCCCAAGTCTGGGCCTCTCCCTCCCAGACCCAAGTGTCAGAACCAGAATCCATACCCAGTCATTGTTTTCCTTTCTCATGCAGTTGGTGGCTCTTTTTCTTTCTTTTCTTTTCTTTCTTTCTTTCTTTCTTTTTTTTTTTTTTAATAGAGCATTTGAGTAGGCAGCAAAGCCAGTCAGAACTGTTTATTTATAGCTGTGGATTTTCAATGCTGTATAAATTAGAAATCATTGCTGAATGAGGCCCGCGCCCACTCACACACGCAGGGCTGCTATCCGCGGGTCCTTTCACACAGTTTGACTGTACACAGTCTAAAATGGGAGAAAATGACATGCTCCGAGTCAAATGACGAAGTCACAGCTAAACTGCAAAGCAGAAAACCAGCAATTATTTTTCCTCAGCACAATATGGGAAGTACGACAGGTACAATTATCCAATATTATTTAACAGCACCGGTTTGTGGTGTAGGGAGAAAATAAAGGTTTCCGTGTCTCAGAGCAGAGAAAAAAAAAGAGAGAGAGAGAGAAAGAACCTGCCTCCTGGCTCCTGTTTCTGTGGATTAAGCTGTGTTATGTAAATTGAAACAAGCTTGGATTCCAAAAAGGGAAGGGAGAAGCACCTGGCTCCCTCACCCTTCCTCCCAGGAAGGTTGCAGCCTATGTCATCAGGGACTTCTGAGAAAAAGCCCCTCACCTTGGGGGACCCTGATCATCATTCTCCGAGGCAGTGGTTCCAGATACTGGCTGTGGGTAAGGGCAGGTTTGCAGAGCTCCTGTCCCTTAGACTAGGGAAACCCTCTCTTGCACTGGCTCACCCTCCCTCGGCTTGAATGAGATGAGGTAAAAAAGCAGGGGGCCCCAGAGAATAATTTTCATCCCCTTAATCAAGGACCCACTGTTTTGGCCTCCAGCATGATTTGATTCCTATTTCCAAGCCTTTCCTTAAACTGGTGTCCCATCCTGGATAGACCTTTCTTTGTCTAGATGCTGTCATAAAAACAAGTTCTTTGTGGCTTCAGACTTTACTGGGTGCTACTTCCCAGTCTCCGGAAAGCTCCCTCTAGCTCTCCAAGGTACAAGACTCAATCCCTTCTCTACACCCCGGAGTGGGCCATGCCTGTGCCACCCAGCCTTGCATCTCTCCCCTTTATCCAGCCTCTTGGCCTCTATTCCCATAGCAGTTGGGATGCTGGAAAGAACATGGGCTTCAAAGCCACAGGAGATTTGAATTCAAATCCTGCCTCCACCCCCTCACTATGCATATAGAAACCAGGG